>NW_020291340.1:0-316910 GCF_003184745.1 Aspergillus uvarum CBS 121591
TTGTGTGTGAGGGAGGGGAGGGGGGGCGGGTGGGGGTTGAATTGGATGGGGTTGGTGGGGTGAGGGTTGGGGACTGGGTTGGGTTTGAGGCGTTTGAGGGGGGGTTCCGTTGTTGGTGTTGTTGTTGTTGTTGGGGTGTATGGTGGTGGTGGTGGTGGTGGTGGTGGATTTCTTGGTGGTGGTGATGAGGGTGGGGAGGGGATGAAGGTGTGGATTTTGAAGGGTCCCGTGGGGGGGAAGGCGGGGCTTAGGGGTTGTTGCTGTTGTTGTCGTTCTTGTGGTCGTGGTTGTGATAGCGGTTGTAGTGGTTGTGGTTGTTGTTGTTGTTGTAACTGTGTCGGTTGTGATAATGAGAATGATAGTGGTCGTGATAGTGGCTGTGGATATCGAGCTGCAGGCGCAGGCAGCAGACGACGGAAGCGTCGCGGGGGTGCAATCAACGTCGCCCGCGGACTCGTCGGACTGATAGACATGGGCGAGAAGTGCTCATCCTCCTCGGAGTCGGTAGTGGGAGACGAGGTGGTGGGAGGTGACGCTGGGACGATGATGATGCGCGGCGTGGGAGGGCCGTTTCCCTTTCCGTTTCGTTGCGGAGACATCTCGAATGTCTTTCTTGTCGACATTAGCTTGTAGATTAGACTAAAGGTGCTTCAACTGCAATTCTTAAGAGCAACTTGGACTTGTTTATTAAATGCACCAGGCTTGAGGAAGGAATCCCCCCCAAAAATATGCCCCTGCTAGAGGACAGCGGCTGGTTATACAGCTCGTCCTCCTTTGTTGATGCGAAGATACACAAGTCAACCGATGCTATAAAAACTCGAAACCGAAACACCACCTCGAGCTGCATAAACAATCATCCAAACCACTGCTTTATCCCTCTATTGTTCTTTCGTACAGTCGGTCTTTTGTCGTCGCGGGAACAAGACTACTGGCTATATTAAGGCTCTCTGTCTCACCGCAAACAACGCACGGCAATCCCTTTATGCGCCGAGTGCCCTTATCTCACCCGCCGGGGTGCCTCGGGCTCATCGCCAAATTAGGGCGGCTTCATTGTTCCTTTGTGAGGATCCCCCAAACAATGGATTCGACCGTCAAACAATAAACGCTGTATTGACTCGTGACTAAATCATCATCCTAGTTCTCATTAACCCACCAACTCACAATGACACAGTCTCCAGCCGCTTCTCCATCGACGGGGCCTTCGTCGCGCTGAACTCGGCATACTTGCTGGAGGCCGCGGGGAGGCCCGTGTACTTGTTGACCCAGTTCAGGACTGTGTAATGCCACATGAGTGAGTTCTCCGGGTTGAGCACCCAGTGATTCTCATCCGGGAAGGTCAAGAAGGCGCTATCTACCCCCTGCAATTGCAAGACATTGAACGCAGCCAGCCCCTCGGCGATGGTCAATCGGTAGTCCAGCTCGTTGTGGATGATCAAGTGCGGTGTCTGCCAGTTGGCTGTATGACGAGAGGGATCCCAGCGCTCCCAGTTCTCGGGCACCTTCCACAACGGTCCCTTCAGGTCCCGCAGCGGGAAGTAGAGCTCTTCACTGGCGAGCATCGAGTTCATGCTGAACACTCCATCGTGTGTCACAAGCGCCTTGAACCGCCGACCCAACGGGTGACCCTGGATCCAGTTGACCATGTACCCACCATAAGAGGCGCCGAGAGCCACCGCTCGCGAGGTATCGACATAGTCCAGATTCTCGGCAATGTAGTCAAACCCCTTCTCAAGGTCGACGTAGGGTAGCGAGCCCCAGGCATTACGAATCTCGTCCGTGAACCTCTGCCCGTAGCTGGTGCTGCCGCGAGGATTAGGTGTGACGACAACATAGCCCTGCTCGGCAAAGATCGCCGGGTTCCATCGAGTGCTCCATTGCTCGCACCATGCGCTCTGAGGACCTCCATGGATCAGATATGCCAGCGGATACTTCTCCCCCGGCTTGAAGTCGGACGGCTTCACCACCCACGCATGGACGGGGGTGTCGTTGGCGCCACGGTACCAGATTTCATCCACCTGCGTGGGCGACAGCCCGAAAGAAGCACCGTCGCGTCCGATCGAGGATATCACACGGACGTCCTTCGGCGATTCTGGATCAATAATCGACCACTTGCTGTTGTCCACAAGACTGCTACTAGCTATGAGTAATTTGCTAGAGTTGGCTGCTGCGGGGTACACCTCCGTCACAAATCCCGAGTGTGTCAGCTTCTTCAGCACATCAGGAGTAGAGTGGCGGACATTCTCCAGGGGTAACTGGTAAAGAACTCCTCGTCCGGTCTCCTCGACCTGGATGATCAATGACTTGTCATCATGTGCAAAGGTCAACCCTGATGGACTCAGAGGCCAGGCGCCTTCTCCATCCGGCGATGCAAAGATCTCAATCATCTCACCACTCCACGGATTAGGCACGTAGAGGATCCGTCTCTTATCTGACTCATAGCCGTCCTCACGCATCGCCAGGAGCGCGATGGAGCTACCATCCGACGTCAGAACTGGGGAAGACATGGCTCCTTCGAGGCCTTTCACAGCGCACACTCTAGTCTCCATGGCAGTCACACTTGTCCAGGAGAACATCGGACAGTAGTAGCATGAGCAGGACGTGTGCGTGGCGGGGTTTAAGCTCGGATCCTTGGCTACGAACACAATGGCCTCCGGACTGATGTCAAAGTCACCCGTGCCCCCAAACGGCGGAATCGGCGATTCCACACCCGTCAAGCCACACACTTGAATCAAGTTGGTGAGCCCTGAGACAGCGTACTTCCCGGCTTGTCGGGTGGGCGGAGACAGGGGTGCCTGCTGGAGCAGACCATACCAGATGGCATTCTTCTGGGGCTCGACATACGAGTCCCAGTGTCTCACGAACAGCGAAGTATAAAGGCGCCCGGTGCTGGTCGGCTTCTTCGCGTCGTGCGGGTTGTACAAGGTGCCGTCCGTGTTGGCCTTGCCGGTGACCGCAAAGCCAATCCTCCCCGGCTCGACAACGGTGACCTTGAGGTCCGAGACTGGGCCAGGAACCGTGCCCGCGGTGTAGGTTTTGTCTGCCTCGCGGGCATCGCCGATGATGAAGCTCGTGTTGCCGTTCGCCTTGGCCTTCAACCAGACGAGCTGATTGCTGTCGCCTAGCCACTGGGGACAGCTGGCGCCGGCATCGTTTGTGATTAGAGCCGACCTGCCGCTCTCAATGTCCAAGACTCGGATCTCGTTGGTTTTGGAGTGGGATTCGAACGAATAGGTGGTCTGGGTGTACACCGCAAGGGTGCCTGAGGCATTCGGCACAGGGCCAGAGCGCCGAGGAGCTCCCAGGAGAACTCTGGCGTGGATCAGTATAAGAACCTAAGTGTTGCAAGCTTCATTGACGACGAATCAAGGACAAGACAGGCTGAAATGAAATGATAACATACTCTGGAGTGAACTTCATGGATCGGATGGTCATGACACTGCGACCGGCAAGGGTCCGATAGATAAGATAGATAGCTTGAATGCGGTAGCTCTAAGTGATGATAAGAGTAGCACAATCCGCACACCGCAGCGGATCCCTGATGAGGAATTATCGAAAGAAGAAGATGAGTTTAAGAAGGGAAGAGTGATGATAAAGGGATGAAAGGGTAAGGTGAGTTGTGAGTTTGAGTTGTGCGACATTGGGGACCGTGAGGGGAAGAAGAGCGGAGGTGGCGTCAGGGCGGCTGGTCATTCCCGCACTTGACTTGCTCTGGTTCTTCTCCGGGAGGCCCGATTGGGATACTACCGTACTACTACTGACTGTGTACTACTTGTCACAAACGACATGTCTAAATCATCGTATCTCCCCATTAGAACATATAATTACAGACAATCATACAGAAACTTCCAAATTTCAACTGTCTACTCTTCCTCCACCTCCTCCTCCTCGCTCTCGTCCTCATCCATACCCTCCGCCGCCGTGACCGAGAAGGTAGGAGCTTGGTCCACGCCCACATAGCTGTCACTCATCAGGTACAACGTCAGCTCATGCTCTCCCGGCGTGGGAACAATGTACTCCAGACGCAGATCCAGCTTCCGGCCGATAGTGACCCGCTTGATAGCGAGCAAGTTCTTGGTCTTCTCATCGCCGACGACCAACCACCAATTCTCCATCTTCTTGCTAGGGTAGAATGGTGCGTGCACGGTCGTATCCGGCTCCTCGTCCTCCTCCACCTCTCGCTCGATCTTGATCTTGAGATAGGCCGGCTCGCCCGAAGTGATGTTCTCGGGATCCTCAACCTCAAAGTCAAGCTCCAAGTTGGGATATTTCTCGTTCGTGAAGGCAGCAGCCTGGGCCAGCTGCTTGTTGTCCAGACCAAGACGCTTGATCAATGTCGCGTAGTCCTTGTTCTCGGAAGGATCCATGGCTTCCATGAACTCGAAGATGTCGTTGATGCTGACGGCAGAGTTAGCGCGGGTCAACTGGAAATTCCTGGGGGATATATACTTATACTCATTTGCCACCTTGATAGCCTCGGGGCCGAAGTGAGGAATCTGCTTCAATGGACTATCCCGGTCCCACATGGCCTGGACAACCATCTGTGACATCTCCATCGCATTCATCGCGTTCAAATGTCCCTCCGAGGAGAGGACATCCACACACGCACTCAGGAGGTTGAGCACCTTGCCGACAATAACTTCCTGGTCCTTGGCAAGATCAATGGGCAGTTGCATGCGCGAGAAATGAGCTTGCAGCAGCACAAATGCCTTGAAGTGGGGCGAGTCGTACGAGGTCTCGGCCATCTTGACCGGTACACGATCATACACGCGGCGAAGAATGTGGTCCTCGTGACGACGCATCTGGATGTTTTCAAACTCCGTGGCGGAAGTGATGATCTCCAGAATGCCCTTGAGCTTGGTACGCGCCGATAAAGAGAGGAGGAAGGTCTGCATAGTGATAAAGGAAATGTTGTAGTAGGAGGCAATCATGGCGGCGTTCAGAGGAGCGACGCTGTCCTCTTCCTCATCCAGATCCACAATCCTGGCGTCCGACAATTCCTTCAGGGTGTTTTCGAGCAGCTCAGAGAGGAACGTACTAAGACCCTCGTGGCTGACATCGGCCAGACCGTAGAAGCTCGGGTTAGCCAGCAAGCGGCGGTAGAAGTAGGTGTGCGTCATCCAATCAATGGCGTCTTGGGTCGAAGTAATCGTTCTCGTGCTAATCTCGGTGACAAACGCATCATGCAAGTAAGCCTGCAAGTGACTCTCGACAGGCAAAGCCTCGTTCAAGAACTTCTTGTAATAATCGCGCTTGACGGCAGGCACCATGAGCACGCCACGGCCAAGCTTGTCATCGCCGGGACGAGAAGCCTTGCCGAACATCTGAAGGATCTCACTGATTGGGTAGTCAATGTAGCGGTGCTCACGGCCCTCGAAGAATTGAGTGCCCATGACAATCACCAGATGTGCCGTCAGGTCGAGCTCCCAGCAAACATCACGGGAAGCAAGGAGAACCTGAATAGCGCCAATGGAGAAGAGGTGAGACACGATGCGCTTATCAGTAGCACTCAAAGCCTCATGGTAATAACCGATGCCGTGGGAAAGAGACTCAGCCAACGTCTGTTCTTGAATTCGACCAAGAAGAGGAGCAAGCTCGTTCACATCTGCGTTGAGGAACCGGTCCTCATCGTCATCCGTGGCACAAGCAGCCAACAGGTCCATGGCAGTAGCACGGGTTTGCTTGCGGCTAGGCACGAAGACGATGGCCGGCTTATCAGCAGACAACTGCAGGATGGAGTGGTATGCTGGTCGGGCCATGGCAAGCATGAGCGAAGGGAAGTGCGGAATGGTGAACGATTGAATGTGGAGCTCCAATGGCACTGGTCTGGCGTGAGGGCTGAAGTTGTAGATCGTGTGTTTATTGGCGCCAATCCACTCGCCGATGTCGCGAGCGTTCGCAAGAGGCACACTCAAGCCGATGATGCGCATGCCATTCTCGATCTCCAGAGCCATGGAGTGCATGCGCGAAACAACCACTTCATACACGTATCCGCCATAGCCTCCGAGCATGTGCAGCTCATCGGCGATGAAGAGTTGCACCGTCCGGACGTTCTTGCGCTTCCGCCATTGCCGAGACAAGACATCCCATTGACTTGGTGTGGCAAGAACGAGATCGGCTCGTTCCAGAAGTCTGAGGTCGGCGGTGGTTTCGCCAGTAAGCTTGACGATATTCTTGCCACCGGAAAGCTGGCTCAGTCGCTTCTGCCAGTCCGCCAGACGCTGGTCAACGAGCTCTTGGAATGGAGCAAGGTACACAGCACGGCCGCTATCCTGCTGGGACAAGTGACGCAACAAGGCAAGCTCGGCACACACAGTCTTTCCGCTACCAGTAGGAGCACCAACAAACACGTTGTCATCTGTGTCGAAGAGAGACTTGAAAGTTTGCGTCTGGATTTTGTTGAAGAACTGCCAGTCGGAGTACAGTTGCTGGAAATCTTCGCGCTTCAATGCCTTCACTGGTGCCCTTTGCATATCCAGGAGAGGAGTGTGGGGCGGGAACCGTTCAGGAAGGATCAGTTTTTGGAAGGAAACGGCAATCTTGGTTTCCGAGTGCATCCAGCGATCGGATACCAGCGAAATGAAGTAGTTCGGAGGCATAGGCTCGGAGATGGGGACAGTGAACTCGACGAGATGCTCGTTCATCTCCGATTGTGCGTGGTCTTTCCGCAGAAGGAACTGGTCATGGAATAAGATCTCCTCGCCATCGCAATCCTCCACCAGAATCCAAAAGTCTTGAGCAGAGCCATGCAGTGTCTCGTCCCAAACGAAGTTAGGAGTGATCGTCAGCTCGACCCGTAGCATGGAGCGAGTGACGGGTTGAACCTGGGCCTGAACCTCCAGACGAGGGAACTTGGAGACAAGATCGCAGACAACACGTCCAGCCTTGGGCATACCTAGGAGCTCACCCATGCGAGGAGGATCAAGATCGAAGTAGCTACCCCAAGGGACGTCGATTCTCTCCGCCTTCTGCAGAATGTCTCTTGGGCAGGACGGGAACTGACGAAGGGGTGTCATCGTGGGCCACATGCGCCGCTCGGCCATCTTGCACAGGTTGAGAGCAGTCTTAGCCACAGATGACCATCCCTTCTTCAATGAGATCTCGTAAATAGCGCGCAGAATACGACCAGCTGATTGGGTAACATAAACCATATCTGCCATCAGGGCAAGTCCTTCCAGCTTGAGGCGAGAGATGTAAGCTTGGAGCAAGACATTGATCTTGGAATGAGGCTCGTCGATTCCTTCCTTGACAGGGACAGGCACACGACCAAGTAGTTTCGCAAGCTCCAGCTTCTCATCCTGACGGACCGGAATGTACTTGAATTCATCGCTAAGAGCGAAGATTCGGAACAGCTCGATCGTGGTGATGTTAGGCTGGAGGTGCTGAGAGTAGGTCAACATGGAGTTGTGGCCGATGTAGTAGTGGGAAGCGATACGGCCAAGCTCCGTGGATTGCATACGACCTGTTTTCTTGTCATACTTTACGAGGCCTGCTCTTTCCAGAATCACGGCCGCAGAGTGGACAAGATCAACGCGCTTTTGCTCAAGGGCGTCATCATTTTCATAGTCTGCACCCACACTGTAGAGGCCAGGTGAGCGGAGCATGCGGACGAACAAGTAGGTATAACCCAGCCAGTCAACTCCCTCGTCACGAGTACGAATGTTTCCGAGAACAATCTCGGCATTCATATTGTCAGCAAGCTTACTGACGAGCTGACTCTCGATTGGCAATTGCTGATTCAAGAGGGAAAGGTAATACTGGATTTCGGTTTGCGTTGTGATAATGATACCTTCACCGAAGGTGTCGTATTGAGGTCGTCCAGCACGTCCCAACATCTGCAGGACATCTTGAGGGCTGAGTTCGACCCAGCTACCCTTCTCAGGCGAGTAGATCTGAGTGCCCTTGATGATAACTGTGTGGGCAGGCAAGTTGACACCCCAGGCAAGAGTTGCTGTACATACGAGGACTTGGATGCTGCCGTCAGCAAAAAGCGCCTGGACGGAGTCTCGATCAGCAAGACTGAGACCAGCATGGTGAATACCAAACCCATAAGGCAACAAATCCTTGAGCGAGGCGTCATCAACCGACTCAGCTTCTTCAGCCAAGATAGCTCTGCTTGCAGCATCACTGCGCAGAATCTGGCCGATGGTCTCCATCTCAAGAGCCTTGTCTCTGATGTACTTGGCCGTCTTGGCGGTCTCCTTTCGCGAGTGGACGAAAATGAGCATCTGGTTCCGTTTTTGTCCGACTTGCTCAAGGACTTTGGTGTAGCAGATATCGTTCATGGTCTTCAGCTGCTTGATGGCCTTCTTTTCCGTAACGCCAATGAACTCCTGTTTGAGAGGACAAGGTCTGTAGGAGCCATCGAAGTGGAAGAGGCCCTTCGCAGGATCAACGCGCAGGAAGCTGGCAACATCCCGGTAGTTGGGGAGCGTAGCACTGAGACCAACAATTCGGACTGGGTCGCCAGTCTGTTCTACCTTGCGGATGGTTCTGCTAACAATACTCTCGATGACAGGACCACGCTCGTCGTGAAGAAGGTGAATTTCATCAATGACGATCAGACGGACCAGTCTGGTGTAACTCGTCTCCGAAGCCTTTCGAGTGATGACATCGTACTTCTCAGGAGTGGTGACGATAATCTGAGTCTCAGCAATCTGCTGCTTCGTAAGTTGACGATCACCGCTCAATTCCGCCACCTTGATGCCATAAGGCTCAAGACGTTTGCCGAGGTTCCCGACCTGTTCCTGTACAAGTGCCTTCAAAGGGGAGATGTAGATGATTTTGAAGTCGTCTAGCATGATCTCGCCCGTCTGCGGGTTCCGATTCTTGCCAATCTCGCGGAGGATGGTAAGCATGGCAACATTGGTCTTTCCTGAACCGGTGGGGGCACAGACAAGCACGTTGCCATCGTCGTGAAAAGCGGTCGGGAAGCACTTAGATTGGATCCGGTTGAGTTCCTTCGAACTCCCAAAGCCAACGCGAGCCCACTCGGGCAGCTCGGTCGTAGGAAGATTCTTCTCGCCAGGCTCTTTCTTAGCTTGAGGAGGGGGCACGTGAATTTCTTCATATCCCTTAAATGTTCGCTTCGTCGAGCCCTGGGGCAGCTTGACGCTAGGGTTGGTCATCAAGTGATTACCTTGATGGAACACAAGGTTCTCCAAATTGATCAATCTCTTCGGCTGCAGGCCTCGGACCAATCCTCCATCCTCCTTCTTCTCTTCCGGCTGCTGAGGAGCGTTTGGAACATCCACATCCATCAAGTCTAGCTTGATCTTTTTCGAGGGACGACCGGCGCCTTCGTCGCGGCTGGTCTTGCCCCGGATCTCGTCCAAAATAGCGCGGTGTCCAGCTTCAACCATTTCACTCTCGACCAGATGGCGGGCATCGGCGTCTTCAGCGACTCGGCGCCAACGGGTGACCCATACAATCTTATCGCGGTTGGTGACCAAAGTGGCGACAAGCTCAGGCTGCTCATAATCGAATAGATCCATCAAGTCATTTTCCACGTCGCGAAGAGGTCGCACCTCGCCATCCTCGCCTTGACCTCCAAGAATCTCGAGCGCTTGGGTCGCCTTCTCATGTTGTACGTGAGCATCCGGATATGCGTTGCCGATTTGGCGTTGAAGCCAGTAAGCATCGATTTCTCGTGCAAAAACTGTGGTTTTCTTATTGCCGCGTTCGCTCCCACGGTCTAACCCGCCGTCGATGACCATCTCTTCGGCGCCCTCTAGTCCTTCGAGGTCTGCCTTCTCGGTCGTTGCGTCATCAATACCAGGGACATCCTGTTGGTCGGTTTCGTCTTCGGAAAGTTCGTCGTCGTCGCGCACTTCGTCCAGGGTGCCCATGCGCTCATCGTCCTCATCCTCCTCGTCGAAAACGACAGCAACACCCTGACGCTCATCCAATTCCGCCTCTCCTTCGCCAGCCAGACCGTCGCCCATCTCTTCGTCATCATCCTGGGCATCGTAATCCGTGATCTTCTTGCCCAGGTTGACAAGCTCATTAAATTCCTTGGGGTTCATCGAACTGCCCAGCAAGTCATCAATCTCCTTCTTCTTGTCGAAATCCTTCATATCCTCGTCTTTCAGCAATTCCAGCACCGCGTCCGCCGCACTGCGGACCACTTCATGTGGTACATCGCCCAGATGGCTGGCGGTCATTGTGAGGATGAGGTCATAGGTGGCTCGAGTGGCCGGGGTGCGAGGACGGTACTTCAGGCCCTCGACGAGGGCATCGGCAGCGGACAGAATACCGTGGCCGCGTACTTGCGCCGGTTGACCCCGCTGGGTCTTTCTCTGTTCGCGGGCGAGGACATCCTCGCCTTCGCGGATGGACCCTCGCTCGATGTCCGTCAAACCGGCCTTCTTCTTCGTCTTCGGCGCATCGTCCCGCGCCATCCTCGATCCCATTTCCCGGATGCTGATGCGGCCGGCGAGAGACTCCGGGTCACCGGTGGGTTCATCGTTGACACGAGAGATGAAACGACGGTCCGCCTGGAGAACCAGGTTGGACATCGCCGAGTATTTGTACTGGGAGATATTTTGGTCGGCCATTTTGATGGTCTCTGATGGGAAATGCAAGATACGGAGAAGAAGGGAGGACTAAAAACGATCGTGAGGTGAGTGCAGGTGAATCGTCGTCTGAGGCTCGGTGGAGCTCAGATTCAGCCGGCGGCGCGTCGTGGCACCGGCGACAAGCACTTGATGGTGAGGGTGGCTCTGTATAATAGTGTAAAGTCGTTCAGTTAGGTTTCACAAACCCGGACCATCCTCCGACAAGAAAAAGCACACTCGTCGGCGGCAAGGTTGCGAGCTGCTGAGGAGGAGGAGGAGGAGGAGGGATTCTTGCGGAGTTGAAGGAGTTGGCGTTGCGAAGTTCGGTAAGGTCTCGTCCCAGCAGAAGCAGATTTGAGTGGCAAAGCGGGAAGGTTTGACGAACGAACGAACAGCTACAACCTGTGACAGCCTGAGGCATCCACATCCCGCCCTGGTTTCTGCCGCCGCTTTCTGATCCGATTCGGTCAAGCTTCACGCGTATACAATTAATTCTTCTCGGCACGCGAAGACAGACCAGAAGTTGGCGCAAACGGGGTCGAGACGATGCGCTTTCATGGAGTATCGATTCCCCATCTGATTAACACGCAGCTATATTCCAGTGTTGGTCGGACTGGCTGTCCTCCTTACCGCTGTCATGTCCACCGCACCATCTGTCATCATGCCCGGAGGCCGAATCTATGCATTCCCAGGGTGGCCGCTACCCCATCAGTCCCGCATAGAACTGCCAAATCCAAATCTGTTGTGAAAATGAAAGACTTGCCTCAGGGGGCGTTGAAATTGGAACCCTACGATGATGGCGCCAATGATGGTCCTCAGTACCCTGTCGTTTTGCAGGGGCATCGGAACAACATGCAACGGTTTAGGAACTGTGTAGTGCTGACCCGTGTTGGCGGATTCTACGAGGTATGAAAACATCTGACTCATGGTTTCATATTTCAAGCTGTTCCTTTGTACGTATATCTGCTGACTCGAGTTTAGCTGTATTTCGAACAAGCCGAAGAGCTGGCTCCCTTGCTGAACCTTAAACTGGCTATAAGAAGGACAAGCGTCGGGCCTGTTTACATGGCCGGCTTCCCTTTCTTCCAACTGGACCGGTTCCTCAAGATCCTTGTCCAGGACTTGAGCAAGTATGTGGCCATTAGTGAAGAGTTCGCCAACGATGCCGAGGGCAAGCTTCGCACTGGGGGTCTCCAATTCGATCGCAAGGTCGCCAGGATCATCACACCTGGTACTCTGATTGATGAGAAATTCATGGATCCATCCGAGAATAACTTCCTGCTAGCAATCTTTATAGATGGCAGCTCTGTGGAACAGCAGGTAGAGCAGGACGACGGGGCTACGAAGCAGCACGTTCTGCCATCTACGTCTCAGAATGTAGGCTTGTCCTGGCTGGATCTCTCCACCGGCGACTTTTTCACGCAAGTCACCACGGCACAAATGCTGCCGTCGGCTATTGCCCGGATCGGCGCTCGTGAGATCCTGGTGGATCAAGCCCTTGGAGACGGGGTCAGGCAAGAGCTGCAGCTGCTGACCGGACACGACCACCGGTTGATGACATTTTTCCCATTTCCATCGAAGATCGAGCCCATGACGAAGTGGGGGCCTGTGCTTGAAGCACCCATATCTGCCAAAGCCGCGGCGTCTTTTACCTCTGAGGAAGTGGCTGCTGGCTTCAGCCTTCTCGAATACATCCGGGTGCAGCTACAAGGGCTGAATATGAAGCTTCAGCCTCCGCGCCGTCGAGATCTGGACGAATCCATGAGCATTGACCGGAACAGTCTGAGAGGCTTGGAAATCCTAGAGACGGCCCGGGATGGCTTTGGGAAAGGGAGTCTGCTTCATGCGGTGAGCAGGACTTCGACCAAAAGCGGTGCCCGGTTGCTACGTGATCGCCTAAGTATGCCCATAGGCACTTATGTCCAGTCATCATTCTTGTGCTAACTCACAGCGCAGCATCACCTTCGACGTCCATGACTGTGATTAACGAACGATTGGACCTTGTGTGTACCTTCATCGACGACGCAGAATTGCACCGCAATGTCATCGATTACCTGAAGCGGAGCTATGACGCGCAGCGGCTCGTCCAGAAATTCACTCTCGGGCGGGGAGATGCAGATGACCTGATATGTCTATCTCGAGCCATTGAAGCTTCGAAGGAGATCAGGCGGGTGTTGATGAGCAAAAAGCGCAAATGCAAGGATACGCCAGCAGCTCAGAGCCTCAAATCCATGACTGATCGCCTGTATATGAATGGGCCCATCATCCTGGCCGAGAAGATCTTGGCAGCGATTGATGAAGAGGGGTTGCTACAGAAGCAACGCATCGAGGACGACACGGCTGCTGAGGCGGCAATGCTCGCACAGGAGGTAGCCTTGAGTGAAGCCCTCCCGGGCGAAATAGAGACACTGCCGAAGAAGGTCAGGACGAAGAGCGGTGAACGAGGTGGCAGCGGGGCAAGCGATGAAGCGTCGGCCGTCGAAACCTGGATCATGCGGCGCGATGCCAGCCCGGCTCTCCAGGACCTCCACCAGGAACTGGACCGTCTGCATAACGAGAAAGCGGAACTCACCCAGCGCCTTCGCGACGCTGTCGGGTCGACGGCTCTCACCCTCAAATGGACTCCGGGTCTAGGCCACATCTGTCACGTCAAAGCTGCTAAGATCTCCCAAGCGTCATTAGAAGATCTGGGAGTGACACGGAATGTCTCAATGACCAAGTCTACCCGGTCATTTTATCTGCCGGCGTGGACCGAGCTGGGCGGCCAGATGGACCAAGTCAAGCTCCAGATCCGGCAGGAAGAACAGGCGATCTTCGAGGCCCTGCGCCGCGAGGTCATTCTCAATCTTGTCAAGATCCGCCGCAACGCAGCCGTGATGGACGAGCTGGACGTCGCATGCTCCTTTGCCACCCTGGCCCACGAACAGCGGCTGGTCCGTCCGGTCTTCGTCGAGGGCACATGCCACAAGATTATAGGCGGTCGACATCCCACAGTCAAGCTGGGCCTGGAGGAGCAGGGCCGGCGGTTCGTCAGCAACGATTGCTTCTTGGGCGACCCGGACCGCATCTGGCTGGTCACCGGGCCCAACATGGCCGGCAAGAGCACCTTTCTCCGACAGAACGCCCTAATCACGATCCTGGCGCAAGTGGGGTCCTTGGTTCCGGCCGACTACGCGGAGATGGGCATTGTCGACAAGATCTTCAGTCGCATTGGCGCGGCCGACGACTTGTTCCGCGATCAGTCCACTTTCATGGTGGAGATGCTGGAGACGGCGGCCATCTTGAAGCAGGCGACTCCACGCTCCTTCGTCATCATGGACGAGGTGGGTCGGGGCACGACCCCGGAGGATGGGACTGCCGTGAGCTTTGCGTGTCTGCACCACCTGCACTATCACAACCGCTGCCGAACGCTCTTTGCGACCCACTTCCACGCGCTGGCAGACATGACGCAGGACTTCGAGTCGCTCGGCCGGTATTGCACCGATGTCAAGGAGACGGCAAACGGGGGGTTCTCGTTTGTGCACCGGTTGCGCAAGGGCGTGAACCGTGAATCGCACGCATTGAAAGTCGCCCAGCTAGCTGGACTGCCCTCGGAGACCATTGAACTGGCGCGACAAGTGCGTCAAGGACTGCCCAGTACCTCCGACGGGTCCAGCCAAACAACCGCCCCTGCTTGACGCACACCATTGCAGCAAGCACTCAAATCTCTCCCCATTCAGCACAGCGCACTTAGCAATATGTACAGTATATTTCCCCCACCGACACACCACCTCTTTACTAGCTTACCACCCCATTTCGGGTTCCCCACATTATGTACAGTACTTTCCCCCTCCAGTTCCAATATATACCCCACATTCCAATCCATAGCTTTCCCACCAACGTACACCGCACTCCCAATCTCAAAGCTTAGCCTTCAGCCCCTTGCCTTCTCCCGAACCCTCCGAACCCTGCGCCACCTCCACCACCACCCCCTCCCCAAACACCACCTCCTGCACATCCTCCTCAGCAACCCCATTCATAAACTGCACGACCAAAAAGTCCACGCGCCGGGACCCAATCACCGCCATAGGCGCATGCCACGTGCCCGCACCATAGGTAACCGCCTGGCCACCGCGGGCCACGAACGCCTTCACGCGGCTCAAATCCGGCGGATCCACCACCGTCACCACCTCCCCTGAGCTGGTCGTCGCCTGGGCGGTCGTGCCCTTGAGGGAAGGCGCCACGACGACGAGATAGTAAGGCTCCGGCTCGGTTTCCGTGGCGGTGGCGGCGGGGGTGGCGGTGGCGGGCTGGCTGGAGAGGTCGAGCGGGGCGAAGGTCTGGGTGGTGAAGGGGTGGCGTTCGAGGATGCGGATGTCGAAGACGGCGGAGGAGGTGGAAGAAGTGGGAGAGGCGGGGCGCAGGGTGCGCGGGAAGCATGAGAACATGGTCATGCGCGCGGCAGAGGCGCGCCCGCTCGGACAGTTGCCGGCATAGTGGTCGTCTAGCGGGGAGATGGGACTGTATTTCAGGGCGGTGTTTTGGTTCGCGAGGACGGGCGTTGGGTGCAGCGCGGCCAGGGCGGAGGGTGGTGGTGGGATGGTTGCGGTGCGGGGGAGGGGGGAGGTGATGGCGGTGCCGTAGGGAAGGAAGGCGGATGGGGTGAGGGGGGAGGGGGTGAGGGTCAGGGTTGGCGTTGGTGAGGTCAGGGTAGGGGGGGACATGATGATGGTGGTGGTGGTGGTGGTGGTGGTGGTGGTGGTCAAATCGGTTGTTTGAATGCAATGGGGGTGGTAAAGAGAGGGAGAGGAAGGGTCTGGAGGTGGTTTTATACTCAAGTCAGTCAAGTCTGGGGGAAATGGGGTTCTCGGTCGAGAAGTCACTATATCCAGTCCAGACTAGCTGATAAGTGGGTTGAGTTATCGGCAGTCGCCGTTATCTGCCCCCGGCGGAAGAGGCCGGTTCTGTCGCGTCGATTGGGTAATTGGGTAATTGGGTAATGGACCAGCTTCGTTACTCGGTGGTTACAGTGAAACTGGTCTACATTGTGTTGCTTGTTGCTTGTTGCTTGTTGCTTGGGGGTGTAGCTTGTGCTTCTCTACTCCGTACTTTGGTGGTGTCCCCTGTGTAAGTTATATCGCTGTGGTGACACAACTCAGTCAGTCATGCCCTACTATCCCCAGCATTAAGTTTATGTCTGTCATCCGAGACTATCCGCTTGTGCATGTGCATGTGCAGGACTTACTCATTATTATGATGTCCGACCTGACCCGATCCACAGGATGCAAACATTCATCTCCACTGGAGTGTCTCAGCCACCGAACTTCCCCCGCCAGGATGTGGCAGTGTCAGTTTCGCGTCAGCCTTATGCTTGCCTGGAACAGGCAGGAACCAAGCAAATTCCAATGACTGCAGTGGGGGAAATTTAGGTACCAGAACTAATGTAGCGATTATTGCCCAGCACAGCCACGCCCGGTGGTCAGGCACCGGGCAGTGAATCCACTCTACGCTGCTCCTCTAACTTACAAGCAAGCGCTTATATAGCCCAACTCTCCTCTTCGCTCTCGCTCTCGCTCTTTCTTTTCTCTTCCCCACTTCTCTCTTCTCCCATCTTTCCCTGGTCTTTACTTTCAGAAAACAACCCCTTCTACCAAAAACATCTCAGCTTCATAAAGTCACCAGCCAACCCCGATGTCAGCACAAGAATACTTCGGCGGGTCTTCTCAGAACCCTCCTCGTCGGGAGGAATCCCACACTCCTGGACCCTGGAACTCATCGACGCCTGGACCAGACACGCCTCGCACCGGCGCCTACAGTCCCTACCCTCCCTCCGAGAACTACTATCGTCCGAACTCCAACCCCAACCCCAATCAAAACTACTATGCCTCCCCACCAGACCCCCGGATGGCGCAGGGGTCATGGAGCGGACCTTCTCCGTCCCCCTCCCTAGGCGGCGAAGGCTACCCCCACCAACCGTACGGCCAGCAACCGCAACCCCCGTATCCCCAGCACGGAGGACCATCCCCCAACCCCTCCGGCTACCCCCCATACCCCCCCCAAGAGGGAAGCGGAGCACCCTACAACGACCGCCCATATTCCCCCTACCAACAACAACAACAGCAGCAGCAGCAGCAGCAGCAGCCAGGCCACCAGCAACCCCCACCCTACAGCACCAACCCCAACCTACCGCCCGGGGCCACCGATGACCAAGACCGCGGCTTCCTCGGGGCCGTCACCGGCGGCGCAGCCGGCGCCTTCGCCGGTCACAAGGTGAACCACGGGTTCCTCGGCGCGATCGGCGGCGCGCTGACGGGCTCCGTCGCCGAAGACGCGATCAAGAACCACCGCAAGAAGAAAGAGGAGGAGGAAAAAGAAGCCCTGCGCCGGCAGAAGGAGGCCGAGAAGGAGCAGAAGCGCCGCGAGAAGGAAGAGCGCAAGATGCAGCGCCGCGCCGACCGCCACCGCCGCCACTCCAGTTCTTCCTCTTCCTCATCGTCCTCGTCCGACGACGAGCGCAAGCACCGCCACCACAATCGTCCCTCCTTCCGCGGGAACTTCTCCGGCTCCTCCCGCGAGATCCGGCTCGAGGGGTACCACGAGCTCGTGGCGTACTGCGGCGACGTCGATGGCCGCCAGCACCGCTCGGTCATCCCGCTGAACGACGTGCTCACCAACTCCTGGGGCGAGCTCAAGTGGGCCCGCCACGGCAATTTCGCCGCCTCGGCCAGTAATGTCCACCTGGAGGATGGGGGCCGCGTCTTGGTGGCGGATCTGGGCGATGGGAATGGCGGGTGGAAGCGGAGCTGGGTCCGTTTGGATGAGAGGATCTCGAATCAGAATGGGCGGTTGGTGTTCCTGGATTAGATGGTTTGGTGTGGTTGGTTGGTGCGGTAATGATGAGATAGTATTTCGCTGGAGGATAACCTGCAATAAAAGCGGTTTCCTGTGGATCATGGGTTTTAACATTAGCTTTCTGAGACTGAGCTTGTGGCTATTGAGCATCGAGTTCTACCGAGTAGTACGTAGTTGTCTTCCATCTTACAATCTCGAATAATGCGGCATGGTATCACTTAATGGACAGTCCTCTGATCGAAGCATTTCAACCAATCAGTCTCTCAGGGTAACAACACCGTTCTACTACCAGGGATAATACACGCCGAATCTCATTCTCAATCTACCTCAGCAAACCAATCCATCCACCTTACGAGTTAAAATATATATATTCAAAGTAGAATAAACGAACGAAAGAAGCGAAAGATATATGACACAGAAAAGAAAGATAAGTGGGTCAAGAGCAGTATCGAGACACCAGTCTGTCTCAGGGATAGTTGGATGTTTATACAGATGCAGAATAAAGAAATTTCAAAATGAGTGGTACACCAAAGTCTTGGGATGTGGGTGCGGTATGTGATCAGGCTTTAGGCAACCGGTGTCACGGCCGGCGTGATCTGTAGTGTTGGTGTTGGTGAAGCCATGATGCTGAAGGTTGAGGATGGATAGGCCCAGGCCCAGGCGGGGCGGGAGCTGGAGGCCGCGGGTGTGGAGGAGGGGATTGCGGCGGAGGTGGAGCTGCCGTTTATTAGGGGGGTGGATGAGGAGGGGGCGGTGGATTGGTTGTTGTTGGGGTCTGAGGTGTCAGGAGAGGACGAGGAGGAGCCGTCGTCCGAAGAGCCATCGTCTGAAGAGCCATCGTCTGAGGAGCCATCGTCTGAAGAGCCATCATCAGAGGAGCCATCGTCGTCTGAGGATCCGTCATCTGAAGAGCCATCATCTGAGGAGCCATCATCTGAGGAGCCATCATCTGAGGAGCTGTCGTCAGAGGAACCATCGTCTGAAGAGCCGTCATCAGAGCCATCGTCGGAGCCATCGTCAGAGCCATCGTCAGAGCCATCGTCAGAGCCATCGTCAGAGCCATCGTCAAAGCCATCGTCAGAGCCATCGTCACCATCTTCAGAATCCGGCATGGCTGACGGCGCAGCGCTGGGCTCTACAATAGTGCTACTACCAACATGAACACTTGCACTAGCCGAGTGATCTGCGCCGGGTGTATGAATAGCATGTGTACTGGTTGCCGTGACCGAGTGGTCAGCATGATGTGAGGTATGAATAAGCTTGGTAGCAGACGTGTGCACTGCCACAGTGGAAGATGCATGGCCTGCTTTGACAGAGCGTGTCACGGATCTAGACGCGGTCTCTTTAGCGGTTGTAGGATTGTGCCCCGCTTCCACGGGGGTTGTGATAGACTTGGATGCTGTATCGACTCGGGTCGAAGAGGCATGGTTCAGATCTGCAGTGCTTGTGACAGACTTGGTGGCCGTCTCAGGCTTGCTCGTAGACCCGTGCTCTGCCTCAGTAGATCTAGTGATTGACTTGGAAGCTGTTTCTTTTGTAGAAGAAGAGTGCTGGACTGCAAGAGTGGACGTTCTAGAGGTCGTAGTGGATGACGATGTTGACTTTGAACTGATTGCGGTGGCTGAGTGTTCGGCCTCGGGGGTTTTAGTGGATACAGAAGTTGTGGTCTTGCTAGTGGTGGAGGGACTGGTGGTAGTAGATGAAGTCGAGGTGATGGTAGAAGCATGTGAAGCGGTGGTGCTCGTAGTGGTGGTCGTGGTTGACGTCGTGGTGGAAGAAGCGGTTGTCTTTGAGCTGGAGGTGGTCGTATGCTTCTGCTCGGTCGTGGTCGTAGTGGTGGTCGTATGGGTGGTCGTTGTCGACTTTGCGGTTGTCGACTCCTCTTTCTTGGTAGTCGTCGTCTTCTCCTGCTCTGCCTTTGTAGTGGTGTCTTTGCTGCCGCTGTGCCCCCATATAGTACTACCGCTGCTGCTGCTAGACTTGTGCTTCCTACGCTGCAGGACATAGGCCAAGCCATGTCTGGCAACATTCTTGCGAGGATCCGGGTATTCCACAATATCTCCCACTGTCGCAATAGGCTCATAAGATTCGACTGAGTTGGCAATTGGATCGGCCGCCAGGGCTCCGGTAACGACACCACTGGCCCAGAGGGCCAGCAAGAAGGTTTTCCTGAGCATAATTCAGATCTTGCGCGTGCGATGAGGCTATCTGGGATTGGCCTGCTCTGGGTCTCTTGCGAGCCTTTTATCCCTCATCTTGATCGATATATGCATTCGAAGGCCCTTCCTTGCCCACGGTTTCAGACAATCCAACAACACATCGGACTTTGAGATGCTGTAGAGACATCGTGGCCCCTCAACTAAGGTATCACCATCGAGTAGGTATGGTAATAGTGCAAGAAGTGATTGGGGGCTGAAGCTCGAAGGACAAGCTCATTACCAGGAAAGGAAAGGTGAGATGGAGGAGAGATGAAGCTCTGCCCAGTGCCCACCGCCCCCACGAGCGACGTTTGCTTACTTCCTAACTCGCAGCCAACATCGACTTCCCTCCTTCGCCCCCAACTTGACCCACCAATTCATTTGCTGCAGGACCATTGCACTGCCGCCATCGTGCTCACAGTATTCTCGCCGGGGATTCCGGTTCGTCCGTTCATTGTTCCTGCTGCAAAGCTAAGATCTGATCAATGAACTGACATGAGTAGGCTAACAGGTCTCAACTTGAGTCTCTACTATCCACTGTGAGCCGAAATACTGACTGACGGTGACACAATGGCGATACTGAGTCCTTGATCTCCATGCCCCACAGCAGAGTCTACCATCGAGACATGCAACAATCCAATCCTTGTAATTACTTCTAATCCAGCATTTGACCAACAGGCTTGGCGATATAATGATCCTCAACGGTTGAGTATTCATGATTACTTATATTCTTGGTTGGGGAGTGACGCGCGCTGACCATGGTTTCATATTCACCCTGGCAGTTCGCATCTGAGATGAAACATACTTGTCTCTCGTTCGCTCATCCTTAGACCAAAGGCCCTGAATCTTTTTAGTCCTGCCGAGTTATACGAAGTGACCATTAGGAATGCGACTTGGATGGCGAACTGCCATCATCGGATGTTCTCCAGGCATATCAGCCCCCAAATGTCAGGAGTGCCCTGCCTGCTCAAGATTTAGCCCATCTCTCCGGGACCTGAATGATCGGTCCAGAGTTTGTTCCTGCGGTCCTGGCGGATGCTACATTGTCAGGCAACCAACCCCAATGAGCAGCAAACGTTCCACGAGGGCGTTTCAGTACTGGGCTGTCATGCCGGCTTCCGTGAGTTGCGTTTCTATGGTCGAGTGGCCTTGCGAGAGTGTCTTAAGAAGTGGCCGGCGCTAGCCCTCGAACACATTTCACAACTATGTTGCCGATTCGCTCCTGTCATCAGCTCTCTGGGGTTGCGTTGGCACCCAAACGCCTTTCGTTCCTACCAGTATGAGAGGCGCCACCATCACTTTCAGACCTCCGATGGCCCCTCTTTTTGTAACCTTGAATGGAATGGAAACGGTTCCGTCAATTGGGTTCTATTAATTTTATGACAGCTCGGACTTGACAAGGCTATTGGATGATGCTCAATCACGATACCCATATACAAATGCAACAATGCAAGCTATGTACTGAATCATCGGCAAAAGGCAACCCTTTTTGTACAGGCATCTCCGACGGCATTCACAGTGCCCACTATGAGCTGGTCGACTCCTTCTCCTTCAGTCCAGTCTTGGTCTCCACATGCTCCTGACTGAGATGCTGCCGGGTGATGAACATGCTGGCAATAAAACCAACAGCCGCCACACACGCATACAGGATCCATATATTACGAAGACTCCAGGCATAGGCGGATTTTATCGCCTGGCGTTGATCTGCATCCTGAACAGCAGAGATGATCACCACATTGGACGCAGCTTCCGACCCCGAGAACTCATCCAAATATGACGACGACAAGCCTGCGGCGCGGAGATCTCCCTGTCGCATTTCCATACTGTTCTGGAACACGACACCACCCAGCACCACCGACATGGCCATCGCCACGTTGCGGATGAATCCAAATGTTGCGGTCGCGCTTGCAGTGTCCCGCTGCGAGACGTTGCTCTGTAGAGCAAGGAGGGGCGGGAAGAAGAGCAGGCCGCATCCCATGCCGGTTACAATCTGGTATCCAATAATCTTACCCAGCGATGAAGTGGTGTCCAGATTGATGAATAGCCCGACACCGAGAACAACGAGGGTAGTTCCCGCCCAGACGATCTCCAGGTATCGGCCAGTGCCATGGATGAACAAACCAGCAAACAGACTGAGGGCGGCTTCTGTGAGCACGAATGGGAGAATCATAAGTCCAGAGTGGAAGGGAGTCGCTTCTTTTGCTGACTGGAAATAGGTCGGGAGATAGTACTCCGATCCGAGGAAAGCCTGATCACCTGGATGTTAGGAAGTGGCCTACAAGGTGAGAGGATACAGGTCAGACTCACAAAGCCGTGGGTGAACGCGACCAGAAAGCAGGCAACATTGGATCTGTTGTGAAAGACACCCAGTGGCATGAGCGGATACTTGGCCAAGCGCTTCTCACTATAAATAAAGGCGACCGACATCAAGGCGCCAAATACGATAAGACAAATCACCTTTGGCGACCCCCAGGGGAAGGTGGCTCCTCCGAAATCTAGCCCCAAGAGAAGCAAGATGATGAGGGCAAGCATGGAGAAGCTACCCCACCAATCGACTGCCTTGATGCCGGCCAGTACTGGCGTCCTAGGGTTGTGAATGTCCAAGAAGAAGAAAAGCAGCACAAATGCCGTTCCACAGACTGGGAGGTTGATCCAGAAAATCCATCGCCAGGAGACAGATTGAGTGAAAGCACCACCGACAAGAGGGCCCATGGCCCCCGCAATAGCCCAAATAAACTCAATGAGCCCCATGAAAAGGCTGCGAAGTCTGTTCGGAGGTTAGCATTCATCATTCTGGAGTGCGGGTATGCACCGGTCTCATACCGAACACTAAACAAGTCAGAGATAGTGATGGTGATCAACTGAATGAGTCCACCACCAGCTATACCTTGTAAGCCACGACCCGCGATCAACATGGGCATGTCAACCGCAGTAGCACAGATGATTGATGCGCCAAAGAACAGGGCAACGGCAGTGAGCAGAACGGGCTTTCGTCCCCAGATATCGGAGAGATTGGCCCAGATATTAGAACTAGCCGCATTGGCCAGGAGATATGCACCGCCGATCCAGACATAGCCCGACGCGGAGTGCAGTTCTGACGAGATGGTGGGGGTTGCCGTAGCCACGATGGTCTGGTCTAGGGCTGAGATGAAAAGAGCAAGCTTGATTATGCGCGTATCAGCAAGGGCTTATCAGTTGGGCTCTCTAACAAAAACTTTGGCTGGAACGCGCATGCTTTGGCTGCGGAGACATACCGAAAGAGCAATCATGGTCGCAAAGATCTTCCAGTTGCTGCGAGTCGCCGGGGTATCCTGACCCGATTCGAGTCTCTGGATCTCCGACTGCGAAGTGCCTGGTTCTGGACCATGGCTCAATAATTGTTCGTTATTGTCCGAAACGCCCGAGCCGTGCGTCTTTGCAGTCGCAGGTTGAGACGGAGACGAGGACGCTTCCATCTCGATCGGGACGGAACTCTGCTGAGCAACGGCGCCCATAATGAAGGACTATGAATCAATATTGAACACGGGCCTCTATTCTGATGCTAGAGGAGAAACAGTTCAAACGACAGGAAGGAATTGGAGAGAAATCTGGGTTGAGTCAAAGCGGTTTGTTCTGTTTGTCTTTTTTCCCATTCTTGGCTCGGAAGACATCCCGAGGTCCTTACAGAGTGATTACCATTGATATCGCATCGGATTTGACTAATGATGCATCAGAAAATGATCATTCAAAAAAAAGGGTCATCCACTATTGATGAGTCTACCACTTTAGATAAATGTAGGTCATCGTATCACTAACACATTGATCCGGCTATTCTGGCCTAAATCTTGGTATGAGGAATACCGTCTCGGAACCAGAACCGTTCACCATGTATATACTTGGCAGCAAACTTGGGATTGACCTTTGCTTTTGTTTAGTGATATGTGCTCAACACCGTGTATTTTGGATACTATCTCCTCTCATTCGTGGTATCAAACGCGAGAAATGACCCCTTGCTCGCCTTTTTGTAGAACAGCATTGGTCCACAGGGCGGTATGGTATGGCACGCAAACTATGTATTACCCTCAACCAAGTATCGCCATCGGCACAAACCATTCGACTAACTGCAGGGAGCTGCCGCTTGCCACCACCAGTCATGACTCAATTAGAGGCTGCGAATGCCAGCCCATATGGTCGAGCTATATGACCTGGCAGCTTCTGACATCATGCCTGATTTCCTCCCGGGGGGGCGCCGTGGAACCTGCTCCAAGGCGCATCAGGGGATATTTCTGGATAGAGTAGGTCGTTCATGACATGTAATGCAGCTTCTCTCGAAGACATATAACCATATCCCGCTTCCGAAGCTAATTCTTGAAGAGTGATTTCAGCCCAGTCTAGACCTCTCTTATAAGAATGAAAACCACTGGTAGATAGCTCAGTGAAATATATACGATTGAAGATGTTCGCTTCCTACAAATCAGCATGGTTGTTATTACTCAAGTATCCAACAGGAGGTCAATTCTCAGCGAGTATCTGTGTAAGTGCATGCCCGCGTGAGCTGCTGATTTGAAGACGGTTCGATGGTTCGCCAACCTTTTAAGCTACCATAGTATGAGATCTTGATATGGGGTCGATCGAAACAGCGTAAGTGGTGCAGAAGGCAAAATAAATGGGGGCTTATAGTATTGTCGAGTGTGCTGCTGCTCGAATATCAAAGAATGAAACTGAATTGAATACCCAAAGGCTAGCATAGAACATTGGCAATTGTTATACACAGTAGGCAAAGTGATGGGAGCACAGAGGACTGCATTATCACATGCTTGATGAACTGCCGACGGGCACGAATAACGCTAAGCCCGATATGGGAAGTAACCATGAAAATGGGACCGAGCTAGACCCAATGTAGGAAGCTCTCACTTTTGCGCAGAGCATTGGCCGATCGCCTCTCGCGGGCTCAGTCCACCAAATCCCCAACTCAGCAAATACAACTCAAGATCTGGCCAACACCAAGGGTTTGAGTCTTGCATTGAATGCTTGACATAACACTTCACAGGCATACACCAACGCGATTACGAACGTGTGCAGTTATTATCTAACACCCCATTGTCAAGACAAGAACGACTCTCAGGTTTCAACGTCATAGCGGCTGACGAAGCGATTACCATCCGAGATCGAATCACTTCCTCCCTCCGATCCCTCCCTCTCCCATCCGTTTTCGGTCTTGCTGCTTTTACCTTGCCCACCTTATCCTAGGCATCCCAAGCCTTTTCTGGAGTAGCTCCCTTCTCCAATTATTCTATCTCTTATCTTTCCTTTATGCTTTTGTCTGCATCTGATGCTGTTTGCTCTACTCCATGAGCGGGCTCCTCTCCTCTTTGTTGATTGAACCCGTCGTTCGGCAGGCCCGTCGCCTCTCACAACAGACCACTCCACCACCATCCTCCGACTCCCTCGCAGCTGAAAAAGATCGTGCCTCATCCGTGGCCAGTAATGGCACCGAACTTTCTCAGAGTGCGGTCATGATTGATTCAGCGAACCCGGTAGATCTGCCAACTGCCGGAGATGCGGGGTCTGAAGATGGTCGCCATGTCACATCCACTCCGCCTTCGAACAGCTCGCCGAGTCGAGTTTCTCGTGGACCAGAACACCGATTTCCCGCTGGATGGACAATCAACGCAAGTCCTGCCGGCGTATCACAGAATCTCTCTCCCCAGATGCCGCGCACAAATTCCCTGGCCAGCCCACAGCAGACCGTTTCAGCTCGAACTAGGCAAGATGTCTTCCAACCCTCAAGTCCACACTCGCAGACCCCGGAGCAGGCATTGAGTAACATTGTTGGGACGGACGAGTCCGGTCCTGCGGCACTTCCAGAGGATGACGGAATGGGTGCTCTACGCAGCCGGATCCATGCGATTCGAGATTTGGGCTATAGCAACACAGACCAGGCACGCATGATCCACGCACTGATGACCGAGAAATACAATCTCCACCGGGTTGACTCTGCCGACCAAAGTACTACCAGGAGTCCGACGCCTCTCACTCCGCAGAGTCCGAAGCAGGACGAATCTGCTCGCCGATGGAGCATCATATCCTTGGAGCGGTCGCTATTACCTTCGTCCTCCACTCCTGCCAAGAGTGAGATCTCCTATAACCTGACGCCGGAAGATCTGGTGCCGACATATGCACCAAAGCCAGAACTAGAATCCCCTGCCTGTGAGGTTGACGATCTGGACCTCGAAGAGGTGGAGGAAGTCTTTCTTGGCTGCCCACATTATAAGACAAACGTCAAGGCGCAGTGTTTTGACTGCAACAAATGGTACACATGCCGGTTCTGCCATGACGAGGTCGAGGAGCACCGTATGGACCGGCCGAAAACAGAGCACATGCTTTGCATGCTGTGTGGGGAAGCCCAGCCTGCAACACAATCCTGCAGGAAGTGCGGCGAACAAGGGGCGCAGTATTACTGTGATATCTGTAAGCTTTGGGATAACGACGCCAACAAGAGTATATATCACTGCGGTGATTGTGGCATCTGCCGCATTGGTAAAGGTCTGGGGAAAGACTTCTTCCATTGCAAGGTGAGCAGACCTATAAGTCCAGCTGAGCATTGCTGGGAAGCTAACCAAAACCTAGACATGTAGTGTCTGCCTTCCTATCTCTATCGAGAAAACTCACCGATGCATTGAGCGATCCACGCAATGCGATTGCCCCATTTGCGGAGACTATATGTTTACTTCCCCGGAGACTGTAGTATTCATGCGTTGTGGCCACAGCATTCACCAACGGTGTCTTTCCGAATATTCCAAGACTTCGTACCGCTGCCCGATCTGCAGCAAAACCATCACCAACATGGAGTCTACATTCCGAAATCTGGATCGCACAATTGAAAGCCAACCTATGCCGGCCGAATTCAAGGACACCAAGGCTCTGGTTTATTGCAACGACTGCAGTGCGAAGTCTGTCGTGAGATATCATTGGCTGGGACTGAGATGTGATCTGTGAGTCTTGATGCTTCTCTATGCCTATCTAAAATCTAATGAGATACAGGTGTGAATCGTACAATACCGCACAGATTCGTCTGGTTCGAGGCAACGCTTCAGACCCTTCTGCCCTGGAGAGTGATAGCGAAGGAATTTCGACACCGCGAGCCAGGTCTTCCTCGCATGGCGCCGATGAGAGCGGTCTGCCTGCGTTCGAGTCGCTGCGTATCGACACTAGCTCAGTTCCCGGGCCCGACTCTCGGCTTTCTGTCCCCATGTCTGCCGATCCGAGTCGGCAATTCGCCTCCTACAGCTTGACTCGTGATCGTGCTGTGTCGCCTGTCATCAGAAACTACTTTGGCATACCGCCTGACCGCGATTCGGAGCGGTCGCAGTCGACTTCCTTCTTCAGCGGCCTCACATTTGGTGGCGTCGGCGGTGGCGGAGGAGGGAACGAAAATGGTGGTGAACTTCGATTGTGGGGCACCAAGTTCAAGTACAGTTATGGTTTCCTCGGGCGGGAAGCCGAGTCCGTCGACGGCGCGTCTGATGCCGATGTCGAAGAAGACGAAGGTGACGGAGCCTCAGGGAACAGCGGCTCTGAGGACGGCAGCGACGGGGAAGAGGATGATGACGAGGGTATTGATATTTTTGGCCACCGCTGAGCGTGCTACCCACAACTCCTGCAACGGCATGAAATAGGCTTGCCTATTTCCCGATGCGGATACTTCCTGACTTTGGCCACAAGCCGCTGACCTCGTTCGCATAATCGAAAAGGGACGACCGACAAACTACATTAGCGAAGACGAAAGTTGGCTGGACCAACTAAGTGACTTGTATGATATCTTGCCATGGATCTGGTGGGCGTCTAGTGATGCATGACTCGGACTGCAAACTCGCTTGTTTCTTACGGATGATACATTTTGCATTTATATTCGGCGTCTGAGTTGCAGGGACGAGGATATGGTTAAAATGTTGGTACTTGCGATGCATTGAATGACACATCTCGCATGCATGAGGGAGAGGCATAGTCTAGATTTTTTATTGATTTCAAGCATTCAACTACTACTAATCCTGCGACCCTCTCTGTCTCTTCTGTACACATTCCTGTATAATAAGTTCTAACCAGCTAGCTGCTTCCTGCAGATGCTGTGCTGCAGCTGCATTGTAAATCGGGATTAGTCAGCCGGGCTGGATGCGGCGCCTTCGACGGGCTTCATTCTTCTTCCGGCCTGATGACGACGAAAGGTGAAATACACTCCCTCCCCTGGTCGATCCCATGATGGACGCCCTGGAAAGCCATGTTTTCTATCTCCCTGGCTTATCTCTCGTATCATACATACTCCCCGGCTGATTTCGTGACTGGTCGCCTTGCTTAGCTTCTGCCTGACCTCCTCGACATTGTTGCCCTTGTCCCAACTACCGTTCCCTCACTCTGACAAACACTTAGACTTACACCCACACTTTCACTTTCACTTTCACTTTCACTTTCTACTAGTTTCAACACTCCAACCAAACTCTCCTGCTGAAACGGAGCACGGATCTCCTCCCAGGGATGCTCCGAACTGCAGCCTGATCCGTTCTGAACGAATTCCCAACTCTCCTTCTATCTACAATACAGGGGTCATCCACGGAACCTGCGTATCTACCCGATCCCGTCTCGTCATCGCCCTCTCATATCTCGATATCTCGGTTAACACCCCCGCTTCCCGTGGAATCGTCCGCAGAATATGATCCGTCGCAACTCCGACATCGACGTCCAACTCTCCGATGCGGCTCCCCCTCCCTCCGTCGAATCCGAACCCCCGACAGAAGCAGATGTCGAGATGATGTCTGATGAGCCAACACTACCCTTGAACCTGCCCACCCACCTCGCCGCTCGCTTTGCTCGCAAGCCGAGCGTCGTTCGCCGCTCCTCCGCTGCCTCCTCCCGCCGCAGCTCGATCTCCTCCCTGAACGGGCCCGCCCATGGCGCGTCCTCGACCGAACACGTAGCGCATCACCTCCGACGGACCTCCATTCTCGAGAGTCGCAAGGCCCGACTCGCGGACCGCGCCTTGCACGCAGAGAAAGTCAGGCTCCGGGCTGCCTTGGCGAAAGCGGCGACCCGGAACCTGCAGCGGGAGGAGCGAGCTCTGGCTGCCCAGCAGGCCCGGGAGCGGCTTTTGGCGGAGATCACAGCCAAGTGCGAGGAGGAAGTCCGGCGGGCGAAGAAGAAAGCCGAAGACAACCGGGAGCGCAAGGCCGCCGAACACGCTCGACTCCGCTTGGAAATTGCGGAGAAGTTCGCCGAGGCGGAGAAGCGCCGGGCGCTCTACCAGCAGACCCAGCGGCGCCACCGCACGAGCAGTCTGCCCTCGACTGGCGACGAGAAGAGGATGCCCAAGCTCAACGCTCAGGCAGTCACCCGGGATGCCGCCGCTCGGATCATCCAGCGGGTCTGGAGAACCTATCATGCGAAGATGGTCATGCGTGGTTTCCTGGCTCTCGACCTGACTACCGATCATATTCGAGAGAAGGATTTCGAGGAGGTTGGTGTCCTATTGTCGAATGAGCGGGTGTTGGAGGCGACGGCCCGGGTCCTTCGGCTGTGTGGCCTGCAGGATATGGAAAGCGGCACAATGGGTGGACGGGGTGCGGTGCGCACGTTTCTCAGCAGTTACTTGATTGTGACCCATCCTACTGAGGTCTTGAGCAGCAACGGGGAGCAGGAGCAAGACCTGATTGCGAAAGCGCGGGAGCTCCTCGCCGCGTTCGAGCTGGTGACCCCTCTGCTCTCCTCGGGGTGCTGTTCTCCCGCGGCCATCTCCACCGAGCTGCAGGCTCTATGTGAGGCCTATAATGTCTTCTTCTCTGCGTTTCACGCATGGAAGTCTCACGATTCCAGTGTCCTCATTGAGATCATGTTGGCTCAGTTTATCGAACTGGAGTTAATCTGGCAGACAGTTAAGAATGATCGTGCCGGCGGCGTCGCAGAGGATTATCGTCAAGGAATTCGGCAGAATCAGATCTTGCTCCTCGCTAGGCTGAAACGATTGGCAGGCGCTGATAAGGCCATGGAAATGGTGCGGAATGCCCTGAAGAAGGCAAAGCGCGAGAAGAAGCGGACCGCGTCCAAGCAAGCCATCCCTCGATCGGCGGAGGTCGCAACCTCTTCAACGGAAGCCCTCACAGAGAGCGTTGCTTCCCCTATCAGTGAGACTTTCAACACCGTGGACAGTGGGGTGCTGCATGAGCTAGACCGGCAGCGTGTTTCTCCCCACGAGCGATTCACTCGGATGCTGACAGCACTGCCGGAGAATCGAGCTCTGGTGCACGAGCTCTTGATCAACAAGGAATTCCGGATTGACGAGAAACAGTACACCGAGCCACGCAAGCGAATCATGAAACACATGTGTGAGATGATGCGTAAGGACGTTGAAGCTGGCCTGGAGACAAACTGGACCGTGGCCATGGCTACGGTGATCCAAGACCGTTTGCTTCGCTCACTGCGGCCAGGGAATTCGCTGCATGTGCTGATCAGCGAGGTGCTTGACCCCAAGTTGGTGGAAAGCCAGTGCAGGGCCGGCGCCTTCTCCTACGACAGCTTCTTCAATTTCATGAATACCATTTTACCCAAGCTTTGCGCTCCGTACCGTGATCCGGTTGTCAAGGCATTTGCCGAGGACACGTCGGGAGACGCCATTGACCGACTTGCCCGACTAATGGGCATCATCGACCTCCTCTCCCTTGATCACACCAACTTCATGATTCAGGTTGCAGCTCCCCAACTGATCCAGGAGGCTCCCGGGTATGAGCAGAGGACCTTCGAGAAGGGTCTTCAAGATGGCACTCAGAGCTTGGGGAAGACGCAGCGCTTTTGGCGAACGCACCGCAAGATCATTGCAGATGAGATGCGCAAGCGTGATCCGGAGAACGTGCACGGGGAGCCACGACCGCCAAGCGCCAAGGTCTATGCGCAGGGGATTGTGGATCTGGTGATGAGCAACGCGCCTGTCTCCGAAGAGCTCATTCCGGAGACCCTGGAGCTGGATCGTCAGCGACTTGCGCGATTACATGCCCGGGCGTTCCGGATCGTTGCCACCGCTTCGATTCTCCTGACGGCCAAGAACCTGTTGAAGCGCGACGTGCGATCTCAATGGAAAGCGGAAGCGGACCGGATCCTGTCCTTGGACTTTAATGAGATCCAGCCGGACCGGGTTCAATCCATCCTGGAATCCACTCATCCGATGCCACCCAATGCCAGTGCGCAGCTGGCCGCAACCATCCGCCGCGTTCTGGTGCCCGTTGCTACCGCCTGCGCCGCCGCCCACACTGAGGGAGAAGGTACCCAACCAGCCGTGGAGATCCAGGTCGAGTCGACGGTCTCGTCCGCGGCCTCGTACACGTCGGATGGCGCCAGCTCCGCGACGGCGGCGACGAGCGGCAGCGGCAACGGCACCTCCGGCTTCGCCGATCCGGTGGCCCGACTGATCCTCTCGCGCCTGCGCGCCCACATCCTGTCGCGGCTCAGCGCATCCAGCGCCAGCGAACGCGTGCGGGCCACGACGACGGCCAGCCAGAGTCTGGCCGGGGCGGGCATGCCCGAGTTCGTGACGGAGGTGGGCCAGTTGACGGACGAGATGGAGAAGATGCGCGAGGTGGATTGGCTGTGTCATGGGATGGTGTATGAGCGCATTCTGGGCGATGGCAACGCTTGAATCGTATAAGATTGTCATTGTTAGGGTCTAGGTTGGTGGGCTTGGCTTGGCTTTGGTCTATTAGGGATACTACTTCTACTTGTCTAGGTACAGGACTTTGGAACAGACTGAGATTACTTAATTCCTTCTGTGCGAATTGCTTCATAGTCATGAACCATGTGAACTTGATTCATTCCATATTTTGATATCATGCGGTACGGAGTGCTAGTCTATTGTACCATCTCTAAGATAGCGAATATTGTTTGTAGAAGGAGGAAGAAAGATCGTCATAGAATCCTCTTTTACGACATTCAATAAAGTAAGAATACTTCACATTGACATAGTAGACGGATTTAGATACAAGAGACTACTGGTCAACCATAACCAAAGAAGCGGGTTGCCCGGCGTCTGCAAGGGTCGATAACCCGGGGTCGCCCCATGAGACAAACAGAAGATATTAACCACTGCATGTTGTATCGAGAGAGGTTGGACCGATGCAGACAAAAACTTGTTGCTGTGCATTTCGCAAAGCAAAGATTGTGGAGGCGTGCCACTGCTACGTAAGTAACTGTTTGTATTGAACTGTATCTTCCCGCGGACGACAAACAAAGAACGATGAGTCTGGAATATTGGTGGTGTACTGTATGTACACAGCAGACCAACACCGCTTTTCTTTGTTACTTCCTGAACGGTGGGTTCTCTCTCTCGCGCCGCTGTGAATTGCCGACAACGCGTGCGCGAGAGACTTTTCGGTGACTCGCTACTCGCTACTCGGTACACGAGTTGTACAACTTAAAAATGGCGAAGACACCACGGCAATCACCGATGATTTCACCTTGCTCCGATCCAGTGACTGCTGCCTCCATGAAGACCCTACTTCTCACCATGGGGCCATGCGGTGTACGAGATTGCCACTGTGCCTCGGGCTCGAGCACCTCCAAGCTGGATGGGTTGTCTAGTGCCGTGGCGTGTGACAGATGTTCTCACCCTTTAAGCGATCATGATAGTTACTGTTAGCTCTTGGTGTTCTCTATGGGCGAGCCTTACTGGGTGTATACTGACGCGGAGAACACATACACACACTCTAGATCCGCCCGGTTCTTCAGGCCCTGCGAGCCCACGACCTGCACTGGTGACTGAGCCGCTTGGTGAGTTTAGGTTACTCTCTGGATTTTGAGATCGAGGTCGAAGGCGAAGTCAAAGGAACATGGATAACCCGTTGCACAGGCATCGAGTCCCACATTATCATGCGACCCCAGTTCATCGACGAGCTGATCGCCCGGTTGAACCGCTACCATCTGATCCGCGTCAACGGGACGCCGGCGTCGGGCAAGACCTCGATGACGCGGGTGCTGGCCAACGAGTTGCTCGCCCGCTACCCGCAGACCCCCGTGTATCTGCTGTGCGGCTGGGAGTGGGACGACGTGCGGATCGCGGGCGGCTGGGCGCTCTATCTGCAGCAACAGCTGGGGACGCATGGCCATCGGCTCATCACGCATCCCGGCTTCTTGCTGCTGGATGAGGCGCAGCAGACCTACTGGGACACGCAGCTCTGGACGGACCTGTTCAAGTCCATCACCGGCAGCAGTGCCGTGAAGATCGTGGTGTTCACGTGCTATGGCTCGACCGGCTCCGAGCCCGGGGGTGCGACGACGATGCGAGAGCTCCCCGGGAAGACACCGATGGTCTTTCAACCGCAACAGCAGATCTCGCTCCGGCCGGAGGAGACCGAAGAGACATCCCCGCGCTGGAAGCCGGTGGGCTTGCTGCTCGACGAGACCGAGGCCCACGAGATCTTGGATCGATATGTGCCGAACACCGTGTCTGACGGGGCGAACATCTTGACCAAGGAGTTGAAGCATGGCTTGTTCCTGGTTAGTGGGGGACACGCGGGCTTGCTGGTGTCCCTCGCCGACGCCCTGGAATTGATACCGGTAAGTCTGGCCTTGCGGGACATGAAACTCTTGGGGGCTAACCTTATTGTTTTATGTGTGACAGGAGATCTATGCTCTGATCAGGAAACGCCAGCCACTCGACTGGACGACAGTAAGCCAGGGACTCTTTGGCGATTGCCGACGATTGTTCGGCATCATTCAGCACCTCCCATTTGCTCGGGGGTTGCCCAAACAACGCGTGGTGCAGCAATCCGCTTACTCGAGTGTCTTCAACAACGCCATCGTGTACGATGGGACTCTGGAGTCGAGCTATGCCGACAGCCCTGATCAACAGCGGGCTCTGCAGGCGATCTGGAAGGAAGGATGGCTTCATGCGAGGATTGTGCTGGGAGAGACACGCTATGTGTTTCCTACCCAGATCCATCGATGGTTCGAGTCTCCTTGTCTATGATTACTTCGCCATAGGTTGGCTAAGGGTATTGGCTCCAGGTATTGTCAGTGCCTTTTCTTCCGCGACGACGCACCGGCCAAAGAACTGGCCTATCGATCCCCACTGGAGATGGCTACCGAAGCCATTCGCCATTTCGACCCGCACCAGCTGTCGCACACTGCGCGCACGCTGGAAGATCAATACCAGAAGGAGTTCTACCGCTGTCTCTTCCCGCTCCTCCTCGAGTACCAGATCGCGATGTCGCCGGAGTATCTCATCAAGAAAACGGCGGGTCTCCGGAGCGGCAGGATCGACTTCCTGGTCGAGCAGAAGAAGTGGGGATTGGAGCTGATGCGCGACGGCGACCGGATCACACAGCACATGCGACGCTTCGAGGAAGACGGCCCGTACTTTGCGATGATCAGGGAAGGGCTGATGCGGGATTACATTGTGCTGAATTTCACCCAGACCTGACCACGCAGGAAGTATCCAGGTAATACTTGACCTTTCCCGTCATACCCGAAGACAAGAAATAGTTTTGAGTCTGACATAGCTTCACTAGGATCCCGCGGCCACCTGTATCATGTGGTCTTCTCCGAGGACTGCCGCAACGTCCAGATCCTGGACGCCTCGGATCTGAGTGAAGTCGTTGCTTTTGTGCTGGTCGAGAACGCAAGTTTCTTCCGCTAGATAGCCTAGTACTTGGTTTTCGTCCTGGTTTTCGGGCCTACTTTGATAGCAAAATGCCCTTTGGGTAATGTCCCTTTGTTTGGTCTTATATGATGCGCGTGTATTGGCGCCGCATGAGTATCAAGTAGGGCAGGCAGTCTTGTGGCCTTCTCATCTCCCCTCCTTGGGCGGTAGGCACAGATAGCAAGCATTGATTTCGTTTGTCCAAATGAGCACTGCACAATTAGTCAGTGCCATGGTCAAGAATTTGACTGACATGAAGTTCAGGCCTCACAGAAGTTGTGTAGTTCGTTACTTTTCCACAATTCCATCAGTATGAAGTAAATGCAGCCAGTCGAAAGAGGCAGGCGGTAAGAGAGTAGACTTACCCCTACCTTACGCTGCATGAGTTACGTACCGCCTCCCCCGCCGCCACCGTAGCAATCGGCAGATTTCCAGCTTCGCTCAGTTCTTCAGACAACGCCATTGCAATCAGAACCATCCCTCTCCCACTACAACCCCTAACCCTCACCCTAACCTACCTCCTCTGATACCGAAAAAAAAAAAAAACAACAACCGAAAGCAACAGCGCAAGCAAAATGCCGAACCCCCCCACCCCCCCACCATACACCCTCACCCCGCTCGCAACACTGGACCCCCCCTCGCAAGAGCGCACCTGGCAAACGGCCCCGCACCCGCGCCTCCCCATCGTCGCGACCTGCAGCGCCGACAAGACCATCCGGATCTACTCGCTCACCAATTTTCGGTTGTTGTCGACCATCACCGGCGGCCACAAGCGCAGCGTGCGCACCGCGGCGTGGAAGCCGCACGTCACGGGAGAGAGCGTGCTGGCCAGCGGGTCCTTCGATGCGACGGCGGGGATCTGGCGGCGGTGGGATAACTACACCTCCTCCCAAATCCAATCGCAATCACAGGGGAATGAGGATGGGGACGCAGCGTGGGGAACATCCCCCGCCCACCCCGACCCATCCGAGGACATCCCCGAGGCGGAAGACGACGACGAGGAATGGCGCTTCGCCGTGCTCCTGGACGGCCACGACAGCGAGGTCAAATCCGTAGCGTGGTCCGCCTCCGGCCTGCTGCTGGCGACCTGCTCGCGCGACAAATCCATCTGGATCTGGGAGGATTTGGACGACGGGGACAATAACTTCGAGACCGTCGCGGTCATGCAGGAGCACGAGGGCGACGTCAAGTGCGTCGCGTGGCATCCGGCGGAGGAGTGCTTGGTCAGTGGCAGTTACGATGATACGATCCGCGTGTGGCGCGAGGATCTGGATGATTGGGGCCAGGTGGCTTGTTTGCGGGGGCATGGGGGCACGGTTTGGGGGGTCGAGTTTGAGGGTCCCCAAGAAGGAGGGGATGGGGATGGGGAGGGGGAGGATGGGGTGCGGAAGTACAGGACGTTGTCGGGGCCCAGGATTATCTCGTGCTCGGATGATCGCTCCGTCAGGGTGTGGCGGCGGCAGCCGAAGTTGGGCATGACGACGGAGTTGGGCCCGGGGAACATGCCGAGTATTATTCGGCCGACGGGGTTGGATGAGGTCTGGGAGGAGGAGGCTGTTTTGCCCGCGGTGCATGATTTGGCCGTCTATTCGGTGGCTTGGAGTCGGAGGACGGGCTTGGTGGCTTCGGTTGGGGCGGATGGGAGGGTCGTGGTTTATGAGGAGAGGCGGGTGGATGCACCAGTCAAAGAGGGTGGGGAGGGGGGGGAAGATCCCGAGGCCTCGCTGTCGTTGCTCCCCCCGACGGAATGGGTGGTCGTTGCACTCCTCAATGGGGCGCATGGCATCTACGAGATCAATCATGTAGCGTGGGCGAAGCGCGCGGATCGGGGTCGCGATCCCTCCAAGGAGGAGGAGGTCCTGATCACCACGGCTGATGATGGCAGTGTCAAGGTGTGGACGGTGCAGCAGTGATCGGTGCATGTGTCATAGGTCATAGGTATAGACTTCGAGTATAGAGAAAAGTCTCTGCTAAGAGCATAGATCCTCCCAGCTATACAGCACAGTGAAAGCACAAAAGAACAGTCCTAAGCTCCAATACATTAACTCCAGTATGTCCACAAAGAATCCATTATCGACCCCAAAACAAACACCAACAGGGACAATCAAGTAACAGGGAATCATAGATGATCACTCCCCCGCGCCGCCGAATGCTGGCTGTGTTCGCCCCGCTGCTCCTCCTCGTCACTGTCCTCGCCCACCGAATAGTGCTCCCGGTCCAGACCCGGCGAGTGCAGGTCATCCAACTCCGACTCATCAAAGTCGCCCGCCTCGACATCGCCGCCCGTGCGCTTGTTCTGGAACCGCTCCAGCACCGAGCTACTGCTGCTCATGTTCTTCTGCATCACGCCCCGGTAGCCGTGGTGCCGCTGGCGGCTGCGCCAGATGAAGAACCCCCACACGATCACCCCGATGATCACCACCACGAGGACGGCCTCGCCGGACTTGGCGTACGCCTTCCACTCCGTCTCCTTGAGGCGCTGCTTCTCCTGCTCCTCGGCCGCGGTGCTGTTGGGGTGGCCGCCCACCGAGGTCTGCGGCAGCTTCTCGCCGTCGATGCGCGAATCCGTCGGGTGGCCGCCGATGCTGGCAATGTCCACGTTCATGAACCGGTCCAGCATGTCCCGCGTCTGGCGGGGGAGGTCGTACGGCACCATGTGGCTGGAGTTGTAGATCAGTACGTAGGTCAGGTTGCGCGCGTATTGATAAATGCCCGTCGCCTCGCCCTCGAAGGTCCAGTCGTGTCGGGGCGCCCACACGCCCGGCGAGGTTTCGAACCCCGTACCGCCGCCCCATTTCAGGTTGTTGATCAGTTGCTCGGTGCCGACGTGGTTGCAGATAAGGTCCTTCTCGCCGCTGAAAAGGAGGATCTCCACGCCGGATTCTAAAAGCTCGGGCAGGAGCCGGACGGATGGCACAGATCTCTGAGGGTTGAAGTTGCTGCTGACCGCGCCGGAACACTCGGTCCAGCCCGACTTCTTGGCCGGGTCAATGTGCAGAGCCGCCACCACGTCCTCTCGCTGTAGATAGGGCTTCACATCCACCAAGTCCGTCGGCCAATTCATTCCGCAGGCGTCCAAGCTGTCGCGCAAACGAATGTCATACATGTTATAGCACTGATTGTTGACAATCGTCTTATCCAAGATGCCATTCAGAATCTTCTCGCAGTCGTTGACGTGGATCCTGTTCTTGCCCGCTTCCAACCGTGACTGGCAGACGGACTGTAGCACTTCGAGTTCCTTGGCCGCCGCGCTGCCTTCCTCGATGAGCCCCTCTTCGTAGGCGAACGGCAGGTAGGACATGTACTGCTCCTCGGGGGCGATCCAACCGTTGCCGATAAGAAGACCTTTCAGCCGCCACTGCGCGGTGTTGGAATTGGAGACGTTTTTGTTGCGTTCTTGCATGGCCTTCGCGATATAGGGGATATGTTGTCCGGCGTAGGACTCGCCCGCAAGGTAGATCTATCGACTGTCAGAAACGCGACCCCTCACCAATTTGACACCAGGGAACATACATCATCACTCTCGTACTCCGGAAACAGCTTGAACCACTCCTCCAAGAATACCACGAACTGCGCCGCCATCGTGTCGAGCTCGTGAATATAGCTATCGGTGTTGACGTAGCTGAAGCCCGTTCCAACCGGATTATCGACAAAAAGCAGGTTGGCAAACTCGTCCCAGGAGCCCTCATTATATTCGAGGGTGTGGTTGTCCTTCAGTCGATACGGTCCAATCTCCATCAGCGCTCCGTCCATCGAGGAGCACCCAGGCCCACCATTCAGCCACACCACGGTGCGTTGGCGATTGGCGATGTGCCGGTTTTGGTAGTGCCAGAAGAAGAGATGCCCATTGCTCTGGGCGTCGACCTCGACGTGCCTGAGCCGGAGGGAAATAGGGGTTAGCTTGGTTGATGGAATGCGACAAGCGTTGGAGCGGAATAGCTCACCCAGCGTGCATTTTCAGCAGCGGACCGTCCGGTGCACCCGGCAGGGAATGGATATAATAGTCAGCCGCCGACTTGGCCACGACAGCGGCGGGACTCAGTAGAAGGAGCGTCGACAGTGCCCATGTCGACATCTTGGTGATGGAGCTGCCCCCGCGGGACGATAAGGGGAACATTTCGGGGATTGTGATAAGGTAAGACGTGAGGTCGAAGGAGGAATTCAAACAAAGAAAATGTTGACAGGTCGGCACAAGAATGGATCGGATAGGTCCCGAGTGGACTCGTGTCAGCGCTCAAGGACTCATCGATCAAAGTGTCCAGTTCCGGCGCGTGCTGACTGAGACCGAATTTCTCCCCGGTCGAGGCGGAGCTCCGGAGATAAAAGGGAGGTGGTGGTGACTTGAGGGTGGTGACCGAAGTAATCACGCAGGGAAGGGATGTGGATGAGGGAACGGAGAAAGCTGTCGAGCGCCCTTCCCACAGTATTTTGGAAGAGACAGGAGAGCCGGATAACACCAAGGGAAGAGGTGGAAGGGTGATAGACAAGACAAGGAGAAAGATCAAGGAGAGGTGGAGGAAGTTCAAGGCGGCTGAGACGGAGACGGAGACGAATGGATGGCGTGGCCCGAACGGGCGGGTATCGTCCGTATCGTTACTTACTGGACCTACCCTTACTACTTTGGGGTCTCTATAGACCTGCTGCTGCCTTACACTCTTCCGCATAGCATAATCTTATGTGAGAAACTTGAGAGTAGTTGCTATCATTCGGGCCCTCAATAAAGAGTATTGTATTGACCATCCTGGATGCTGACTACCATTGACAATCTAAGTTGCATTCGCCCGATTCATCCAACTCGATGACACTTGGTACTGTCTACTCCAGGTCCCAATGCAGGTCCATCCCAGCATCGCTCGATTATTTTACTTCCAATTCCAAGCTGGGTGAGTCTGTTTGTCCCTGCGCACTAATGGAGGGCTATAATCTTGGGCCGATCTTTCACTCAATTCAGATGAGATCATCAATACCCTGGTCGGCGTCTTTCTTGATCAAGTCCACCATGCCCTGAGAAATGTTAGCAGCGGCGCAGTCAAGACACGACGAGAAAAAGGCAAGCTCACCGGAGGCATGATGGGCTGACCATCCTTGTCCACAACATAGCGGAAAGGCATCTCAGTCCGTTCGTGCTCGTTGATCAGGATCTCGGGGTGGTCAACGTATTTGATTTCCTCCAACGGAACTGTGGGAATGTCAGTCTTCATCTGAAACATGCAAGATCGCAGTCGAGGACTGACTCTTATCGTGCACAACTAGGCGAGTGACGCGCACAGCTGTATCCGTGGTCATTTGCACAGGGCCCAGTCTACGGCCAGCATAGCCCTTCTTTCTCAACTCCGAGGTGCGATCTGCCTCAGGTCAGTATCATGAAGAATCTGTTCTACATCGACTAGACATACCGCGAGGTGGGTCATCGCCTAGTGACCGAATAAGAAAATCCTTTGAGTCAGCTAGCAGAACAATGAATTGAGTCGATCTCCGGAGGAGACCCGAAAGACTGCAAAGAAGGCGCCTCACCCAGGATACCACCGAAAAGGAAGACATCGAACGTCTCTGCATCAGCGGGGCTCAACTCAACCGTGGCGGAAGGGTCCAACAGGCAGACCCGAGACTTGCGGTCCGCAAAAATCTCCTCCACACTGCGGTGCTCGACGTTGAGGCCTGGGGTGGCTGCCAGATCCTCCGGCATCTGCAGGGAGGTGGGCACGGAGCTGAGCAGAAATCTGCTCCCCGAGGCATGCGCTTCACGGGCAATGCAGCCATACTCCAGAGCGGACCAAGCGCCCAACTCGGGGTCCAGATGCTCGACCACGATGGTCACAGGACCTGAAGAAGAGGTTTGATCACTCATTTTGGCGCAATGGGAAGCGTCCAAGTCAGTCTGGCCCGCGGACAATGAACGTGATGTCGGTTATAGTAAGTGTGGGGTTCAGGAACCTCTTGTGACACCGTGCAGGCTCGGATTCACCGGTTCTTAAAACCAAAATTAGCCTAGAACTAAGGGATGGGAAGCTTGTAGCTATTACCAATCGATTTAGAGGTGGTCAACGGTGCGAAAAGGCTGGATTGTGAGCAATATCAGATTGTGGAGGGGCAGGAGGAAAAAAAAGCAGAATTCATCATAGAGTTGGATACAGATTGATACGGCCGATTGCATACACTGCCTGCCTGACTGAGGTTTCCTCCCCCATTCAACCGTCGGTTGCAACTGAGCAACCCGGTGACACTCCAGTAGGTATTTTATCAAATGAATATTGGAGGACTATTCATTCTACCAGTTGGTTAGGTTCAAATTTACCATTCTCTTTTTGCGCCCTTTGTGCCTAACGGGGCAGCAAGATGAGTCGACTATACGGAGTCCTGTCCCTGCATTTGAAAGCACCACCTAAGCTATATCTTTAGTGCCAATTCATAAACGGCACGTCCATCATTTTGGTCATTCTCTGAGACACATTGGATTTTATCTGAAGCATCCCATTCCTATTCCACCCCCTGGTCCTCAGCATGCAGCAACTTATCGAACGACGATGAGGCGTTGGTCAGATCGAGTGAAACCGATACTGTATTGTTCGGTCACTGTTCGAAGTGGAGACAGTCTGCAGCTCCATGCCGCTAGGCTGAATGCAGACTCCTTCCTGCTCAGATCGTTGGATCCTCGTCTTCTAAGAGGATTAGTGCGTAGGATGTGGTGGAACACGGGGGCTGATTACAGGGCGGTCACCGCCCGATGTCGTACGCTCTCCGCCAACGGATGACCATACCATTACCCGTCCATACCGACTGGTACCAAAAGACTTATTAAGTTGTTCTACTCTGTTTGTACATCGACAGTACTTCCCCTCACCTTCAAACGCTTATCCTCCAAACAACTCTTCTGTTCCTATTTCCTCTCATTTCTTTTGATTCCGGACTCTCTTCATCCGTTGCCTTTTCCGGTCTAACTTTCTTACCTCTCATCTTCTGCAGCCTGTGCAGAGGGAGTTGTGACCTATACCTTATTCCCTACGTACTGCATACTACTTACAGTTTGCTCCCCGCTGGAGGTGGTGGGGTTTCCTGACGACACTCCCAATAACTACTAAATACCCGCACCACTCAATCACTCCATCAACCACTCATTCACTCACTCCTCCATCTCCGTTGTCCACCCCAACTCACCTCAAATCAATCCAACTTAATCCCCCCCCCCTCCGCCCACCCTCGCCTGCTCCTTCATCTTCTTCTTTTCTTTTCTCTCTCTCAACTTACCTTTCTGCCTACATTTCCTGTTTCATCCGATTCACAATCGATCACATCGAAAACACAAGCATTCACAATGAATCCCCATCAGCAGAATAAGATCGATACCAGCGTATGCTCTCCAGTCGGATCTATCTTGGGCTACCGAGCCCGTTCCCCGTCGGGCCTGGAACTAACAATCATTTCTCCTCAAGTCGCTGAGCCCCGATGAGCAACGCTTGCTGCGTCTCTACGGCAAGATGCCCAACAAGAAAGATCTCCTGCAGAACAAGCTGAAGGTATGCTCGTCCAAACACCCGACGACCCCGACTCAACCACTGTGCATGGCTAAATCTTATATCTTACGCCCTGCAGGAGCGGAAATACTTCGACTCCGGCGATTACGCCCTCAGCAAAGCCGGCAAGGCCTCAGACGTCGGCGTCACCAACATCGGCTCCCAACACCCCGTTCCCGAGAACATCCCTCACCTGACTGCGACCTCCCCCGGCGCCAACAACCCCGGCGCTGCCGGCAATGGGGGCAGCATCAGCGCCCAGGGCGGCCAGCAGGTCCCCGGTAGCATCAGCGGCCATCCCGGCTCCATCGGATTCCAGAGCCGCAGCCCCGTTAAGGAGGCCAGCTTCCTGCAACGGGGCACCAGCGTCGATGAGGCCGACGGAAACAACCTCGATGCAGTCGCATCCCAGGATCCCACCGATGCCGGCAGCGTGAGCCCACCTCCCGCTCGAGGTGGTGTTCCCATCCGTCAATAAATGATCTCTCCCCCCCCCCCCGCCGTCTCTTCTCATGATCTCATTACTTTCATGTCATCCTTTTACTTGATTGCCTCTCTTCCTTCGTATATCTTTTGTTGGTTCCGTTCCGGTGGTCGGTGGTATTTAAAAGAGTGTTCTGGCGCCATGGATTCCCACGTCACGTTGTTTCTTGACATTCCGATGTATTTACGACCTTCTTCTTATCCTTATCATTGATCATTGGCTTTTTTCCCCTTTCCCCTTATCTTCTGCCTTTCGGATGGATTTTACCTGACACAGACTGAAAACAAAGTGGAAGGTTGAGCAACCAGGCGGAAGTTGCCTGCATGCTACAGCACTCGCCCACCCATCTGTGGCAAAGACGAGCTGACCAGTTTCGGATGGGGTCCTCTCCATCTGTCGATCATAGCTTGCTTCAGCCGCTCTGTGCGTCCACTATGAGTATCCAGCATGCTAGCGCCAAGCGGAGTGTCTCAATCATCACGAAATGACGTAATCAGTCTCTTTTTTCTCTCTTCCACTTCTTTGTCTATATTGGAAGATCGTCCCGGCTACGAATAGTCTGCCTCGTGTCTCCGTTGTTACCTCATAAGCACGAGATGTTATATGCCTCTTGCCAGCGCTCAAGAAACGGGAACACGTCGTATCTGATGCCTGTATGCTTTCCGTGGTTTGATGCCTCTATTCTCTTCCCTGAAGGTGTGTTTAAATCCGGGGCCGGTAACACCCAAAAGGGTGGCTAAATTGAACCTCTGTGGATATTGCGAGTTGTGGGCCATTGACCACCTCTTCACTTACCGTTGGTTCGTTTGTCGTTATAGCCGCTATCCAATATCTGGCGCGTCTCGCCATCCTAAATTGTACTCGTTGGCTGTGTACTTACTTCTTCACTAACCACTCCCAAATCCCGGAAGTGCGGTTCTGGGAGGTACTCAGTATATGCTACTTGTATTCTAGATTGAAAAAGTGGGGGAAAGAGTCTCTTTTCTCATAGATTTCAAGTCTGATTTGCGAACCGGAGCTTAGAAAACCGCTAAATATGGTACTCGAGCTCCGCAGGAGCAGGAAAGGAAGAAGAGATGGGAATAGAAGCTGTCGCTACAGAGGCGAAGATAAGAGAAGAGAAAAAATATCAAAGAAAAGAAGAAAAGAAAAAAAAAAAAAACCTGTCACCGTGAACAGCAAGTGGGGGTATAAGATTCTCCATCTAGTGCAAACAGTTTTCAAGAATCAGAAGCTGAAAAAGGCAAGGAAGGGTAAGTTGCAGAGCATTTAATCAAAAAGAAAAGAACCACAGGAAGTAGCGTTGCAGAAAGGCGCTAGACTGGGAAGAATGGGTATAATAGCAATAATCGGAGATGGGATCATAAGAGATGTGGATAAGTCAAAGATAAGGATGGAGCGAGGCGTATCGGAGGGACAGAGAGAAACAGAGGAAGCGGTCCGGAGCGGGGTCGACCCAGGGAATCTCTCGGATGGGGTTGGCGTCATCCGAACCGCGCGGTATACATGAACTGGACCGCCTCCTGGTATGGTGACCTACTAATGGGTCTTAGATCATGCTGGAACTGTTATGTGGATTGCGAAGTCCCCGGGGACAGTATCCGTCCATCCGTGATGAGCACCATTCGGGGGGTGGCTTAGGAATAATGTAATGCCTTGCATGGCCGAAAGTAAGGTGCAAGGACGACTGACAGGCATGTGAAGTCGCGGGCACGCTTCGTAGCTGCTTCTGCTAGACGGTCCTTGGTATCCCTCCAATCCGGCTATCATGCGGCTAACAAGCGAGGGAGCGTTAACTAGATGGCGGTGCTGATCTAAGCAGCCAGAATGCAGTAGAGACCCTAGCTGGATAATATGCGTAAAGGAACATTGGTGACAGCCTGGCGTAGGGGCGAATTAAGGACGCTGCGAGTATCTACCACGAGTCTCCGCATGGTTGATATATTTGACGTAGGATTGTGATTTATCGTGTACCGTTCAGTCGGTCTTCCAGTGACCAGCCAAGCCGGTGTCGAGATCATCGTTCTCGCCGAGGTAGAGCTCAACAGCGTACAAGCCCATCGTGCAGGCAAGGTTGATCCAGCGCCAGAGGTTGCCACCACCGCCGCCTTGACTGCTCCACCATTCACCACTACCGCCCATTGCTTGAGATGTCAGAGCGAAGTGCTGCATCAGAAGGCTGGTGTACACGGCGATGAGGATCGACGGGGAGAAGTAGCTGAGGAAACCGAGGAATTGACCGGCGCCATCGGAATCGTCCAACGAGGCTTCTTGCGACAAGGCGCGCGCGCCAGACTCGCGAACTGCGGGAATGATTCGAGTGGACGCGTACAGAACCAGGATCCGGTAGGTGAGCGAGACTAACACGGAGGGAGTCACGGCGCCAAAGACTGCTGTGATAACATTGAACAAGGCGTGGATGATTGAAGGGAGGGTGGACAATGCATGCAGCAGAGTGGTGTACGACTCCATGATGATCGGTGGTAGCGGCGGGAAGTCCCCGGCTTGAGCAGGAGAGGGCGGTTGTTCCAGAGGATGAGAGGGTTTGTAGTCTGTGAAGATCTGGTAGAGGCAGAGCACAATGTAGGCGAATAGCAAGGAACTCTCCACTGGATTTCCCCGGCCGCTACCGATGCCCCAGGCGCACAAGATCACCGCGCATGTTATGGAGACACCAATTAGAGCCGCATCTACATTGGAGATTTCCGGGAACTGCATAACACGCCATAGGAAATACACGGAGCTGGATATGATTGAGGCGGACAAAACCAGGAGACCAATCTAGTGGACCATGATTAGCATTTTATCGTTGCATGCATCAAGCACTTCAGGGTGACGTGTACGTACCATCCAACTATCACTGCGCCCGCCGCGGTTTACAAGCCACCGAGTGATTTGCCCTGCAGCTTGGATGACGAGTAAACTGCAGAAACCCTCCACCAGTTGGAATACCGGTGTTGACCATCTCAAGAGTTTATCCCAGTTGCCAATCGTCACCGATTCCACCAAACCGTCCGGTCCAAATACCCATTCCTGAATGGAGGAGTCGTGGGCTCTCTTGCCGGTGAAGGTCCGTTCCACCCATGAAGCCGCGTTGTCATTATCGATAGAGAAGCGGTTGAGCGACCAGATAAGCAAGATCGGGATTATGAGCCACTGCGTAGAGCTGATGATAACAACCAGGGAGGAGCGGATCCAGGACCGATCGGGGGTAGAAAGTCGCAGGAGGGAGAACAGAAAGTAAAAGGTCGCGAGGGAAAGCGAATAGGCCAGACCACATGTCTTTCCACCCACATCAAACGCGAGAGGGATGGATGCGACCGTGACGGTCAGGAAGAGTCCCGACGAGATGGCGCGGAAGAGCCACATCGGACAAGACGACAAGAAGAAAAGGCAGAAAGAGGGTAACGAAGAGGAAGAGGAAAGAGAGGGGTGTAGACGCGCTCTTTTCGACAGATGGTCTTAAGGCAGGAGATTTGGTAGACAACACGGGCGGAGAGGAGGGAGGGGAGTCTTTAGTAAGAATACATGAAGGCTGGTTTGATTGCGTGCCGTCCTTTGTTTTGCTGGTCTGTCTGACTGACTTTCTTGAACCTCACTGGAAGTGCGAGTGGGATGAATCCGTCACTGTCTTCTGGATTGAATTTTTGTTTTTCAATTTTTTTTTTCCCTCTTTTCGATTTCAGTGCAGTAGTCTTTTGAGAAACGATCTTATCTCCCAAGCGGGACGGAATGATGGATGGATCGAATTCACGTGGCACGTGCTGATGGACGAATGAACTTCCTGGTCAAACAATCCACTTACGTATTGAAGCACCAAAGCTTAACGGCTGCAATGCAATGAATCGGGCAGGCTGAGATAAAGACGAGGAGAAGAATACAGGATGAAAAAAAGGGATGGAGGGGGAAAGTGACAGCCAGCCCAGCAACAGCAACCAGCAAACGCAAGAATTGCTCGCAATTTGGCGGTTTAGCGTATCCGGCCCAGCTTCAACTGGCAGGCGGTGGCGTCCAAGCGGATGCAAGTAGCGGTCAGTTGGTGAAAAGATCGGCTGTATATGATCTCATCTCCAGAAGATTATCACTCAGTATCCATGTAGAAGGCGATCGAGTGTTCGCCAGGGAATCCTGTGATTGCGCCAAAATGCAAATGGACGTCAATAGTCCCGACGTTAAGGTTCCAATGAAGAGAGAGGAGGAGGGGGGGAGGATGTGAAATCGACGTAATTATGCGTGTCAGATAAGGAGAGCATCGACAAGCCATAATACAGCCGGTGCAAGCCTCAGGCTGCAATCACATGCTAGGCTTCTGCTCAATAGCCCTAAGTACTCTTCTAATCCGGTTAGCGTGATGGAGCTGCCACTTCAACGCTTTCCCCTTTATAGAGCCCAACGCCCTGCATCTTCCGGCCAATAGGAATTCGCTGATACTAACTAACTCGATACGAAGACCTTCCAGAAGCTCAGGCTCTATCGACAATCGACATAAACTACCTCCTACTTCTTTCATAATCACAACTTCGATTCTTCCTTATAGTGTATGCTTCGGTTTCGTTCCTTATACAAAATGGCCGAAGAAACCATCACGAAGAAGGTCAAGACTTCTTCCCCCTTGATCGGAACCCACAAGTAAGTTCTCGTCTGCCTCAATCCCACATCCCACCTTATGCAATAGCCCCGTTAATTCCTTCTCCTCTCCAGCGGCCACTTCCACGCCGACGAAGCTCTTGCTGTCTACCTTCTCCGTCTCCTTCCCACCTACAGCGCCTCTCCCCTCGTCCGCACTCGTGATCCCGCCCAACTTGCAACATGCCACACCGTTGTCGATGTGGGCGGCGAGTACGACCCCTCCACCAACCGCTATGATCACCACCAGCGCACCTTCGCAACCACCTTCCCGGCCCACGAGACCAAGCTCTCCTCCGCCGGTCTGGTCTACATGCACTTCGGCCGGGCCATCATCGCCCAACACACCTCGCTTCCCGAGGACCACGCGGACGTGACTCTCCTGTACGAAAAGCTGTACAACGACTTCATCGAGGCGATCGACGCGAACGACAACGGGGTCTCGGTGTACGACCCGGAGGGCCTCACCGCCGCCGGCCTGAAGAAGCGCTTCCGGGACGGCGGGGTCACGCTGGCCTCGGTTGTCGGTGACATGAACAACCCGGACCCCACCAGCCCGCCCGGCGAGCCCCAGGACGAGGACAGCCTGTTCGGCCGCGCCAGCACCTTCATCGGCAACGTCTTCACCCGCAAGCTGCACCACGCCGCCTCCTCCTGGCTCCCGGCCCGCACCAGCGTCGGCGCCGCGTACCGCTCGCGCCGCGAGGTCCACCCCTCCGGCCGCATCATCGTCCTCCCCCAGGGCGGCGTGCCCTGGAAGGAGCACCTGTACAACTTCGAGCAGGAGGAGGGTAGCTCCGGCAGCGAGCAGACCTACTACGTGCTGTACCCGGAGGGTGCCACCGAGGGCTCCAAGTGGCGCGTGCAGTGCGTGTCCGAGAGCGAAGGGAGCTTCGTCTCGCGCAAGCCTTTGCCCGAGGCGTGGCGCGGTGTCCGCGACTCCGACCTCGATGCCGTCATGGCCGTCGAGGCGGATCAGGCGGGCCAGCCGCGCATTCCCGACGGCGCGGTCTTCGTCCACGCCAGTGGTTTCATCGGTGGCCACAAGACCAAGGAGGGTGCTCTGGCCATGGCCATCCGGGGCTTGGAGTAATAGATCGGTGTCTTGCATCACTTGCTTATCTAACGAACATTTGATCTGGGTATTCATGAGGCATCAAAAAGTTAAAAATTCATTTTATTACTCTTCCTATAATTCGCCCAGTGCAAGGGTGTCCAGTTCACCCTGATAAGTCTCTTGGTCCTCTCCCGCCTCTCAAGCGACCTGTAGTCAGCCGTCATGATCTTCAGAATGACCCGCACTGTTGGGTCCGGCAACCAGAATGAGAATTGCGAGTGAATCCAGCAGTAGTAATGCAAAAGGGGGCTTAACAGCATATCGATGTAGATATTAGTATTAGGTATGCATCTTACATGCTACTTTGCCTATGTAGGCTGAGTACCGGTGATATTGGAATTACCGCCGGTGTCAGTAGCGTTTCTCAACCACTGTGCCCCTGGCCTGGGTTTCTTCGAGAGTCAATCGGACACCTCGAAACACCCACCTCAGGAAGTAATGCCCTGAAGGCTGTGGCAAGATAATCTTGTAGGCCGAGCAAGTGTGATGACCGTGTACCTCAAGTGCGCAGCCACTTGAGACTTAACCAGGGTGGTGGTTCAGTGTGAAGCTGATTCCTACCTGCTTCGTTACGGGGCTTGCGAAGGGCGGGGGCTGGGAGTGATCACAAAGTCAACCTCGCCCCAGTGCAGTGCAGACATACACACACTATTGGATGGCGCGCGAATCTTTGTTCTACTCTTTATCGAACCGGGGACTATGTTCGCGACGACTATGAGTCATTTTGATGCAAGAATGCAGCTCCAGCCACACATTTGCGAGAAAGTTCTGCCCTCAACTGCGATACGTGACGGAACGGTTAAACGGGATGGCTTAACGAAAAGTTTGCTTGCTGATCAATGCGTTTGACCGCTAGCTTAGAGGCGACCCCGCTTGGACCGGCCACTCCATAAGGTTCGCGAACTGCGCATCGACGGAAGCACGGAGGAGGTCGTGGAGTTTGACAATCTCGCCCTCGAAGGATCGATGCAGGAACCAGGTGTCGATCAGGGTGTTGAGAACATAGAACTGAGCGAGGATCACCATAGCATAGCGCCAGATCGAGCTCTCTTGATCGGTGCTCGCCAGGATGGTGAAGAACTCGGCGGGGATCTCCATCGGCACATTATCGTCACCATCGTCTATATAATATCATGATCATTCACCACTCACCCACCCCCCAAATCAACTTCATATGCCTGGTTGAGGATGCGATGGGCACCGAAACGTCTCTGCTCCGGTAAGAAGCATTTCTCCATAGTGTGTTTGATAAGTTGCCGGTGCTAGCTATGATGGTCTTTTTTGCGCAATGCGGTGCATTCTAGCAGTTCTCATAGCGGATAATGAGAACTAGAGGGTTGGGATCATAACGGTCGATGTTAGGGATGAGCCTTAGAATGGGCAGGGGTCTTTATGCGTGAGCGAGACGTAGCTCCAAGACTTGATGGTATGGTTCTGGCGCTTTGGGGAACGGTTTGCTTGAACTGGAACTTGTATTTGATACAGTGCTTAACTTTTAGGTCTCTTGACTGTTAAACGATTTAGCTGATGCAGCTGCAGGTACAGCTGCAGGTACATTGTTGATTGGTGTGGAGCTCTTCCCCCATACGGATATGGGTGGTCCGAGACCACTTTTCTGTTCCTATATAACTCACTCCATGTAGTGGATGGAGTGTCTGTCAATAAATGTCATATTGTCATCGACAGTGACTAAAGCTTAAGAACAAGCAGGCCGCTTGTTGCTATCGCTCTACATAGCTTACCATTACGTGTGGTAGGAGGATAGAGAATAAGGCCACGGCTGTCTGCAGTAAGGGCAGTTGGGCATGAGGTCTCTTTCATACAGTTCCTCATGCCACGAATTAATGCAGCGGAAACAGAAATTATGGCCACACTGCGATTTGCACCAGACGGGTCGCTTCCCAAGCCTTCCGCGACAGATCGAGCACTCGGTCTCCTCGGTACGCCGCGGGATGGGTGGCTTTTCTACGTCCAGCCGTGCGACGTCTTCGGGCTTCAAGGCGGCGCGTATCAAGGCTTCAATGGCGGCTCGCGCGCTGCGGCTGGTCACCTGCGCCAGCTCTTTGGCAATGACTTTGGCTCGGGCCCGATCGTAGACACAATACCGCCGGCGCGAATCGTTCAGTTTCCGGAGCCCCTCTCGCCTCGCTCGGTCGAGGGAATTGCGCATATAGGCCCACGTGAAGCAGATATGCTCGAGCATCTCCCGGACCTCATCAACGAGCCAGTCCTCATCCATGTCGTGCACGACGTCCACGACCTCCGAGCAGAAATGCAGAAACTTGGGGATATCATGCTCTTCGAACTCGAAGATCCGGTGTTTCGAGTCTTTCGCCCTCTCATGCAGCAACTGCACGAACAACCGCTGCATGTCCACGGCCAGCAGGTCGAGATGGAATGCCTCGGAAGGCATTGCCTCTTCGGGCTGTACATTGAGGTTGCGATATCTTCCCTGCAAGGGCATGGTTGGCTCAAAGCAATGGAGACAGTGAATTTACGCTACGAGACGAGTTGAGTTCCCTCAAGTCGACGTGGCGGGGCTGTTTCTCACTATCACGGTCAGGTTGAAAGTATTTATTCTGAGCTGCGAACATCGATAACCCACTGTTTGATCAGTTTCCCACTGAGCATCTTTGTCTAGATGACGCATTTCTCCGTCTATTCTTTGACGCGGCAGTCTCATCCGAGGTCCCTTGAACAAGGGAAGTAGGGGGTTCTCTCTAGAAAGGCCGGGGTTTCACTCTTGTCTTTGCTTCTCTGTCTCACCTCACTCCATTCGGGCAAAATAGCAAAGGCCATGTTGTGGTATGCTTGCTTTTATATGCTTTAGTATTCCAGACACGTAATGATGGGGAGTCCACCTTCCCAACTTTCTTCTCAAGCCTCCTTCCCCAGCCTCCTTCCCCCTTTCCCACCCAAAACAACAACTAAAGAAACTAAAGCATCAAGAGGTCTCCAAGATCGCTGCTTTCGAAAGATCTCGTCTGATTCACACATTTCATTGCTCCTACATTTCTTGCGGCTTCTGAGTGCTCGTGTTGAGAGCCCAGGCGTATGCGCCCCTCACCCTTATAAAGCTTATCGTCCCGAACAGCTGGTCAATGTGGACCGAGACTGGGGTTGGTGGCTGGGAAGACTTACATTCTTCCTTTGTTTCCATACTATGTGTCCACACGGTAACTCGGTCAGGTCAGAATTCGAAAGACAAACTTCCGGGAAATACGATGTATCCGTTGTAACCAGGATTCATTGTTCGTCACCATCTCATAAATTCGCAGCATTCGTCGGAGAAGTCAAGGGGATGCCTTTGGTCAACATCTATCTACTCACATTCTACACTCTTCTCAACGACACGATGTGTCCTAGAGTTGAATCATGTCTCCGGGTTTCTCTGCCGATTTGAGCCCCGTAGAACTCATTGAGGAATACAGTCGAATGCTCCCAAGTGCTACAACAACACTCAGCCATGATTACGACTATCCCCCTCCCCCAGGCTCTAAGCAACGGGACTGGAAGTCTTACCCTTTGAGATCTGCCTACATAACATCTCTTCTTGTTCTTGAAATCGCAACCGTTCTGACGTTATCGATCCTCCTCGCCATTTCAGAGAGCCGTAATGGCCTACTGTCCGTTCAACACTTACTGGGCCCAGACAAGAGCCCCGGCGGGATGCTGCAGAACCTTTGGAGTGCAGCATATCTGTGGACTACCTTGCCCAATGCCTTTTTCACGCTGTCCCGGGACCTCTGGGCCTCGGTGGTAGATGCAGCGTCCAAGCAACAACCGTATGTTGAGTTACGCAAGGGAAACAAGAACCAAATATTATTATCTACGGAACGAGTTTTCGAGGCCATTTATGCTGTAGCGAACGACGGATTGCGGTTCCCTCGCTCGGTGGTGGACAACGATGAGCCGCCCTCGATCCCAGGAATCCTCTCTACCCTAGATACGCGACTGTTCGTGGTCCCTGAGACGGCGTACTACATCATTGTGATATTGTTCTTCACTGCCGTATGCAACGTTATGTTGCATTATTATCACCGGCGTCACCGGTCGGTACTATGGGAAGAGCCCGTCGGGCTGCTGAGAGCCGCGGAGTTGCTCTACGGGGGAAATACGAGCAGATTCATTGCCCGGGTCAGGGCGCACCATCCGGCTGCCACCCGGATCGTGAAGCTCGCCCTCAATGACCCCGCCTATGCCTTGTACACGGCTGCAGTGGATGAGAGGGGGAAGCTGATGGTTTCTGCGTCTGGTCGAGATCTGGATGATATGATGTGGAATTATAAGCCTGCTTCGGGATACTCTGTGTGAGTTGGTTACCGGTGCTCCGCCTGATTCAAGCAACAAATAGGAGCTAGTCTGGAGGATTAGGATTGATAAGAGTACGATAAGTTGAGTGGACAGTTCTACCAGCGTCTGCCTGGATTGGTTGAGGATGGATAGGACAATAAATCCGCTTAGTGAATCCACTTAGTCTACTCTTGCCCTCACGGCACCACTCCATGTTCAAAACTACTCGGGCAGGTAGCACAGGTACTGTACATGAGAATCAATCTATTTTGCGGGCCCAAGTCCAAGCTAGTGGTCGATGGAGTCGCTGCATGCCGATCTGATGGTCGGCATTAGTCTCGGGTGACCAGCAACTGACAGTCACAATCCCACTTACTATGTATAATACACGCGTGCAATACAGCCACAATGGGTGAATATTCCACCCAGCTACGCGTTAAGTCTATTGTAAGTGGATACTATGGTCGTTACCTGCAGTAAGTTCAGTACGTATGATGCAGCCTGCGCAATGGCCGCTACCCTGGATCGTCATGAGCGACCAATTAAGGGCGACGGCCGGACTGACACATGGGCTGGCTCATCTAAGCATGACGCTATTCCCGGACCCCCTTCCCGTTCGCCCTCAAAAATGGGAAAGGATTGGTAAGGATTGGGGCTGACTTCATAATCTTGGGAGTGGGAGTTTAACATACGGAGGCCCGCCCTGGAAATTATCTCGTTATGACATCATCGTTGCCACGGAGCCGCAGTATAAAATACTCCCCACAAACGCAGCCCTATCCCAGTCAAGCCACTTTGATTTATTATCTCCAAAATTGTGACCAAACTCAGCAAGCACGCATTGAGTTCTTGCAAATTACAACTCTCCTCACAAACCTCCACGAAGAACTTCGCAAACTCAAGCCACACATCGCGGACCCAGCCAATTATCCTACATTATCGATAAGCCCAAAGCGTAACCCACCACCAACCAACCACGATGTCATACAACTCGTCCCAAACCTCCTACTTCGAATCCTCGTCCTCATACTCCTCGGCTTCCTCCTCGTCGAGCGACCAGAACCAACAGCAACAACCACCAAAAACCCACGAATCCGGCCACCGCGCGGCCTTCGCCTCGCACACCGACCCGGAGGGCAACACCACCGTCCGCACCGGCCACCAGAATTTGGGTGAGGAGCCCGTCCTCAAGGAGAAGCGCTTCAGTACCTCGGGCCGGGAGCGCGAGATGATGTTGGCGGCTGGCACCCCCATGGGCGGGGTCAACCGCATCCAGGATCTGAATGAGTCGACGGGAGATACCTACTAGTTTCCCGGTGTCTTCCTCTTCCTCAGTGGGGTGGTGAATGTGTTTTTCGGGGGTGGTTTGTATCCGTGAGGTGGTAATTTTTTTTGCTGGATATGAGACACGTTCCCTGCTGCACTGATTTGAGTGAACTTGATGCTAAGTTTATTGATGAATATATGATATGAATTTATGGCTGGGATTTTTCTTTTGGTGTGGTGCGGGTGTTGTTGGTATATCATCTCTGGGTTTTCTTTGTCTGTGCTATGTGGTTGGATGGATGGCTAGATAGGGCTTTTTCTCTCGGGATAATATCGATTATGATTATTGGGAGAGTTATGAGACGATACTGGTTTTTCTTTGTAGTGATTTGATTCATCTGGAGTAGGTCTTATCTTGTAAGCATTCTTCCAGAAAGGACCCTGTATACACATGCACTTCTATGCCGCTATCTACTATATCTCCCAACTTCTAACCACAATCCCACACCACACACCCCAACAAGGCAATCACTCCAACCAACCCCCCACCACTCCCCCCAAACTCTCCCACAACCACCCATCCCCCAATCCCACAGGGGTATCAAACCCATGGCCCCCCTCCCTGACCGTGACCACCACCTTCCCCGCATCCTCAGCCCGCAAAACCATCTTCGCTTTGGCCACGAACCGTACACTATCCTCCACAGGCACAACCTCATCCTCCCGCCCATGCAAGATCGCGATCCCGCCCCGCGGGATGCTGATGGAAGAATCGTCCAGCCTCTCCATTGGATACCGCAGGCTCCGCTCGGGGTCGTGGGCCGGGTCGACGCCGCGCGCGAACATCTCGGCGATCCGGCCTGTGCGCATCGCCGCGTTCATCAGGTCGAGGCGGTCCGGGAGGTCGGTGAAGGTGCGGACGGGGCTGCGGTGCTGGGTGGCGAGGGTGAGGGTTTTGTTGAGGAGGTGGTGCATTTCTTCTTCTTCTTCTGTTGAGACAGAAGAACCGGTGGCACCGTGTGGTACTCCCTCCCCATTGCTCAGTCTGCTCAGCCCGCTCTCCCTTTCCTCATCTCCCCGGGCCACCAGGGAAGATACTGCCTCCGCCTCCTCCTCCTCCTCCTCCTCCTCTGCTGGTGCTGCTGCTCCCCCCGCTGCCGCCGACACGAAAGAAGACGCCAACCCCAAAAACGCAGGATACCCCACCACCGCGCCGCGGATCTGCTCCGGGAACCGCAGCGCCAGACAGAGACTCAGATACCCGCCGGCGGATCCGCCGGCCACAAGGACGCGGGAGCGGTCGATTGCGAGCCTCCCCGATGCATTTGGAGGTGAAGGGATGTTGGCGAGCAGCGCGGGCACGGCGGGGGAGGAGTGCACCCAGGCCCAGAAGTCGAGGACATCATCGAAGACCTCGTGGATGGTGGCTTCGGGCAGCAGACGGTAGTTCGGGGCGAGGAGCACGGCGGGCGTGCTTTGGGCCAGCTCGAGGAGGTAGCTTGGGAACCAGTCGAGGTAGAGGGAGGAGCCGCAGACCTTTTTTGTTAGTTTTCCTTCGTGGGGAGGGGGTTGTTGGGTTGGGGGCTGGGGGCTGGGAGCTGGGAACGTACTAGGCCTCCGCCGTGGAAGTAGATGATTATCGGGAGAGGTTTGGGTTTTGGGGGGTGAGGGATGGTCTTTGGGATGAGGATGTCTGTTTGGATTTGTTGGGTGGTGTTGTTGTTGTCCACAAAAGTTTTGTAGGGGGCTTGGAGGTGGTGGAATGGTAGGAGGCGGGGATCGGGATCTTGTGACATCGTTGTTGTTTATTTTACTTGAATGCTGGGAGGAGCGCGAATGTTTGGTCAGGGGGTGCGGTTGTTATTTCGGAGTGTTGAGGCTACAGGCTACTTTTATACATTGTTTATGTGCTCGACAGTCCTGGAGATCAGGCTAAACATCCGGCCATCTTGTATACATTCGGGTGTCGGGCTTAATTCCGGGTTGTAGACCGGGATGCAAAGGATGCAAACCCCCATCCTTCGATTAGCCTCGTCTTGACTCGAAACCATTGGCGGGATATCACTCAAGTAGATTGCATGGCTGCAGCTTACTGACTGGAGTCAAATGTTGTAAACGCTGCAAACATCGGCCTTGAGATTCGGTGTCCGGTATTCCCTAGGCGTGACAGTCACTACATCTTCTTTCAGCTAAGATATCAAGTGCTGACTATGACTACCTCTCTGGATGTCTAACACTTCCAATCACAAGGAATCTTATTGCTAGCAGACAGGGGATATAGATCATCAAACATACGCAAAAGTAAACGACATGACTCCAGTCAGCAACTCTCACCCATCGACTCGGTTCAGGCACCGACGCCGTGCTGAGGACAGGCTTTGTCATTCCTAACTCTCTTTCAGGCTTGACCCACGCTAACCCTCCAGACCCCAAGACCTCCCCTTAATGACAGTCGAATGCAACTTGGCAGCACTCCCAATCCCCCAGCCCTGAACACGCTCGGCAGTACATCTTCTTGCCCAGATCCGTCTTCCGCCCCGCATACATGAATGACCCGTCCGGGATCCTGCCCCCGCCGGTGATCGACAACTCCACCGTGTACGGAAGCAGCGAGTAGACAGACCATTTGCCCGTGTCGCTGTCGAAGGGTCGCGCCCCGAGTCCGCGGCAGTATCGATCGTAGACAAACGCCTGGCGGATCTTGGTCCCGGACGACGGGATGTAGCTCGCAATCCCCAGGTTGCAGTAGCCGGAGCCCGTGCCGGAGCACATGGCGGGGAAGTGGTCTGGAATGTCAACGAGGGGCAAGTGGGTGGCTGCGTCGATGAAATGGGCGAGATCTGTTGGGGCAGCTGCCAACAGGCCAAAGAAGGAAAAGAAGAGAACGAGGGTGGTAAGGGGCTTCATCTCGGGGGGGGTTTCGGATCGATTGAGTATAGACTGTCAGCGTGTTGGCAGATGGGAGGTATCCTTCGTTGAGTAGAGAATGGTCTGGGGCGACTCAGTCAGTCAGCCCTGGAGAACGGGCACGTATTTATATAACCACCCTCCGTGCCATGTTTCTGTTGCCTAACCCTTCTCATGCATACGATTGCGATATGGTCCAGCCACCTGGTCATGTCGGTATATTCGCCGGGTAGGGCCCTTTGATGGCCGTGCCCCTAGCCCCAGTACAAACGAGACAGCGAAAATATGCACCCGTGCCAGGGAACAGAGTAGCTGTTATGAGTCGAAACACCATTGGAGGCAGTGTGTCATGGTTTGGAGAGGTTGCACCACTGCGGCCGGGTTAGCTAATCTGCAGATGATTGTGACATGGGTCTGCCAACCAGACTGAAGGGTAATGACTCGAGGGGAGGGTGATGACGACAATTCAATCATTTCTGCAGTCGCATTGGATGGATTGTGTATGCCTAATCTGTGCGAAAGTCAGGTCTCGCAGTGGACTTACTTTGACGGTCCTGGACTGGATCCGGGGTATCCATGCCAATCTGCCGTGCATATACGGACTCAGATCTCGGTAACTCCGGAGGTGGAAACATCCGAATTGATGATGGATTGTTTGACTCGGTCACGCGTGGATTTGTGATTGGATTGGAGGTGGAGGTGAAGTGCAGCAGTGCCGGTCTTTATTCGGCAGGTGTTGTCCGACTGTAAGTGCACAAGCTCACTTCACTGCCACACCTATTTCTGCAGTTGATCTTGCCTTTCATTCCGTATCTTCATTCTTAACGGATACACTGATTATACTAAGGCTGCTTCTAGTGGCTGATTTTGTTGAGATGAGAGTGTTGGTGGACAATGCTGGGCTTTGGAAATGTGTGGCCCCGTAGTATTTGAGTTGGAACTATAAAGGGAAAGAGCTGGGGAACAGGTGACTTCAACTTCCTTGAGTGTACATATTCTCTCCTACTAATCCTCCATCTACGATTATTCCTCAATCATTCCCCATCTCTCAGTCTGTCATTGATCGCTGCTGCAATCCATGATATGCTCTTCTTCAACTGCAAAACACCCACAGTGCAGCTTACACTCTGCCCACAACACCGCAGCAAACGCCCCTACAAGCACTATTGACGCATAACCTTTTGGTCCGCAGCTGGTGAAATCCTGCTTATCTACTACATGCTTCATACTCTACTATTCTTGCTATATCCTTTGAAGCACAACGAAGTTCGCTCAGGCATCACTATCTCAAGAACGCCTCCAGAGCCGCATCGGGGATGTTGCCCACTCCTTGATATGCATTGTCCCTAGCCTCCGCATGAACTGACATTCACCGGTAGTGTATGAGGCCCAAGTCGAACATCACTCCCAATGTTTTCAATAAGCTGACGGGCTTTATCCAGCACTCTGGCATTCACCACCGTCGCTCCAGTACTTCTCGAGGTCTCCCTTAGCCCGCTATCGCACACCCTCAAGCTCTGTTGTATCAGGTCAATTTGCCGGCTTAGCAGACTTAGTACCTGATCAACATCCGTCCGTGTGATGCTGGAAGTCTCAGAGGGAGTTGGCAAGGATTGAATTGCCATCTGCAGGCCTTGTATCTCACCGGCGAACTCGCTCATCGATGTGACAATTCTTCTTTCCAGAGTCCGCAGTGCGTCCTGGTTTTGCCGGGCGCTTCGACTGGCGGTTGAAGACGCCTCATCAGCACCGAGCATTGGTCAACGTGGTTCGGACTCACAGTGTTGCCATGTTGATAGCAATATCAAGAGTTTCTCTGTCCTACTGCAGTCCATTCTTCAGACTTGCAATCTCCCGCCTCTCCAGATGCAAGCGACCTCGATCCCGCCAGCTGACCTAGTCTTCATCCGAGTGAGATGTCAGTTCTCGAGATGCTCCATCTCGGCATATGCTGCCAATGATTCTCGGCAATTCGTCGGTACGGCCGAAAATGTCAACTTCTATGGCGAGTTGCCCGACCAGTTCCATCACTATCCCAGCTAAATCAATCACAGGTAATACAACCCAGTTACTTGAGGATTCACACTTACCATATGTGAAGGACGCGCGCTTCAACTCAATCGCTGATAGTGAAGAGTCCCCCTACTGCCTCGAAAACACGCGCGTGCAGATCCTTGAGGGCATTGACCATTGGGCCAATGATCGCGATGGTCCCTGCATCTTTTGGATGAGTGGCTTGGCTGGCACAGGGAAGTCGACGATAGCCCGCACGGTAGCTCGTAAATATGATGACGAACATCGACTTGGGGCCAGCTTCTTTTTCTCCGTCCTCCATAGTGACACCAAGCGCACGACGAGCTTTGTCACTATAATTGCGCGGCAGTTGGCGGACGCTAATCCTTCTCTGCGTGATGAGATCAAGCTTGGAGGGTCCTCGACCCAAGTTGACTCTGGGGGACAATGAATGGATCCTCGCGGGGGCTCAGAGGCTGCTTCGACTGCCACCCGAATACACCAACTTGGAGGGCGCCGCCGCGTTCGAGAATATCATTGCGATCGCGTACGGTGCTGCCAATGTCTTGATTTTTCATTTCCGCAGCGAGTTGTTATAGGTGTTGTACTTTGTACTTTACTCTATCTTCCAGCTGAAGGATCTTCATTTTCGTTCTGGGGAGCTACATTACCTGCGTTGGGCTATTCGTAGAGGACTTGATATACTCTTCCCTGCAATTTGCTCTCACTCATCAGTGTATATTGCATCGCCACTTGGGGAATTATGGCAGTAGGCGCCATGGAATGGAATGTGTAAACCAGGTGCGCTCAGATTGACGCGCAGCGTAGTGGTAATCTGAGCATTGCATGCCTCAAACTGTGACGACTTGTCCCTCTCCTCTCAGTATCATCAAACAACTTCGAGTAGACTCCTTCAGATCGCACGCCCTATCGAGAATCAAAGTAGAACCATCGATATGACTGCATAGTTTTTGTGTTCAGCGAAACGCCAGAATACATGTTTTCGCACCCCTTGGATTCAGTCAGTACCCATCTTCCATGCCCACAGGAACATCCAGATAAGAACCAGGCAGTAACCAAGACTCCTCACTGGTAAACGCACAGAAAGCGTAGAACCACAACCAACAATCATTAACTTGTTCCTCGGGCAGAGAATCAATTCCACGGTGGGCAGTCTGATGTATGCCTCTGGGAGACCAGATATTCACCCCACCACCCCAACCCATAAACAAACCAATCCTCAAGTGTCAGCATCAGAAACTGTATTATGATCACGCTCCAATTCACCTGCGTTAGCTATCCCTAAGAGTATTCACTACCTAACACATAAAACGTCTGCAAAGTTTGCTATAACATATCCCTCTTCGTCTCTGTGGGGATTTCTTTGTGCCTTTCCTACTGCCTCGCCCTCTCTCTTACAACACAACACAACACAACACAACACTACCTCGTCCCTCACCTAAATAGCTATTTCGCTCTCTTCCTCTCAATCTGTCTCGCTAGCAACAGTATCAGGGCCACAGAGTTGGTCGTCTAGACCAACTCCCACACCATGCCACACCCGGAAGAGAAACACAAGGAAGGATGCAAGGCGCTCGCAGGATCGAGGTAAGAGAAACGACAACACAACTGCAATTGCTACATAAAGAGTCTAAAGCATAATAACCACAGATCCTCGCATCCCCTCAAACACTCGAACAACCAGACCCCTCATCAGCTCCCACCCTCACCCTCTACGACTGCAAGCGACCAGAAGACAGCCCCCAGCCAGGTAGAGTACACCGACGAAGCGATGCGCACCGCGCTCTCCGCCTTGAACCCCAAGACCCCAACCCCAACCCCAACACCGACACCAACACCAACAGCCACGCCACTCGAGGTCCTAGACGCGGAACTCCGCACCTTCTTCGGCGGGGGCATCCAGGCCGCCTCGAACCGGATCACGGCGCTGCGCCGGGCGGTGCTGCGCGGCGAGACCGCCGTCGACCTGCGGCCGCGGGCGTCAGCGTCAGCATCAGCGTCAGCGTCTCCGTACCCCCCACACCGAATCCTGAAGCCGCCGCGCCCGTCGCTCTGGCATCTGTCGTACGTGGCGGCGACGCTGGTGCTGCTGCTGGCCAGCCCGGCGGACGGGGAGGCGACGCTCGCGGCGCTGAAGTGGCAGTCGCAGGCGTTGGCGGGGCTGCCGACGATGGTGGATGTGTGGAAGACGGCGTCGGCGGACCTGGGGAAGCGGTTCGCGCAGGCCAAGAAGGCCGCGATCGACGGCAGGGTCGCCACGGTGACGGTGCTGGGCGTGGATCTGGTGGACGTGGAGCTGCTGGACCGCGGGGAGATCCAGAACCGCGACACGGATTATACCTCCTTCGCGCATACCTTTGTGTTGGCGGTGGGGCGGGAAGGCTTTCGGGTCTACCAGGCGTGGCGCGCGCGGGGCCATCGGTTCGACCAGTACTTGGTGAATGATGGGTCGAGGCTTCGCTCGTGGGCCGAGTCGAAGTCCTTCCTCCGAAGCTTCGGCAGGCTCTGTCGGTCTCAGGTATGTATTCTGAAGATCAAAGAGGCGATGAAAGAAATGGGGTTCTGACGCTAGCGCAGAAGAAATGGTCGCCGGAGTTGAACAGTGCGTATGCAGAGTGTTTTGGCATTGATCTGGACTCGATCTGTGGGGACGGACGGCCGAAGCTTCCTATTGTCCCTGTTTACCGGCCCTGGGTGAGAATCTTCGAAATCAACGACGTCAAGGCCGAACATATCAGGAAGTTTACATGGCATGGCAGCCCTCAGATGGGATGAATGGTGTCTTGCTCAAACATGTTGATTTCTTGGTTACGAAGGTAGCCTCACGTGTTTGTCAACAGTATCTAATTTGGTCGTCGAATCTCTCGCCGCTGCACCTTCAGCTTGACGGCGGTTGGTTTGTAGAACCAATAGTCTTTTGTTTCAAGGCAGGGTTGGGATGGTGAATCAAGCTCTAGATAGAAGGACCGGAGGATCTGTGGTATGACTTTGTATAACTCGCACATTGCCATCTTCGAGATCAATTAGTACCAACGTCACCGCATAATAATTTGATGTCAAGTGAGCTTACATGCTTTCCCAAGCAAGTTCTAGACCCTGCACCGAACTGCACCAGACTTTAGTTCATATACTCCAAGTTTTCATCGCTTTGCAGAATTCTCACATGCAGAATATATTGTCCCAGTCGATCAGCCCCCGGACGCATCCACCGTTCTGGACAGAACTCGTCTGCATCCTCCCCGAACACAGATGGGTCCGATTGCACAATAGGAGCATTCGCACCAATCCGTGTGCCGCCGGGAATCTTGTAGCCAGATACTATTCGTTCTTCGTTGGCTGTTTGACGGGGCAGTGTCAACGCTGTGGTTGGGTGAACTCGCATGCCCTCTTTGATACATGCGCTCAGAAAGGGTAGTTTCACAGCCTCGTTGTAGGCAATATGCGAAGCCCCCAGTTCTCCCTTGGCAGTCGCCATATCGATCTCCTCGAGCACAGCCTGATAGATCCGCCGATCTTTTACGATGTGAAACATGGTAGTCGCCATTGTAATAGCTGTAGTATCGCTTCCACCGAAGCTGCGCATTTATTAGTGGTCAATGCGCACTGGGTTCGACGGCGAGGACATACAAGGCAAGGAAAGCCTCCATTTTCACATCCGTTACCTCAAAATCAAGGGACTTTCCTTTGTTGTAATAAATATCGAAGATCCGCGTGAGAATGTCAGAATGGCCAGAACGTCCTTCTGCCTTCTTCGCTTCACTTATGCGGTCTTCTACCACAATATCGGCTGCTTTTGTGAGATGGTCAAGCGCCCCGAAGGCTTTCCTTATCCGGCCGAACATGAACCCCACGAGCATGAAGATTGGACGTATATAAGAAGGCATGACACCAGCGAGGGCCATGACTGGAATGAGGACGTCGGTGGCTGCTAGGTAGCCCAGGTGGTCGTGTCCATTCTGGAGGAACCCGAACATTCGACCAAAGTAAAACTCCCCGACTGCATCGTATGCATACCTGCCGCATGGCTTGAGTTAAGCTTTGCGTGGTATTTTAGCTTGAGAACTTACATTCGAGCCCACCGGAAGAAATCGACCGTCGCCTCTTGTTGGGCGAGCTCCGCGAAGCGCTCGAGTAGAATATCGGTGCACTTGTCTACGTACTTCTCTGCCTGGAGCACATTTGACATTGAGTAGGCATGATTCACGATTCGTCGCCTGCGGGCGTGCAGCTGTTCGTCGGTAGCTGAGAAATGGTCTGGATATCGTGCTAGAAGAGCGTCAGCGTCGTGGTATCGAATGTGTCAGAGTAAAACTCACCCCAAGGAGGACGAAAAGCCAAGTAGAAGTCGGTCTATATAGTCAGGGCGGCCTTTTCTTTATCCTTCGGGAGGCAAGCTACACAGAACCGTATACTCACTTTTTTAGACCCCGAGTTGGCACCGTATATAGCCTTCAAGGATCGGGCGTCATTCATGATGAGCTCGTTTGGTGCTATGCGAACAATCGGTCCTGGAGGACGTCAGAATAATCGTACGGGGCAGAGCAATGTAGTGTTCTCCAAACGTACCGTATCTGCGATGCAGCTCCTTTTGCTCAATCACTGTCTTGCCACGGGCAACGTGCAGGACGACCCATAGTCGGGAAATTGAGGCCAACGGAGGTCCAGGGAACCTGGCCAAGGGATGGAGCCACCTGGCATAAAGTATCCAACCGCCATAATAGACTGCAAGCAGTATCCCCAGATTTTTGATCGTAGCAGATGGAATCATTATGAGTTGACCACGGTTTCGTTGTTTTCGAAAGCGTGCCGGGGGCTAGCCGGGGTTTATATGCATGTAGGCAACCCATCATTATCTGTGGTGCTGTGCGTCTAGTCATTTGTGCGCCGGTCGACCTCAAATGGCGTCTTGCAGCAGCTAGCGAGCTTTGGTCGAGGAGCTATCATGGTTTCGACGTCACAATGCTGGGGTCAGGGATTGTAGTCCGCCCTAAGAGCCACCAAGTGGAGATGTCAGCTTTGTAGCGCCAATAGTGACAGATCCGAGATCAAACGGTCTTCGAGCGAGACAGCGACCTCTCGACGGTGCTGGTGACCCTTGTTCGTCTTTGCTTAGTCCACTCAGCAGCCATTGGCTAGTCTTATCATCGTGTCACTAATTATCTCTCGGTTCTGGTCAGACGGCACCAACAGGGATGTCGCAAGTTGTTGTTTAGGAAGACAGACAAGCTGGCTTTGTTATTGGGAAGGTGAAGGTGAACAGATGACAGAGAAAGGGAGCCCATGTGCTTGTTTGGCGGACTTGGGGGCGTGCCTTTATTAGCCCGCAATCGCTCAGTCGCACTGGCCATTATGGATGTGTACGGAGTACGTCCTCGGGCTTACTGTACTGTACTACATTCAGTGGCAAAAGCCTCGCTTTCGAGCAGATGATCGCGGTTATGACCATAGCAAATTGTACAGTACAGTAAGGAATAAAGCTCATTAGTCAATGATGAAAGAATATCGGATTTCGGAAGAGACGCCTGTCTTTATGACAGCCATGCATAGTTCTCCGACTTCTCCGCATCCGCCACCGCAACCAGCCCTCCGCTTGTTATCTTATCGCAATCAGTCAATCAATCCACCTCTTCCCCTGACTACATCCAACATCCAACTCTTCACCACCTTATCCAACACCAACCACCCAGACTCCACTCCATCCAGAATGGAAACCTCCCTCCCCCTCCCACCAGCCGCTACCCCAGCCGACCAACCGCCGGTCCTCAACTACATCCTCTCCTTCCTCCTCGTCGGGGTAGCCTGGGGCTTCACGACCCCCTTCATCCGCCGCGCGGCCGCCGACTTCAACGCGCGCCAGGAGGCGCGAACGGGGGTATCGCAAGACGAGCACGACCCTACAGCTACCCAACCCCCAACCACCTACAACAACAACAATGCGCCCGAAAGCGACAACGAAACCGTACCCCTGAACCCAATGCTTCCCTCCGACGAACGCAACCACCCGTCACCTGACAACAACGACAACGACAGCGCCAGCGAAACCGACCTCCCCCCACCCCCACCCTCCCAACAACCCGTCTGGATGCGCCAGCAGTCCCAAAAATCCTGGCTCCGGACGAAAATCGTCGTCGTGCTCGGGACGGTGGTCAACCTCCTGCGGACGCCGGCGTACTCGGTGCCGTTGGTGGTGAACCTGACGGGGAGTATTTGGTTCTTTCTGTTGGTGGGGAAGCATGGTATGTTGCGCCCGCTCGCAGATCATCGAGGAGGGACCTGGGGATCCAAAGGGAAAAATCACTGACAAACTCCGTTTTCGGTGGATAGAGCTCTCCCTCACCGTGCCGTTGGCCAATTCGAGCGCGTTCCTGTTCACGGTGCTGGGCGAGTGGTACGTGGAGCGGAAGGTGATCGCGCGGGAGACGTGGGTGGGGATGGCGTTGGTGTTGGCGGGGATTGCGATTTGCGTGGTGTCGAAGTCATAGGGTTGGTTTGGTGTGCTTGAGTGGAATTATCAATCTGGAATTGAGTATGCACTGGGTAAAAGGAGATAGATGTGGTGTAGGATTGTGTTGCTGGAAATGTCCGTGGTAGTTCTGAATTGAACGGAACAAAAAAGTAAGCATTGCATCATCCGTGAATCGAACACGGGCCTCATCGATGGCAACGATGAATTCTACCACTAGACCAATGATGCTTGTTCATGTTGGAGTCAGTTAACTTTGACAACATATACCATTGCACTCTCATACATGGAATAGACTGTACATACCGCAATCAACTGCAGGTAAACAGGTACACCGGCACTGATCAATGCATGCTGGACAAGTCTAGACATCAACGTCATCTCAATCAAGTAAGATGATCTACACATGAGTACATTAGATCCCTCTACTCGCCAAAGCATCAAGCAGCAAAGCATTAGATTCACCGTCGAGAAAACGATACAACATCCAGTACCATTCGACATTGTATATTTCATCAGACCCTACCACCACCGCCAGCGACATCTAATGGAAACCACCACGGTCCCAACCCAGCCATACATGCTCCTCCTGCAACAACCCCCGCAAACTCAGACGGACAACCCTACTAAACTACTAAACAAGTGCAGCCAGACCAAGAGCGATCCGTGCCTTACCCCGGATTTCCATACCCCGGATTCCTTCCCGCTGGGCGGGCGCATCACCACTCCGCCTCCGACCCAGCCATGCTCATGTCCACCAGACCAGCAGCAGCAGTCACTACCTATCCTCTACTCCACAACCCCAACCACAACCCCAACCAGCTACACATATTGAGTCCATGGATACGTGAAACCTCCACCTCTTCACACTCCCCAACCCCGCCCCACCCAACCCAAGACCTTACCCAGCAACTCATCCTCAACCACAAAGAACCACCTCAAATCCTCCCAAATGGACCTCACCGACCCCGCCCACAACCTAGGAACCTTCCGCACGCGCCCGCGCACCAGCCGCTCCGGCGACCAAGAACTCCCCTGGAAACTGATCATCCCCGGGGTCGACGACAACGACTACGATAAACAAGAACAGGAACAGCAACAGCAACAGCAACCGCAACCGCAACCGCAACCGCACAGCTCCCCCATACTCAAACCCACCGCCACCACCAGAACCACCGGCGGGTCCCACGCCTCATCCACAGAATGGTCCGCCCGCATCACCGGGGAAGTCCTCAGCAGCATCGGCAAGAACAGTATTCTCGTTCCGCCGCGACCATCATCCCAGCAGCAACAGCAGCAGCGCTCGAGATCCGCTCCAGCGCCCGCACCCGCACTGGCACCGGACCTAGATTCAGATGCGGTGTCTCCGAAGTCGAAGAACATACCGGGAGTTGGGCAAGGGCAAGGGCAAGGACATGGACACGGACAAGGGGGAGGAAGAGGGAGAGAAGAAGGAAGTAGCAGGACCACCACGATACCCCTCCTCAACCCCAACCTAGGCCCAGCCCGACCCCTCCCCCGCCGAGGAGGATCTACTACAGACGTCGCCGGCGGCGGCGGTAGCGGTAGCGGCAGGACCCCGTCCCCGCTTCCCCCACCACCTCGCGCGAAAATCGATCTTCCGGGGTTACCTCCGGGGTCGAGCCGAACAGGGTCGATTGCATCCCTGATGCGGGGGAAGGAGCCAGACCCAAAGCAGCAGGCCGAGAAAGCCAGCCCCTCGACGGAGGGTGCAGTTGCAACGCAGCCCGAAACTCCGAGCAGGCACGAGAGCAAGCACGAGGACGAGGAGGCGGAGATCGTGATGTTTAGTACGGCGTATCCGGGGCAGGAGTGGAGGCCGGTGGGGTTTATGGAGGCGTCGGGGTGGGGGATGAGTGATTGATTGACTGAGTGCAGGTGCTTGGGGGGTTGGGAATGGAAACTGGGATCTGGGATCTGGGAACTGGGAGGTTATGGCTAAAGTAATGTAATGAATGGGTGGAGGGTCGGCGCATTCTGGATTACTGGGTTGGCGTGTCATTCTGCTTTGGGGCTTTGGCTTTGTTTGTGTGCCTTGGCTGGGCGTGATCCAGGTTAATCTGGTATAGGGGCTTGATTTGGGATGCATGCATCCAGAAGAATGGTTACTGTGCATACTGTCGTGAACAATTCAGGGAGCGAGTTGGTCTAGTTATCATTGTAGACGCATGATTTCTGTTGCTGCTAAGTAAGGCGTCGTCAGCTCGCTAGCCATACCATACACGCCCAGAGCAACGGAAGCCCAACCTCGAAGGAGTACGGGAGAAGAGTATATAAGTGTATGTGTATGATGTACAGTACAGTGTCTATCCACCACCTTCCGCCAGAAACTATCCCTCGAAAATATTACTCCCCAGCTCCACTCCCATATCCTTGGCCACCCCGCGCATCTGCAACTCGATCTCATCCTCCATCCCCCCGCCCAGCCTCAAGAACTGGCGCACCTTCGTGAACCAGAAGAACAAATCCGTCCCGAACAACACCGCCCGGAACACGAGGTGGCCCCAGGCGCCGCGCAGCCGGGCGGCCACGCCCTCCGGCCGGTCTTCGGCCAGCGCGCGCGAGGCCCACGTGCCCGTGATCTTGACGCGGTTGACGGGACTGCCCAGAAATTGGTTGTTGGCCTGCACGATGCGGAGGTTGCGCCCGATGAAGATCAGCGGGCGCGGCCATTTCTCCTCGTCCCCCAGGATCTGGCGGATCGCGCGGCGCGCCGACTGCTGCATCTCGTAGTGTAGCGTCGCTGGGTCTTCCGGGGACAAGGTGCGCGAGACGGAGCGGTGGGTCGAGAGGTCGCCGCCCCGGTAGGGGCGCATCAGGGTCGCCGACGCGAAGAGGTCGGTGTTCTGGACGCCCCACGAGGAGACTATCTCCGACAGAGTGGTGTTGTCGAAGGTGAGGAGCGCTTTCCAGAACCGCGCGTATTGGTGCCGGAAGGCCGGTTCCATGTGGATGTACAGGCCGTGGTCGATGAGGACGAGCTCCGGGTTGCCCGCAGGGGTCCGTCGGATGAAGATGTTGCCCGGGTGCGGGTCGCAGTGGACGTACCCCCAGAGGAACATCTGCGCGGAGAAGAGGTCGACCATCGTGGTCATGACCTGCTTGAGGGAAAGGCCCAGCCCGCTGTCACTGTAGCCGCCGCGCCAGTGGGTGCGCTCGGGTTTGAGCTGCGTGGCATTGCGATCGAAGTTGGATTTAGGGTTCTGTTGGGCCTTGGTGGAGGGCGGGTCGAGCGGCGTGCCGTGGCAACCGGGGGTGCCTTGACGCCATCCGCCACGCCAGGGTCGCGTGATGGAGTTCTTGTCCCAGAGGCGGACGCCCTCGATCCACTCGGCGGTCATCACCCGCTTCGAGCTGAGCTCGCGGTAGACCTTGGGGATGTACACTCGGTCGCGGAGGCGGGGCTCGCCGGCCACCAACCGCGCCATATTCTCGGAGTTGTCGGCTTCATTCTCAAAGTCCGTCTCCAGGGAGAGTCGCTCGGTGACGTACGGGACCAGGCTGTAGAACGGGATGTCAAAGAGCCGACTGTAGATCCATGTCACCACCCTGCTGCAGTTAGCATGCGGTCAGACTAAGAGCCGTCGAGTGAACCGGAATCATACTTGAACGCCCACAGGTCCCATGTGATCTGCTTGCCGATCTCCCGTTTCTGAATCTTGATCGCCACCTCGCGGCCATCCACCAGACGAGCCCAATGCACCTGCGCCACGCTGGCACTGGCCCGGGCCGTCCGCTCCATGAGGCCCTTACCGGGCTCCCCGGTGAACGAGACCCCGAAGACCTCCTCGACGGAGCGGCCGCCGAAGTCCTCGCGGATGACCTTCTCCACCTCCTTCCAGTCGTTCTGCGGCGCATCGTCGAACATGCGCGCGAACATCTTCTGGAACTCGGGCGGCAGGATGGCGGACTGCATGGCGATCGCCTGACCGATCTTTAGGTACAGGCCGCCATTGTGCCGCAGGAGGTCGGACAGCCGCTCGGCGTTGCGCGTGTGCACGGCGGCGATGGAGCTGGCCAGCGGAGGGTTGGGGCGGAAGTTGATCTTGTAGTCCAGCGCCACGAGGAGGCCCAGGCCGAAGGTGCGCGCCGTGCGGGTCAGGCTGGCGGCGTAGAATTGGTTGTCGACCGCGTAGATCGCCCCGGCGGTGAGGGACAGATAGACGAGGCGACGCAGCCATTTGCGCGTGCGTGTGTAGGTCTTGGCTGGGGTTGGCTTGCCGAGGGAGGCCGGCGAGGGCGGGACGAAGGGCTGGTATCGCCCGGGGTGGACATGGCGGCGGTTGGAGAGGGCTGGGTACCGCCGCGGCGGAGCTGGGAACTGGAAGTAGTGGTGGGCACGCGAGCGGACGAGAGGAGAGGAGGATACAACGGGAGAGCGCAGGAGGCGCAGATAATTGGCTGATGCCATTATACCGAGATTTCCAGCGGAAGAAATGGCATGGCGGGTTGAACAGCGAGTTTGAGAAACAAATGGGTTGAGGTTGAATGAAAAACTGAGGAAAAAGAGATGGCGTTGCAGTGGCAGCTGCAAGAGAGGATGACGTGAGGCGGTCGAGTTGGTCGGGTTGGTCGAGTTAAAGCGGCGGAAGGCCAGGGCGGAGTTAACGCGCTGGCGGAGACGGAGATAAGCCTGATCGGGTCACAGCAAGCAATACTCAGGTGGTATTATTGCATGCATGCATGCAGCAGCAGCAGCAGCAGCAGCAGCTTACTCACATACTGGAATATAGCATGTAACTAGGTACCTCACTGTACAGTACACAACTAGAAACTATACATCTCCCCCATCACCATCATCTCCCCCCCCAATTGCCGACACACCCCGGCATACTCGCGCATCTTGTTGGGAATAATCTCCTCCCAGAGCTGGTTCTTCTGTACCCACTCATACTGGGCTTGACAGACCAGCTCGGAAGCCAAGGGCAGCAACCGGGGCAGGTGAACCAGCGCGGCCCGCACAAAACCCTTTTTGAAGCAAGAGCCGAACGCGGCCAGGGTCTCTCCATCCGCACAGACATCGCGGCCGCCGTCCAGCAGCGGGCCGCATTGACGCTTGAGGAGCGCGGCCACCTTGTCCCCTAGGCGCATCATCGCCGCCTCCTGTTGATCGGGGTGATCCACCCAAGCCAGGAGGCTGCGGACGGCGGGCAGGAAGGTGTGGTTGCGCGTCCAGAGGTCCCAATGCGCGACCGTCGGTCGACAGCCTTGGTCGCAGATCTCATGTTGGAACTGCTCGAGGAGAGCGTGCGGACGACTGGTGAGGGCAACGATGGCCTTGAAGCAGGTGGCGCTGAATTTGGCAGTGACCGGGGAGATAACAAGCATAATCCAGAGGCCAAGACTGAGAAGCCGCATGGTAAACCGGCAATAATGGGTTATACGTGATGTAAGGAGACCGGAGGGGAGATTAAGAGAGAAAAGAGAAGAATGAGTGAACGATGAGAGTCAAGTGAGAGGAAAGGAAGAGAAGTGTGAACACTGAGAAGAGGAGGGGGGAAGAAGGCAAAGAGTGGCAGTGGCAGTGGCAGTGTTTCTCTCTTCTGTCTCTCCCCTGGATGATCGACAAACACCCCCAGTTCTCTTCCCTTCCCTTCCCCCGCATCAATTCTTCCCCCATAGTCCATCCAGCTTCGACCTCCGGCAACCCTCGGACATCATTCGGAGACTCCCATTCCCAAGGCCTCAACGCACCGGCCCTCTGCCTTCCGGACACCAAAGATAGGACCCCTCTCCCCTTTACCCCTCCCTCAAACCTCCTGAGGAGGAAAAACAATGAGAACAAAACCAACAACCTGCATGCTCCTCAATTAATGAACCGAACTGAGCCCTAATCCCCTCACCCCCCACTATCGATTTGATTACCTCCAGCAATCGAACCTCCCATTAAGCAGACCATTGTCCAAATCCAGGTGCTTCTTCAATGTGATAGATCAAGCTTCGATTGTTTAGCTGTCCGTCTAATCTCGACCATTTCTTTCTTACTTTCTCCTTTGCCCGCCACAACCGACAATGCCCGGCCGGAAGAAGATCATCCACAACCAGAGTTCGTGATATTCGCGGTCAGCGCGGGTACACCCGTACAGCAGGAGGGTCCGTGGACAATCCTCGCGGCAATTTGCGAACGAAAACTCTGATACCGATGTATCAATCATATCGATAAATCTGCAGACGATGGTGGTTGCGCATCGCATGCATTGACACTCCCCAGCGCCACCACACTGATTCCGATCATCCCCTCGCAGCAAGACTATTGAACGATAGACGGACCACCCCTCCCCCGTTGTCCTGCAGGTAAGAAATATACCGCGTGCAGATGAGACTGGGACCTGGGACCTCTTTTTGCGATCTGTCGAATCCCGCTCACCTGATCGGGACGGTGCGACTGGAGGAATGCGGGGAGGAGGGAGAGAGCAACTTACTCAATTGAGGAGCCCGAAAGTGCTAGGTCAGAATGGAATGGATGGTGTTGGGGGAGGGGCGGTGTCGGGCTTCTTGTTCTCCCTCGTCGGGGACCTGAGTCAAACAAGGGGGAGGGGGAGGGGGAGGGGGGAAGGCGAGCTCCGATGAGACGGAAGAATGGGGCCATGGCTGGGGAGAGGAGAGAGGGGGGGGGGGGCGAAGGCCAGTCCGTCACGGAGCTGATTAGATTGGGTTTGAAGTTAAGGTTCCTCCCTACGGAGCAATAAGGGGCTGGCTAGCATTACAGTTGGCCGAAAGCGTGGGAGGTCCGGTTGTGAGTTCACATTGATTCATTAGAGTTATTCGCTATCCGTAAGTTGTAAAAGTCGACCACTATGCTAATGCCGAAACCGTTCGTACCGGGTGTATATCCCCCCTTGCGTCTGATGCCCGAAACTCCTCGCTAAAACCAACCAAATCCGAAATGATAACATGGAGAGAGATAAGACATGAGAGAGATGAAACAGATAGAGAAGAGAAATGCCAAGTGGCAGTACAAGGAAACGCCTCAAGGAGTGAGATCTAGAATGCTTGTAGTGATGGTGATAATGATGATGATGATGATGATGATGATGATGATGACAAGATGACAAATGAAAAGCCGTCGTCCCGGACAGGGTATTTGCGCTGTGTGTGTGAAGTCTAAAAGAGTAGAGAAAGGCTGAAAATGCGAAGTCAAAAGATCAGAAAAAAGAAGAAGAATGTCGAAGGGAGACGATGATTGGATGAAGGAAAGAAAGGAATGCCCGTCAGGCATGTCGCTGGCGTCGGCGCAGCTCGTCTCGGCTCAAAAAGCGACGAATACGCGAAACAAAGCGGCCGGCAGTGGAGTCTGCGTCAGGGTTAGCGTGGCTCACATGCACCTGGGGTGACAGGTCACACTGGCGGGCGAAACATACCACTGTATCGGCGGCCACTGGGCTTAGACGAAAAATGCTCCGGGGTGGACGGATAAGACATATCGGTCCAGTAGCATGTATCCGGATAGTCTGCGAGGTGGCGGGCCTTGGCCCATGGGTTCTCATCGGATTGCAATTGAAGGGCGACCACATGAGGGTACAGTGATCCCAGTGGGTAGAGGATCTCCTCGGGAGAGCGTTGTCGGTCAATGTCCAGACTCTGGCTGGTCTGTGGAGTATCAGTATGGTGGGGATGGAATGATGAGGCTGGCGTGATACTCACGTAAGGCTCGTAGTTGCTCTTGTAAGTCATGGTGGGTGTGAAGTTGTGAAAGATGTGATTGATGTGATTTGTTGAGAGATCGGTGGTGGGTAGGTAGTATGTGTAGTGGTTCGGCGGATCGTTGTATAGAACGATGTAGAACGGCAGAGGATAGCGATCGATAGATATAGATCTCGCGATTGACGATTGACTGAGAGTCGATCAAGAATGTGATTGCTGAAAGAGAGACACGTTCTCTGAAGAGACTTTGGAACTGGATGGGGACAGGCTCGGGAGAAACCTTGATAGTTATATAACATGCGGCCGAACAGCCGTGCCCTGGTGGAGGTCAGAGGAGATTGTCAGCCACGCCTGGCTGGTTTTAGCTGAAGGTGGGGAGCAGCTGCCACGCATCGACCTGACCCTGGCTAGCCTTGTTGTTTAATTGGCATTTTTGTTTTCGTTCGCTTATCCTGGCAACAATTAGAAAATCCAAACCTTCTTTTCATTTTCCTTTTTCTTAAATCGATGTAATCATGAACTAACCAATCTATTGTTCACCGATGGCTGACAATTTACGAGATCCCAGCCGCGAGGATCACCGACCAGGATAATCCCAGTCGTGCCGGCCGACCAGGAGCCAGGAGTCGATGGATCGCATCGCCGGGCCTGATTTGAATTTAGGTCAGGCATGATCTCATCATCACTTCAGTGGTCGCCAGATCGATTTCAAGGTTAGAGCGAAAACCGGGCGGGAAACCGGGTTAGTCGCAGTTGCCCTGGGCTAATTCAGGTCCGACGGGTTGACGGCGACCGCATTGTCCAGGCTGACTGGCGGACACTCTCAGGAACTAGCTGGCCCTAAGCAGGATAGCTGAGAGCATCTTCATCTGTCGATTTGTGACCATCCAGTCATCGATCGGGAATGGCCGCAGGTGGGACTCCACTCGGTCAGGCACTTGGTTTCGAATCCGGATCCAGTGCGTCAGAGAGCGGGGACTGCAGCACTACTGTTTAGCGTGTTTACACAGTACACAGTAGTGTGTTGCTGCATCGACTGCACGTCTGCTTCGCTCGCAGGCTAAGGAGTAGTCTAGCTGATCGACCGCCAGCATGGCCGAGGTGGCCGGTGGCCGGTGTGTCCGATGGACGGCGATCAAGCCTGTCGCCTGCTTCCCCTTGCATGGAGAAAGCCGGTCAGGTCGGACTATCGTCCACGTTGTGCCGTTCCTGGGGGGTTGCATATGTATGGTGACGCGCCTGTACACACCCTTTTCTTTTTTTTCTTGCTCTTTTATTTTTTTGCTCGCTTGAAGAACAAGGAGAAGTTGGTCAGGGTGGCCAGAGAGTGGGAAGAGGAGGGTTGTGTCACGATTGCGTCGGAGGGTCAGCAGGAGACATGGTGCGGGGGATGGAGACTGTGTGAGAGAGTGTCAGTCAGCAGCGGAGCTGTCACAGATCGGTGGGTGACTATTGATTCCTGCCTGGGAGCCTGTTTTCTCAGGAGGCGGAGGGCGGATGGGACAGGCTGCTTGCTGACTACGGACCTAGTTTACACACACTCACTCCCATCGGCCCGCCCCCCCCCTCTCCACTCCTCCATTTCCATCGCTATTCCTCACCATTCTTCTCTTAGGGACTTAGGCCCTCAGCTAGCTCTTAATACGCAGCGTAATATTAATCTATTTCACTTCCTATGATCCTATCAAAGGTCGGGATAAGCGAATCGCCGCTAATGTCCGTGTTTTCCAAATCCTGGTGTCTCTAGCGCCAGGGAGCTCTCCAGGTTCTCGGGTCTGGATGTATGAATAGATGGATAGACAATGCGAAGGTCTAGATGGGAGCTGCTGACGGGTAGGTAAGCATTGGGTAGACTAACTTATTCGGATACTGAATAGCTAACGCAACAAGGATGCAGCGAGGACGAGAGACCTTACTCACTACATCTTCCCTGTCGACTCTCTGCATGCCTGGTAGCCTCAGGCCTCTAAATAGGGCTGCACAGCCACGCTACTACGGCCCCGCCGGCACCGAACATCTGCGGACTGCGAACAGATCTGTGGCGGTCTGGCGGAGAAGCCCGTGGCTTGACCCTGTCCGTCTCCGCTTAGGGCGTCAATAGTCGGGATAGCTTCACACCCACACTCACACCCACACCCTGAGTCGACCGTCGGCTCTCCACACTTCCCCTGTCATGCGGCCCCTCGCCGTGAGCTTGAGCTTGTTGCATTGATGCTCGGCCTGTTTTCTTTCCCCTTCGGGATGACCATCGGGCTGGCCGCCATCCCCCCTTGTCCCGAGGGGAGGGTCCGAGAAGTATAAGGAGGAGATTCCCTCGTGTCGACTCTCCTCTCAAATCATCCATCGTGCAACACTTCCTCGTTTGCCTCCGTCAGCCAGCACATGTCTACGTCCCATGGCGCTAAGTCCAATTCCCTCCGAAAACGATTATCGGCGAAGCTCTCCGTCAATGGACTGGTCCGATCAGTCGCCCATCGCTTCCCCCGACTGTTTCCCCGCAAGTAAGAAAACCTTTCTATTATGACCTTCCCGAGCACGTCTAAAGTTCACGGCCCCTGGGCCACACAGAATCTCTCTGGCTGGACACCACTGAACTCCAATCCGGTTCTAGACCTGTGAATATGTCCCCAGCAGGCGGCGGGCCATCCACGCCCGCATCGTCTTCATCCACCTCGACGAAATACTCGTCGGCTGTTACGGAATCGCCTGCATCTACTGCTGCTGCTGCTGCTTCAAGACAGCAACAGCAACAGCAACATCACCCCTTGCCGATCCCACCAGACACGGCTGCAGATCCGTCGTCGACTCCGATCGACCTGCTGGACACATGGTATCCGCAGTATCTACGCTGCACGCAGTACTTCCTCGAGCAAGGCCAATTCTCGCCCGCAGTGCTATCGCTAGCTGCGTTTCTGAACATCCGTCTACCGTGCCAGCGGATTGAGCACCAACAAACCTCCTCCTCGGACGCAGGAGGGACAACAGCGACAGCAGCAGCAGCAGCAGCAGCAGCTCACGTGCAGCTGCGGCGGTACATTCGACGACTCGTGGTGACGGGGCACGACAGCCCCGAGGTGCTGCAGGCCTTCTTCGGCGCGGCGTGGGCGGGCGGGGTGGGGTGTGTGGTGCAGCAGGAGCGGCAGACGTACCTGTTTACGGCGAAGAGCAGCGGGTGGGCGGCGACCAAAGCGGCGTACGACCTGCCGCCGGACGAGCAGACGCCCTTCCTGCGTCCGCTGCGGGCGCCGGCGGAGGAGGAGCTGCGGCTGGCGGAATCGCGGTGGAGTGACTGGTTGGCGATGGAGGACTGGATGGTGGGGCCTCGGAGTCCGTGGAGTGGTTGATTTGATTGATGATGTCTACGATTTTGGGGTTTTGGCGCTGACATTTTCCTATGTTCGTTCGTTTTTATTCCTTTTCCTTGGTTCAGATTGACAACAATGCAGCCGAACATGATTTTCTGCAATTCGCAACATGATAGAAGGATTGTCATATACCTAGTCTTCCTGCCCGAAGCCACGCCTCTAATTCCCGTTCCCGGGTTAGCAGACCTATACGATACTAGTAACCCTGGGCTCGAGTAAGACACCCCAGACAATATGAGGATCAATTAAGATGAACCACTCAGTATCGGGTATAGTAGTGTAGATATAGCGGAAGATTCCAAATCGTGTTGTGAACCCCATCCAACTAGACTAGACAAGGAAGTCGATAAACTACTTACGTTCCTGGGCAGTGGGCATTGGCATTGGGGGCGGGAAAGAAAAGCAAAAACCCCCAAAAAAGCACGCGACCCAGTGCACTGGACCTGTCAGATTGTCAAGCCCTCGATCATCGGCGCTAAAACAATTGCATTGAGACACCAAGCCCCCAGCCCCCCCGCCCCCCCCCCAAGCTGAAAGAAAGCTGAACGCTGAAAGCTGAATGGTGAATGGTGAGTGGTGAGGGATGAGTAGTGCGGTGAAGGGGAATCAAAGATGGGGCAGGAAAAAAAAAAAAGGGGAAGCCCACATGGGGTCGTTCCGTGTCAACAACTGCAAGGTTACAGGTTCTGGCCTCAGTTACTGGCGGTCAGCCAGCCACATGTGCATGGAACAATCCATGGAAGATTCTTGTCCATGCACGGCTACTGCGGGCACAAAGGTCGGGGTGACAAAAATAGGTACGTAACCAATCTAACCCTTGTCGCGTTTGAGATTGCGTTTGTGGTTGGTGGTTTGTTTTACTGCCCAAGTCTCCCACCCACTAGTTTTCGGTCTGTCTGGCTGGCTTGCACCGCCGCCCAGTTTAATTTGCTTGGCTTGGTCGGGGAATCCGCGCTTTCAATTCAGGAACAGGCTGACTGAACCTGGGGGAAGTGCTTGGTCTAATAAACTAGTTTCAGACTCCCTCCAGTAAGTCAATAGTCCCGATCATACAAAAAATCCCACCGCCAACCAGCCCGACACTTCAGCTGTCAGGCTTTCAGGCTGTCAGCATGACAAATACTCTACCCAATCTTGAGTTAGGGTGACTTCTCGATCTCCCTAGCTTCCAAGTGACTCATTCACCTTGTCTAGTCTATAACTTCGTTCACTCCTACTATGTAAATTAGCCCCCAAGCCCCAACCGAATTTCCCTCGGCCTTGACCTGTCATATTTGAAATTCCGGCCGATCACCAAGCCAAGCATCAACTGACAAGACCTCGGATAATTCTACTTGCTTTTTTTTCCCCTTTCCTTTGACCGCCAGTATTCCATTGTGCATGTACAGTACGTACGGTCTGTACCCCAGGAGGGAAATTCTCCGATTTACCGTCCGTCAACAACCGACCTAAGCGACCTGAATAAATCCTTCCGAGACGTCGACCGATAGATCCAGATCTTCGGCGTCAGGAAAACCGAGTTGCACAGCACAGCACAGCACAGCAACAAAAAAAAAAAAAAAAAAAAAAAAAAAACAAATCCCTGTCCCACCCGCCCCCAATCCCAACACGATGGATCCAGATCTAGATCCTGTGACGATTCACGAGCTCCCGGCCTCAACCTGGTCCGCGCCATCAGGGATACTCACGCGCCTCCGATCCCATCTGCCCTACTCGATCCCCCTGCTGCGTCGGATCCAGCATCACCGCGCGTATCCCACCTCCACCGCCGTCGTCGTGGCGACGTTTGCTGCGGATGCGCACCCACCGGTACATGGAGAGACGCGCTGCACTCGCAGCAGCAGTGATGCACCACCAGAAGAAGAAGAAGAAGAAGAGGAGGAACCCTGGCTAGCAGCCTACATCGACCTGCACGCCGGCCGCGAAACCCAAGTGGTGATCTACAGCAGCGCCGAAGCGACCTCCCCAACATCAATCGATATACCACGCCCCAGTAGCACCAAGAATGCCCCAAAGAGTACGGAGACCGGTGAGGACCAGCTCTCCCTCCTCCAGTCCAGACACCCCCAAACCATCCGCCGCCAACTCCTCGCCCTATTCCAACACATCCACACCCGCCGACTCCCCGCGTACACCGCCCACCTCGCTGCCACGGCCCCTGCGACAGCAACAGTGACAGATCACCAGCTCGCCCCGCCCCCGCCGCAGGCCTTTCTAATCGGGAACCTGCACACGGGCCTACTGGCGTTGCTGTTTGCGGGGCCTCCCCATCAGAACAATGATGGCGCGGGGCGGGAGCTGCAGGAGTTGGGCCAGGTGTATACGTCTGGGTCCGCTGCGTTCGTCCCCGGGCTCAAGGTGCATCGCTACGATAGTTCACCGTATCTGAAGTATCTGTTGGGGCGGGAGGTGGTTTGTTCTGGGGCTGCTGCTCCCCCGGCCGGCTTCAGATTCCATACCCGGGAGGGACGGCGCGGCGTCCAGCCGGAACATTTCGCCCTCGTGCGGAGCCGCACGGTGATTCCGCGGTCGGATGCGACGTTGGCTATGCTGCCGGGGGCGGCGGTGTATGTGCAGCATGCCGGAACTGAGGAAGAGGACGCTGAGGATCCCGTGGCGTGGGCGTTTCTCGGTCCTGATGGGTCGCTGGCGACGTTGCATGTTGAGTCGGCGTATCGGGGGCATGGGCTGGCGGGGAGAGTGGCGCTGGAGGCGATGAGACGGGGGATGGTGGAGGATGGGCGGTGGTGGACGAGGGAGGATGACACGCATACCAGTATGCTGGTGCATACGAATGTGGCGATGGGGAATGGCGCGAGTCGGCGGGTGATGGAGAAGTTGGGGGGGAGCGTTGGCTGGACGGTCACTTGGACGGTGGTGGAGGTGTTGTAGTTCACGTAGGTATACAGTTCTGTATGTATAAGGCAAGCATGTATAGAGCGCGAAGCACGATGGATGGATGGCCTTTGTTTTTCTTCCAAAGAAATGGCGGCATGCCAGCAAGAGCCGTTCTGATTCGAGGGTGTCGAAAAGGATTAATAACAGAAGCGTGGGGGACTCCTCCGTAGATATCGTATACCCCTCGAGGCTCTTCAGCGTTCGTCGCCGATTATGTACCGTAGACATGCTCGCTCTGATTTGATCACCCATCTCTAGCGGGAAATTCCAACATCGGTAGGTTGAGTTGTGTGATTCTGGCTTTTCTGCCTCTCCCACGCGGGCAACGCCCACTTCACCATGTACGCAGACGTCAGGAGTTGGTCCGCGGTGGGCCGTTCGGACGGTTCGAACGCCATCATAGCTCGGAGCAAGTCCTCCAGCGCACGGAGTTCTCCACCTGCAACGTCCCATTAGCACGTCGGCGCCGTCTCGCCGCAGCCCATGTCCCAGAGACGCTGGCGCAGGACGCCGGAAGACCGAAGTGCTGATGCGGCGGAAATCCGGGACCCAGGATCCTACCCCCCATCCGCCCCGAAGAATTTGGCGCGCGTAGCGCCCAAGAATTCCACCATCGCAGGGGCGGGGGCCCCAGGGTAGTGACCATCTCGGCGACAATGTCGTCTCGGTCCCAGGCAAATGTTTCAACTAGGGGACGCTCGCCCAGGACCTCATACAAGTGGACGCCGAGGGTCCAGATATCGGCTGCGGTGGGCTGCAGGATGGGCTCGCTGAAGAGGTCTTCTGGTGGAGAGTAAAGGGCCGGAGCGTGGAGAGTCGGCGAGGGTGTCCGTGCCACAAGAAAGGACGTTCCATAATCCGAGATGATGATTTCCGGGTCATTCAGCTCGTTGGCAGGCATGCTCAACGCCATGGGATAGATGGCATGCGGCGGTGCGTAGGGGTCCCCGGGCTTCCCATCTACTCGCCGGATAGGAACCTCGAAGGGTTCGCCAAAGCGCTCATATAGCTCGGCTGTGCTTAGGTCGTCGAAGCTGGGTATGCGTAAGAGACAGTTGCGCAGATGGAGATCTGCTGGATTAGTATGCAAGATCAGTGCACAGAGATGCACAGATCCTCACCTCCGTGGCATACCCCATCTGCATGCAAAGAAGACAATCTTAAGAGGAGCTGGGCCGCTATAGATCGAGCAGCGTCCAGTGGAAGCATGAGATTTGTGCTGTCCTCCTTAGCCTTAGCAATACTACCTCCAGCAGGTTCTCCGACCAAGCACCGATGATGTCCATTTGGACCGTGAAACGAGATTTGGTCCAGGAGCCGCGGATTGAATTGCTTTCCAACATGCAAAAGGTCACTCTTCATCAAGTGTTCCAGGACTTCCCCCTCGCGGGTATCTGATGATGCTCTCGCAGTCAGTATCTTCAGCGATACATAGCGCTGGCGTTGCTGATCCCGCGCGAGCCAAATGGTTGAATATCCACCAAACCCAAGCTTGTGAGCGACAGTATAGCGGCCACCACCCAAGCGGTCTCCGATGAGAGTTGGGTGGTATCCGCCAGGCACATATTCCTCGAGATACTCAACATCTACCTCAGGATGGTATAGATCTTCCATGGACGCGTTCGCCATGGTATGGAAGCGCCGAGGTGGGTGCGGTGACGGAGAGGCTCTGAGGTGACGGCTGGTCTTGGGTGTGATGCGCAAGCGGCACAGGCAAAAGTCCTGATTTTGTCGACCAAAGTACCACTGGTTGCGAGAATGGGCGAGGGGGTCTCCAACTAGGGTTCATCATCTTCAGAATGATGTTCTTGCAGAGGTCATCGAACGACGCGCTATTACTGCCAATACTGAAAGGTGCAGTAAGGGACACAGAGACGCGGCAGTCACATATCCCTAGTAACAATGGGTCTCATACTAACTATGATACTAGGGTTAGCGGGTGGGCCGTATTAGGCGTAGCGGTGGAAGATTGCTTTTGACGGTTAACTTATAGAGGGTCGAGGCCACATGACGTCAGTCACTTTGTCGAATAGAAAGCGCGGTTGGTAGAAAAAAAATATGAGGCATATGATTATCGAAAGCAGCCTTTTGACGGTGCTGCCATGGCTATACAATATCTTAAAATACGTATGTCCTGCACCAGATGAGTGAGTTCAGCGCAAGGACTGAAAGCACACAGAACCATCACAGGATGGTGTAACAGATAGTTCAATGACAGCCGAACCCAATGCGGGTATGGAAGGGAGGGATAAGGTAAGTTAGTCGGCTGTGTGGTTAAGGTAAGCTCGCGCTAAGACCGTCGCCCGTTAGGCTTCGAAGGCCACGGTTTTCCGCGTCGTACTTAACGGCATCATCATCGTTGACTGAAGTAGGTATATGAACATATACAACCGAGCATTATCCTCTAAAAGAAGCAACCAAAAAGCAACAGGCTAAACCAAACGACCCCTCTCTCCCAAATACCGACACCAACACCAAGACTTCCAACCAAATATACAATCCCCCTAGCCACCTGACTACTACTACCAAGCAGGAAAAAACATCCCGAAAATCAATCAAAAACCTCATCCCCACCCACCGTCTGAATACTAGCAACCATCACCGCCCCATCCGCCGTAATAATCCTCCTCTCCCTCGCCCCATCCCTATCCCCCTCCCCCTCCTCAACCCCTTCCCACCGCCTCCCCCTCCAGGGAACATTAATCAATTCCCTCTCCATCCGCGCAGGCAACTCCGCTCGCTGCCGATAGAACCCCGTATCTGATAATTCGACCGCTGTCGCTGCTGCCCTTCCCCTTCCCCTTCCCCTTGCCCCTTCCGTGAGTGGAGTCCGATTACCAGCGGTAGCAGGACCACCACCACCACCAACACCAGCTGCAGCAACAGCAGGAGCAGGAGCAGCAGCAGCCCCCAAAGTCCCCGTCTCCCTTCCCCCCCTCATCGGCACAGGAGGCTTGACATTAACATTATGACCCCGCATCCGCACCGACGCAGGCAGAGGTTTCTTGGTGGGCGTTGTCTCCGGCGAGACAAGCGGGCTTACGCTTTCGGCGTTGCTCGAGCGCATCGCGAGGTGGCGGTCTCGGTCGTTGAGTGGGGAGATTTGGATTTGAGGGGAGAGAGAGGGAGAAGCTAGGCCGGGGGCTTTTTGGCGGGGTGGGGTGATATAAGGGTTTATTTGTGGTGGTGGTGGTGGGGGTGGAGTTGGAGTTCGAGTTTGGGTGCGGTTTGGGGGTGGGGTTTTTAGGGTTGCAGGTGGTAGTACAGGTGGTAGTGCAGGTGCAGGTGCTAGTGTTGCAGGTGCTGGCGCTGGCACTGTTATCGTAATATCAGGCGGCCGTGCTTGCGCCTGCGCGTGTAGGTGCGAGTCTGTGCCGAATTAGCTACTTTCTCTCTCCATCCGAGTCTTCAGTCTCAAGAAAGACGGGGGAAAGAGAAGCGAACCCTTCGTCTCCACCATCTCCGTCCCACTCTCCTCACCCCCGATCAGCCGCTCTTCCTTCGACGTCGATACCGACCCCAAAGTCCCAGGGTGGCGCCAGTGCAGGAGCCGGAACTGGCCGCGCCGGCGTTTTTTGGCCCGGTAGATCGAGTACAGCACCAAGGCGGCGAGAATGAGGAGGGCGAGGATGCCGCCCACGACGCCGGCGATGAGGGCTTGGTTGATTCGGTTGGGTTTGTGGTGTGCGGTTGCTGTGGGTGTGGGTGTAGGTGTGGTGGTTGGGTTTGGGGTTGAGGTTGTTGCTGTATTGGCTGTAGCAGTAGGGCGCGTAGCCGTTGGGATTGTGGTGGTGGTAGATGTGGTCGAGCGGGATGATGTTGAGGTCGAGGTGGTCTTGGTCTTGACTTCGACAACGGTGCTCTTCGATGAGGTTGAGGATATCTTGCTGGTTGTGGTGCCACTGCGACTGCTGCTGCTGCTATCATCCGCACAAACCCCCGAAGTACATGGATCAACCGAGCAACATCCACTATACCCTCCCTTCGCACACACATACCACTGGGTATGCGTCGGACAGGAATCGCTCGCAGCTCGGACGGCGAGGGCGGCCATGTCGGTGATTCCCCTTCGCTATACTTCGTCTCAAATCAAGAGCGACTGGCAAAAAACAAACGAGCGATACCAAGCGATTGGAGCGCAGACCGGCTGGTAGGTTGAACGAGTGTTGGTCTACGAGCAGCAAAGAGAGAAACACCGGACAGCAAAGAATGAGCGAAGTCGAGTATCCAGGAAGTCAGCCTGAAAAGAGGCCCACTGTCTCATAAAAAGTGGCAGTGTGCAGCCGTCCTCTTTCTTTGTTTCATGGGACAGCACCGGCCGTGCCAAATAGAAGACCTCGCACTGAACCCCTGGTTACCATACTCGGCAGAAATAACACAAAGAAAACTCCATTGTATGGGAAAGTCAACGGCTATAAAAGACAACACACGTGAGTACACCAAACTCATCGCCTGGAAAAACCCTTGGATATACACATATAAACACACGGAAATAGACACGGTCGAATTTTCGCCTCGCTCTTTTCGTCCTCAACCCTCATTCTCGCCACCCCTGGCCTCAAATGCGCTTAGTACACACGCTTGAACGGAGGCACAGGCTTGCACTCGTTCTCGTCCAGGGTCTTGTGCTCAACAGCACGGTAACCCAGCTTGACCTCACCGTGGGGCTTCTTCTGCCAGGTGAGAGTGTGCTTCATCCAGTTCTCGTCGTCACGCTCGGGGTAGTCCTCACGGGCGTGGGCACCACGGGACTCCTTGCGGTTAGCGGCAGCAATGGCGGTTTGAGTACTAATCCATAGTTAGCCATGATCATACTGAACAGCTCCCAGAAATACGTACGCGCAGGTCAACAGGTTACGGAGCTCAAGAGTCTCAACAAGGTCGGAGTTCCAGATCATGCTGCGGTCCTTGGTGCCAACCTGGTCGTACAGCTTGTCGACAGCAGTGATCTTCTCAACACCCTCATCCAAACTCTCCTGGGTACGGAAAACGCTGACATCAGTCTGCATAGTCTTCTGCATAGCGTTGCGGATCTCGAAAGTAGACTTGGGGCCGTCGGCGTTGCGGGCAAAGTCGAGGTCCTTGATGGACTCGGCACCGGCATCGGAGGCCAACTCACGGTGGGCCTTGCCAGGGGTGGCGATATCACGGACACGGTGGGAGACGGCACGACCGAAGACGACCAGGTCGAGAAGAGAGTTGGCACCCAGACGGTTGGCACCGTGGACGGACACACAGGCGGCCTCACCACAAGCATACAGACCAGGAACAACCTTGTCCTGGCCGTTCTCGTCAACGCTCAGAACCTCACCGGTGTACTTGGTGGGGATACCACCCATGTTGTAGTGGACGGTGGGCAGGACAGGGATGGGCTGCTTGGTGACATCGACACCGGCGAAGATGGAGGCGGTCTCGGAGATACCAGGCAGACGCTCGTGAAGGAGCTCGGCGGGCAAGTGGCTGAGCTGGAGGTAGATGTGGTCCTTCTCGGGACCGACACCACGGCCCTCACGGATCTCGAGGGTCATGGAACGAGAGACGACGTCACGGGAAGCCAGATCCTTGGCAGTGGGAGCGTAACGCTCCATGAAACGCTCACCCTCGGAGTTAAGCAGGTAACCACCCTCACCACGGGAACCCTCAGTGATCAGACATCCGGCACCGTAGATACCAGTGGGGTGGAACTGGACAAACTCCAGATCCTGGTTGGGAAGACCGGCACGGGCAACCATGGCCATACCGTCACCGGTACAGGTGTGGGCAGAAGTGCAGCTGAAGTAGGCACGTCCGTAACCACCGGTGGCCAGGACGGTGTGGTGAGCCTTGAAGCGGTGGAGGGTACCGTCCTCCTGGTTGTAGGCGATGATACCACGGCACTCACCATCCTCCATCAGAAGGTCGAGGGCGAAGTATTCGATGAAGTAGTTGGTGTTGTGGCGGAGAGACTGTCCGTAGAGAGTGTGGAGAAGGGCGTGGCCGGTACGGTCAGCGGCGGCACAGCAACGGTAGGCCTGGCCACCCTTCCCGAACTCCTTGGACTGACCACCGAAAGCACGCTGGTAGATACGACCATCCTCGGTACGGGAGAAGGGGCAACCGTAGCCCTCCAACTCACGAACACTAGCAGGAGCCTCTCTGGTCATGTAGTGAATGGCATCCTGGTCACCAAGCCAGTCGGAACCCTTGACGGTGTCGTACATGTGCCACCTCCAGTCATCCTCGTGCATGCTACAAGCCGAAGGTTAGCCGCGTTGCGAACCTGAGAAACCTCCATACATACTTTCCAAGAGCAGCGTTGATACCACCCTGAGCGGCGACAGTGTGACTTCTCGTAGGGAAAAGCTTAGAGACACAGGCGGTGTTGAAGCCAGCTTCGGCGAGACCGAAAGCGGCACGGAGACCAGCGCCACCGGCACCGACGACGACGGCATCGTACTCGTGGTCCTGCAACAACGATTAGGATCACACTCCTGACGTATAACCATAGATTATCCTTACAATGACGGGGTACTTGTCGGAAATGTAGCCATTGGCCTCCTTGGCGCGCAGGGGTCCGTTGCCAAAGATCCGGGCTAGCGGAGATGAGAAGTTAGCGAGAGGCGGAAAGGGATGGCGATGCGATTCCAATGCGTACCAGCAGGGCGGGAGGAGGAAAAAAGACGTCTCTGATCCCTCAAGGCGCGGGAAATCTGCGCAAAGATACATGTCAGTAAACTCCTCGAGAGAGGCTGGCGTCCTAACGCGCGCTCCAAATCTGGAGTCGAGACGAACAGACATCGGGATAGGGAACAGACCTTAGATGCGGGAGCCAGGCTCCGCCAGCTCAAGGAGCTCATGATGACGGATTAGAAGAAAAGAGACACTTCTCTAACAAATCCGGGAAAGGAGGGGAGATGGGGGAAGGAATCCAACAGCACAAGGACTGGGGGAGAGAAAGTCGGGGTTCAAGGCTGGTTGGTTTGCATGCGAGCTGCACTTTTGGATCGTCGGTTCTGCTGGAAGAGCGAGGAAGGCCCGGCTGACATAAGCATTTTGCACTTGCCGACGGGGAGGACCGGGGCCGAACAAGCCAATCAACATTTGTGGAGTGGTAATCACCTCGGGCAGTCAGTCCGCCTTCATTGGCCGAAATCTGCTGGGCACGTGGTCCGGCCCTCTTCTCACCCGGCAAAGCGCGAGACTTTCCGGAGCAAGACGGCCGATTCCAGTTGACAGAGACAGCCTGATTACTGAGTGCTTTCGGCATGAGCCTGAGGCAGCTGGAGGAGCATAAGCCGAGCCTGGCTCCACGCGCAGCTTGAGTTTCTCCTCACTGCAATGAGACCGGACACGAATTAAGCTTACTAGGTACTACTGCCGCTCTAGGTATAATTAATCCCCTATGTACCTAGCTTGTCGCCCTTGCTGATTGCCGCCGCTTCGGCAGGATCAACCAGAACTTGACATTGACATCATACAGCAAAGTCCCTAGTAAATGATCATACACATCCATTGCGTTTGTAATGTAATCCAAATACCTAAGAGTCGTCTAATTATACTGCATGTACGTCGCAGTCGAGTTGAACTTCAGGTTGCCCTTGATCACCTTGTCCACCGCAGCCAAGAAGTCCTTCTCAGTAGCCACCTTCCGACGCGCCCGGATGGCGAACATACCCGCCTCTGTTGCGACACTCCGAAGCTCAGCACCCGTAGCGTTCGGGCATAGACGAGAGATCAGCTCCCACCGGATGTCACGCTCGACCGACATGCTCTTGGCGTGAATGCGCAGAATGTTGGCACGGCCCTCAACATCCGGGAGGGAGAACTCGATCTTACGATCGATACGTCCCGGACGCATCAGAGCAGGATCCAGAGTTGACGGCCGGTTGGTCGCAAACATAACCTTGATGTTACCACGGGCGTCGAATCCGTCCAGTTGTGTAATCAGTTCCAGCATAGTACGCTGAACCTCGTTGTCACCACCAGCTCCGTCGTCGAAACGAGCACCACCGACCGCGTCGATTTCATCGAAGAAGATAATGCATGCCTTCTTAGTCCGCGCCATCTCAAACAGCTCTCGAACCATCCGTGCACCCTCACCAACGTACTTCTGTACCAACTCACTGCCGATGACACGGATGAATGTCGCGTCCGTCCGGTTGGCCACGGCTCGAGCGCAAAGCGTCTTACCCGTACCGGGAGGTCCGTAGAGCAGAGCACCCTTGGGAGGGTCGATACCGAGGTTGACAAAGCGCTCCGGCGAAAGTAGGGGCATCTCGACGACTTCCCGCAGCTTCTCAATCTGTTCTTTGCATCCACCAACATCACCGTACGTCACATCGGGCTTGTCTTCGACTGTCATCATCGTCACACTCGGGTCGATCTTAGGGGGAAGAGGCAGCATAATCTGGTACTTGTTGCGGTCGACACTATATCACGGTTAGATCCGGAACGGACGATAGGCAAGACCACAGCAACATACCCAACTCTCATGCCCTCCTCAATATCTGTCGGACTAACGCGCTCTCCCAAGTTGACGACGAATTTGGCGATCTGTTTGACGTTGATGACGTATTTACTCTTGTCTGAATCCTTCTCATCCTGAATGATCTTCGTGCACCGAGCTACCTGCAGTGGCTGCTCCTCCGCCATACGTTGTCGGTCCGCAGCAACATCCCAGAGATGTGGAGGCGCAAGGCCGGTATCGGATTCCTATGCCGGTCAGCAAGGATTACCCCCGTCAAAGGTAGAATCGGAATATACCTTAACACCAATTTTCTCGTTCACACTTGCTTGTCTCTCCTTGATCTGTTTCTCGAGCTTCTTCAATGCGTTGGCGTAGGGAGCAGCGCCGTAGGTCTTTAGTACTTGGATATCCCTAGTTCCAGTTAGCCATCTAGACGGGACAGTTGGCAGAGCGGTAGCATCCGGTCAACCTACTCATCTGTGAGAGGAGTGATCTTCTTCTCCGGCTCTTCGTCATCGGCGAAGTTCTTCTGGTACTTCTCCCAGTTCTGGCCCGTAGCGCTAGGCATGCTGATGATGTGAGCCGGTGGCGAGGCGACAGGACAGCGTGGAGTGGTGTGAGCAGTGGTTTCGGGGGTCTAGTTTGGCGTATAGAGACACAGGGTAGTAGCGGATGTTGACGGAGTTGAAGAAAGGATGTAATGAGGAGGATGGAGCTTGAACGGGGGATGGTAAGAGTGATGTGGTGGTCGAGCTCAGCTTGATTGCGGTTCGAGCTGTTGACGCTAGTGGCCGCCAAGCCCAGCAGCAACACCGCCCAAAACGCAACACCGCAGAATTTCCCAGTGCCGCCTCCAGGTTCTGGATCTCCCTCGCCTCGCTCCACCCTCCTCTTACTTGACTCTATCTCTTTTCTCTACGGTGCTTATATCGTAGTTATCTTCATCATGGCGACGACAGCCTCCCAGGGTGCCCCTGGCAACACGACTTTCAAGGTGCGTCTTTTGGCGGAGAGAAATACCTGTGGACCGTTCTCTAATCGCCGAACAGGACAAGGAGAAGCCTATGGCCGTTCGCACCGCCAACATTCTGGCTGCTAGAGGTATGCATCGCTGGTCGGTACTACTTGCACGCAATTGCTGACGGAAGAATAGCTGTCTCCGATGCCATCAGAACTGTACGCTTGTCTTGACCGGAATTTGACAGATGAGGGGCTAACACGATATGCAGTCTCTGGGTCCCAGGGGTATGGATAAGATGGTAAGAAGGATGGAATCAATTCACAAAGACCAAAAGCTTATGTAGATTCAGATCCAAACGCCCAAGGGAAACACCATTATCGTACGAAGACTACCTCGAATACTCTCAGATTACCCCCACTAACCCCTCCTTAGACCAACGACGGAAACACAATGCTGAGGGACATGAGCGTCATGCACCCCGCCGCCAGAATGCTGGTCGACCTCAGTGCCGCTCAGGATGTCGAAGCTGGCGATGGAACTACATCGGTTGTCGTCATTGCAGGAAGCTTGCTTGGTGCTGCGGAGCGCCTGCTGGCGAAGGGCATCCATCCCACTGTCATCTCGGAGTCCTTCCAAAGAGCCGCCGCCGCCGCCGTCGAGATCCTCCACAACATGTCCCGGCCCATCAACCTCACAGACCGCTCCACTCTCCTCCAGGCGGCTTCCACCTCTCTCTCCTCCAAGATTGTGTCTCAGCACTCCGGCCTCCTCGGCCCCATGGCCGTCGATTCCGTTCTGAAGGTCGTCGACCCCAAGACGGCAGAGAACGTCGATCTCCGGAACATTCGCATAGTGAAGAAGGTTGGCGGAACAATTGAGGACAGTGAGATGGTTGATGGTCTGGTCCTGAACCAGCAAGTCATCAAGAGCAGCGGTGGTCCCACCAGAATTGAGAAGGCCCGGATAGGTCTTATTCAGTTCCAGCTCAGTCCCCCCAAGCCTGACGTACGTGACCCTATACACTTGCACTAATGGGGAGTGCTGACAACTATCTTGCAGATGGAGAACCAGATTGTCGTGAACGACTACCGCCAGATGGACAAGATCCTCAAGGAAGAGCGTCAATACCTTCTCAACATGGTGAAGAAGATCCAGAAGACGAAGTGCAATGTTCTTTTGATCCAGAAGTCGATCCTCCGTGACGCCGTCAACGATCTTTCCCTTCACTTCCTTTCCCGCCTCAAAATTCTGGCTATCAAGGATATCGAGCGTGATGAGGTTGAGTTCTTGTGCAAGACTTTGGGTTGCAAGCCCGTTGCCAACGTCGACTCTTTCACTGAGGACAAACTCGGTACTGCTGATCTTGTTGAGGAGGTTCAGCAGTCTGGTGCTCGGTACGTGAAGATCACTGGCATCAAGGCCCCTGCTACCGCCGCCAATCAGACTGTCTCCATCGTGGCTCGTGGCGCCAACAACCTCATCCTGGATGAGGCGGAGCGCTCTCTGCACGATGCGCTCTGTGTCATCCGCTGTCTGGTGAAGAAGCGTGCTCTCATTGCCGGTGGTGGTGCCCCTGAGATCGAAGTGGCCCACTCTCTGGCCATGCGTGCTCGTGAGCTCACTGGCACCGAGGCTATTTGCTGGAAGGCCTTCGCCGACGCCATGGAGGTTATCCCCACCACCCTGGCCGAGAATGCTGGTCTGAACTCGATCAAGGTGGTCACCGACCTGCGTCATCGCCACGCTCAAGGCCAGCACAATGCTGGAGTCAGCATTCGCAGCGGTGGTGTCAAGGACGATATCACCGAGGAGAACATCCTTCAGCCCCTCTTGGTAAGCACCAGCGCGATTGAGCTGGCTGCCGAGACGGTGAAGATGATCATGCGTATTGATGATATTGCCTTGTCGCGGTAAACGAAGACAGGCGGTAGTAGAAATGGAAATAATATAGGTCCAAAGCGGTGTATTATGACGAGTAATCTAACAAAAATCTACGATGTTCATAATCTCAATTGCATGCTTCGTAACCGACGATGTCATGTTATGTATGTCGGCGTAGCTGAAATGCGGCCACATGATCCAGCGATTCACCAAGCCAGTTCACCCGCAGCTAACTCAGTTGGCTACAAAACAACCACTACCAAGAATTCAAGGACTCGCCCCGCATTGACCATCTTGAGCTTCATCAAATCGCTACAGAATACACGCTAGTGCTCACAACTTGGATCGTCTCTCGATAATTCGGTTGGCCGCCGAACCGATGATCTCCTTCCACTCGTTGGAGTACTTGGACTTCTCTCTCGCAGGTAATTCTTCCCACCCCTGTGCGATGCGCTGCTCATCCTCCTTCCACCGCTGTACCTCCTGCCGAATCCACAGCCCAAGGGCATCTGCCGTAGCGGTCACTTTCTCCAGAGGCAGAGTATGTGTAGCCTTCGGAACTAAGTGATGCCTCACTCGACCATACTCCATACCACCGCTCCCTCCGAACCCAGTCCCCATCTTCTTGGCGATCCGCTCATGGATCCCAAGCTTGCACAGCGGACTCTCAGCTCCACTTAAGAAAAGGACCGATGGTCGTAAGTGCGGTACCAACCTCCCGGCCAGGACCGGCTCCGGCCGGTAGGAGTTCTGCTCCGGCACCAGCGCCCCCAACACATCGGGGAAGAGCAGCGGATCGTGCGGCGGGCTGGACTCTTCGTGCGGATGCTTCTGATTCAGCTCATCGGGCAAACCCAGTTCTCTGTATCGATGAGGGTTAGCACGCGTGTACACCAGCGCCTCTTGGTACTTGGTCGTTGCCAATGTCACAGCCGGCCCTACATCCGACGACAATGTCGACGATGGTGACTGTGTCGCATCTTCCTGTGGGTATACAGCTGACGGTAGTTCGCGGTATGCGAACCGAGCCCAGCGATCCAACACCCGCGGGTCCCAGAATCGAAGGACCTTGCGTGACTTTTTGACGGCGACGGCCCGGGACGGCCAGACATCACGCTTGTTGATGGTCAGACGCAGGAGAAGAGGGCCGCTCCCCTGGAGCGTGCGCTCGACGAAATATGGCTCGACGAGCATGAGAGATGAGAACAGCCGGGGGTGGATCAGCGATAGAAAGATCCTGCGTACAGTCAGTGACTTACTTCACTTGCACACTGGTCCGCGCTCATCGACGACGAAAGAGTGAGGGTAACCGACATTTGAGCTGCACCTACGCTGTGCCCGAGGCCCATGATGGGTCGGGGTATTTGGTCGCGAAATTGGTTGATCATCAAGAGAAGATCACGGCTGTGATCAAGCCATGATGCTGTTGTTGTTGTTGTTGTGAGTCCTGGATCTCCCAAAAAGGGACGTGGTGAGCTGGCGCTTACGGTCATTGCCCAAGTGATTCTCATTGAGGATACCGCTAGCACCTTGGTTGGCGCTATCAGCGATCCAGATGGCGCGAATTCGGAATCCCTCTTTCTTGCTTCTGGTGTGGAGATCTTCCCAGAGCGGCTCGTATAGTTCCTGGACGGTAATGAGCGCGAGGCGGCTAAGACTGGCTGTCTATGGCTCTTTTACCTACCTTCGCGAATGCCGTGCCATGTGCAGCGATGATAGTGACATCGCCCGGTTCGGGATGGGGGTTATCGATGGGCGTATACTTCTTCACGCAAAGCTTCAGAGGAGCATCCTGCGTGGTCGTGGCCCTGGGGTACTCTCGTATATATTGACTATCAATAACATGTTCCGTCACAGTATAAGGGAACGCCATCCTGAGATGCTGGAATGGTAAGTCACCGGGAGAACTTCACTATTGTGCGCTTGTAGCGAGACTCTATCACCTGGGAGTTGCTTCCTACAGACTTTTGTTGTGGGAAGTGCAGGCGTATTGCGTGTCATATAAGACACGGCTCATGACCGGTCCACCGTGGCGGTTGTCAACATTGAGAAGGTAAGAAATGATCTCATAAAAAACACACATCAGGAGCAAACAATTGCCTGAAGCAGTAATTGCGTAGCGCCGATCATCTCGTGGATCCAATTGATCTCATTGCGAACTCATCCAGAGATCTTTCCCCGTCGATCATCTTGGCGATCGAGTCAGTTTCCACCGCACTTGATTTGATACACTACACCCATCTTGCAGCACTGACAAGCTGGCAATAGATGGCATGGAATTCTTTTCCATGTCAGACGTGGTGAGTGCAGGATAATATTGAATTTAAGCTATTACTATTACTTATTTACAATAGTTGTCTGGTTGTGTTTGAAAGATGTGACGCAAAGAAGACGCCCGCTCCCCCGTCACGGACAATGGCCGCTGTTGATCCATCGACTCCACAGCGCATGACGAAGGGTCTTTTCCATCCGACCTTCAACAAATGAGAGGTGTATATGTCTTATCACCAAAGAATGAACCGGATCTTGTGCGTGGGGCTCTTCGGCGGATCTCGAACCTCCCTCCCACGCAGATCATTTCAGCGATGAAGAGAAGGGACTGCCACACTGACTCGACATATCTGGCCGAACCCACACACGGGTCATCAAACGCCATGTCGACTGCATCATGCGCTGCACCGTCAGTATGTCAAATCGAGGGGGTAGATCAGTTCTGTTCTCGTGGAGTGCTGCATTTGTAGAAATATTAGTTTGTCCGTACCGCCGTCAACCCCAGGATTGAAACAAACTAGGATGTTCATCAGCTGGGGAATCAAGAGAGACAGATTCAAAATGAGCTTCCATCTGTTTGCAGCTGCGACTGTGACGTGTCTTGTCTACGTGCGTCCCTCTTTACTCCCGCCGCAGACCAACAAACTAACTAGCTCAGGGTTGTGCTTTGGCACTATATCGGCTCTTCCTCCATCCTCTCTCTAGATACCCTGGTCCCCGACTCGCTATCTTGACAGACTGGTATGTGCTATATTATGCCTGGCGAGGTGACCTACACAAACAAGTACAACAATGGCATGCGAGATACGGTGAGACCTATCGGCCAGACACGTCAGGCCGAAAGCGAAGGCTGACTCCCTCACAGGGAAGGTCGTCCGCTATGGGCCTTCAACCCTCAGCTTCAACTCGGCCACGGCGATGACCGAAATCTATGGTGTCCGGGCCAACGTTCGCAAGACAGACGGATATACTGCGCTGGGCCTCAGTCGTCACTGCCCGAACAGCTTAGTTGCCATAGACAAAGGGTTGCACGGCTTCAAGCGACGGATCATGGCTCAAGTATTTTCCGAGCAGAACTTGAAGCAGATGGAGAAGCGCATTCTTGACATTATCACGGACTTTGTCTCGCTGCTCGGTTCGAATTCAGATGCCTCACGGGGATGGGGTCCGCCCAAGGATGTCGCGCAGGCGTGCACCTGGATGACCTTCGACATCATCGCCGATCTCTGCTACGGGGAGGATTTCAACCTGTTGCAGGTGGAAGACATGCGATGGTTTCCCTCTGTATTCCGCAAAGTCAGCCAACGGGGCATGATGGTGAGTGCTAGCAACCACAAACAAGCCACGACGAAGCAAAGCTAATGAATCCAAACAAAAGAGCCTCATCCAGCCCCGATTCATCCAACTCAAGCTCGACCACGTCCTCCTCGCCTCCCAGTACAAAGACATCCTCCGTGCGGGCAGCTGGATCCGCGAACGCGGCGAAGCCCGCGCCAAACTGGGCAACCAGAACGCCGAGAAGGACATCTTCAGCACGATGATGAACGCCACAGACCCCAAAACCGGACGGAACTTCACACAGAAAGACCTCTGGGTTGAATCCATGCTTCTGTTGATAGCAGGTACAGTCCAGCAACACCCACATACCTACCCCTCCTAAAGCCCTAGCCCCTCAAACCCCCTCCCCCAAATACCCCATAACCCCAGATATCAAACTCACTCACCCAAAAAAAAAGGCTCCGACACAACCTCCAACGCCTTCAGCGCAACAATGCACTACCTCCTCCACCATCCGCGCAGCCTAGCACACCTGACCACGGAAATCCGGACGACCTTCGCCACCGAGGCCAGTATCCGCTTCGACGCCGCCTCCCCGACCACCTGCCCGTACCTGCACGCCTGCGTCAACGAAGCGATGCGCCTCGCGCCATCCGTGCCCAACGCGCCCCCGCGCGCCGTCCTCCCCGGCGGCATCTACATCGAGGGGGACTTCATCCCCGCCGGCACCGTCGTCGGCGCCCCGATCTACACCCTCCACCGCAACGCGGCCTACTTCGACCGTCCGGATGAGTTCCGGCCAGAGCGGTGGTTGGACCCGTCCTACAGCTGCAACAGCTGCAGCAGCTCGCTGGGGGGTTCTAGGTACGATACCGCGGAGCAGCAACAACAGCAGCAGCAGCAGCAGCAGCAGGGAACATCCGCCGCATCTACCACCAAACAAGCCCAGGCCTATCCGGCCTTCTGTCCCTTCAGCTACGGGGCCCGCTCCTGCGTGGGCTGGCGTCTGGCCTACACGGAGCTCCATCTCGCCGTCGCGCGGCTGCTCTGGCGGTATGATGTCCGGTTAGCGACGGAGGCGGCGGCGCCGGTGGCTTCGACGTCCACTCCTCCTCACGGCAAAGGCAAGACGGATTCCGCCGAGTATGAGATGATGGGATGGGTGGTGGCGGCGGTGGAAGGGCCGGTGGCGCAATTTCGTAGGCGGGAGGATCTCTTCTGACCGAGTTGGTACGCTGAAGAGAGTGTATCATGAGTTTGTTTTAAGGCTGCTTGGGTGTTCGGTTGATCGATTCGGAGTTCTCTGTCCTCCCGTTTCCTGAGTTGTCTTGCTGGTTGTATAGTCGTCGAACGTGGCTGGAGATGCAATTGATCTTTCTTACTCTTATGAATGGCTGGATGTCTGGGCTATCTATATTCTTCCATCTATCATCTTTTCGTCCTTTGATCTTCATTCAATAGTTTATTCATTTAGTAAGTCATGCTATTATCCAAGGGTATAAACAGTAGAAAATATCCGATAACACCCCAAACTCCTCCAGTCATCACAACATCCACACCTGAATTTCAACTTTGGGCAACTTTTTCTCTCGTACCCGTACATTCCAACAGATAGACCGCGATGAGAAGAAAACCAGACCCAAGGAGGACAGAGAAAAAGAAAGTGTGCATTCCACCGTCCATTAAGCAAATATTACCATAGCCCATCGTCGTCGTGAAGCATATATCCAGATTTTCCAATATGCACGTGTACATTATGTGATGATGCCTGAGGCGGAGGTTCCTGTTCCCCATCGGAGTCGTTTTAGGCTGCCCCGGACTGCTTCTTGGCCGCAGCCGGTGGCTACTCTACCTCCTGACCCATCACCCATTGCTCCGATTCCAGTGGTGGCTTCCAGTCGACCAACTTCGCGGCCCAGTACGTAGCCCGCTGAGAAGCTGATGGCGGAGAACAGCACGACAACTCCCGCGCTGATCACCCAGGTCATGACCGTCGGGCTAGCTGTGGGAACGGTTTCCACGGTGCTACCTCGCCGACTCTTCTTGGCTGAATGACTTCGCTCCTTGGATGGACTTGACCGTCTTTTAGCTCGTGGTGGTGCTTGCGGAACGCTCCGCGGAGAGTATGGTGGAGGGGATAGTCCTGAGCGAGGGGACCGGGCCGCTGCCGCGGTGGAATTCGCTCCTGCCGTTTCTTCCTCGCAAATATCCCCCATCGCGACGGATTCTGACACCAGGCGGAAAGATGACGGCGCCGGCGCTCGCGATGGACCTGGCTGGACTGGCTGCGTATCTGACTTAGGAAGGCCTCGAGCTGCTGCAGCGCAGGAAAGTAACGTTGAAAGACTGGCTCGGAGAGCAGCATCGTGATCGGCGTGGTGGGATGGAGAGATCATGTTGTATGGACTGTGCTGGTAGGATGACCTGCGAGCTGAGCGAATGCTGGCTTGCGAGTTCCGCCGCGCCCTGATGGCTGTCCGTCGGCTGGAATTCGACACCTCACTGGGTTCCGAGGCGTGCCGCCTTTCCATAGGTCTTGTCCATGATGGGTCCTGGGACGCTGGCGGATGAGAGAAGACATTCGGTTGAGGAACAAATGGGGATGAGCTGATGCGCATGCCTAGCGCGGTTGAATTATCGTCATCATCCTCATCCTCATCTGTGGGGACATCGGATGGCAGCGGGGATGGGCCTGTGGGTACCAGAAATGGGTGCGGTCTCTCGGGTGGGCGAGTCATATCTTCGGAGCTGCTGAGTACTTGATCGGATTCACTCTCGCTTTCCTCATATTCATCTTGACTGCTACTGTGGTCGCGGGATGAGTAGTCTACTTGAGCTGTGGTAATGGCTGCAAGTTGCTGTAGCCGTCGTCGTCGACTTCGATGATACCGACCGGGATCTTGCTGCTGGACACGAAGACCGGTAGTAATGATATCGTCATTAGTGCCTGCGGAGGAGAGGGATGAGGATGACGGCTGGGACGAGACCTCGATCCAGGAATCTATATAGTAACGAAGTGAGTACATGATAATACTGAATATACATCTAAATGGCGCGAAATGAGTTTGAACGTAGGGATACCATGGTCTTTGCCGAGCATGCAGGGGCAGAGTAGATATCTGGGGAGGCAGTGAGGCGATGACGTACCTTCTGATCTCGTGGGGTCGCGGGCAGCGGGAGAACGTGACTGATGAGGAAGTAGATGATCGCGCGACGACTGATGAAGGTCTCGCGTCAGTCGACCGGTTAATCGAGGGTCTTCATGTTGCACCTGACCCAGCAAGTCATAGTGATTCGGCTGCATGATGGAAGATGTAATAAGGAGAAAAGGAGGGGCAGTAGCGAGGAAATAGACAAGGTCCGGATCGGCTGCCAGAGGCAAGTTGAATGAGGCTATATGGAGGAAGGAAGAAAAAAAGAGGGGGAAGAAAGGGAGTATGTGAGGAATAAGAATAAGGAAAAGAAAGAGAAAGAAGGAGCGAGAGGTCGAGAAGAAGAATAAGGAGATGGTGATTTAACAAGAGGGATGAGGAGAAAGAGGAGAGGGTGATGGGATGACTGGAAGCGAGATCCACGGGTGATCCTCAGGCCACGGGGACGGCAGGCGGACCGACCAGTGATGGACAGCGCTGAGAGGGAGCGGTCAGTCCCAAAGCGCGGGGTTAATGTATGAGTAAGTAATGGATGGATGGATTAAATGGATTAACTGGAGGGATGGAGGGATGGAGTGGGTGGAGTGGTCGATATAGAGTTGATCTTATCAAATGTGGGACTAGACACTCCAACGATCACCCGTGACACAAAGTTGCAAGGGATCAAAAAGACAAGGGATCAGAACGTGGAGAAGAGACACGGAGATGAAGCATAGAGAAAAGAAACACACGACTTGCACAAGTCTTTGAATAAGGAGCAAGGAAAAGAGAAACTGCAAATAAGCATGGGAAAGGAAAGGAGAGTGGGAGAGTAGATGAGTAGGTAGTAAAGAGAGAGGGGGGGGGGAGAGGAAAACAGCCAAGTCAAACGACTCAACTGTTGCAAACAGTCAGCATCAGCACTGGATGGACATACTCGGTAGAGAAAGAGTACTGCCGGACTGGAGTATGGAGTATGGCGAATGGAGGGGAACACGAGGCCGCATGCTGTGATTGATCATCCGACCGCGCACCGTGACTGGCCCACTTTGATAGGCCCATCATTGCAGCAGATCTGCCTGATCCACGATGCAGCCCAGCCAGCTAGAAGAGTTGGCAACAACCGAGTGGTGGTGATTTTCCGTAGGTCGCGCGACGGAAACAAAGCCGACCTCGGAGGGGTTCCCTCCCCGCCTACCAGCTCTATCAGACAAAGACCTCCCTCATCCGCAACCATGGTACAACACAACATAGTAAACTCCGTAGCAAACAACAACAAAAGCAACAACAGCTTGAAATATTGAGCAAGAAGATTTCATTTTGGTCATGGCCATTCATTAAATTGTTCTATCCTAGATATCACACAAACTATGTAACCGAGGGGGTTATCCTGAAAACGTAAGGAAATGCAACAAGAACTTTTAAAACATCCTCCGTGAAAAGCAAAAGAAAAACAAACACCCAGACAATACCGGTCAAGGTTGGACAAAGATACACCTACGCATGCACTTAGAAGGTAACCTTAGTTCCCTTGTACTCGGGGATAGAGCCCTTGCCCTTGTTGAAGCCACCGGCACCACCACCGCGACCGCCGAAGCCGCCACGGCCACCGCGACCACCACCACGGCCACCGCCGCCACGGCCACCGAAGCCACCGCCGCCGCCGCGGCCACCGAAACCGCCACGGCCACCACCACGGCCACCGCCATTGTTGTTCTGACGGGGAGTGCTGAAGTCCAGACGGACGGCACGACCCTCAAGCTCGGCACCGTTGAGCTCGTTGTAGGCAGCGCGAGCCTCGTCAACGGAAGAGTACTGAACGTAGCCGAAGCCCTTGGGGCGGCCAGACTCGGGGTCAGTGGGCAGACGGATGCCGAGAATGGTACCCTGAGCGCCGAAGAGCTCACCAACGGAGTCCTCGTTAGCGCTGAAGGGAAGGTTACCGATGAACAGGGTGTCGCTCTCAGGGCTGGCCTGGTCGCCAAAGTTACGGGCACGGTTCTCAGCACGGTCGCGGGGAGCACCCTGGTTGTTGGCGGGACGGCCAGTGGCATAGTCGAGGTTGATGGTGCGGCCATCGATCTCAGCGCCCTTCTTGGCCTCGAAAGCCTTAGCAGCATCAGCAGCGTTGGTGAACTCAACGTAACCGAAACTAGGATACATGATTAGCAAAGACCCAGATACCAAAGGTGGAATATAATGCTTACCCGCGAGAGCGGCCAGTCTCACGCTCAGTCATGATGCGGCAGCCAGAGAGCTCACCGAAGCCCTCGAACTCGCGCTGGAGCCACTCCTCATCGACGTTCCAGGACAGGTTGCCGACGAAAAGGTTGGCGGAGGCACCCTCAGCGGGCTGCTCAACCTTGGTCTTCTTGGGGGTAGCGGCGCTCTCGTCCTCAGCCTTGCGCTTCTTGGACTCCTTGGGAGCCTCGTCGCTCTCAGACTCAGAGTCGGAGGAGTCAGAGTCAGAAGAATCAGAGTCGGAAGATTCCTAGGTAGGTCAAGTTAGCATGATATGTTTGTCAGGATCGATTGGTGGGTGACGCGAACCTTCTCGGCCTTCTTCTCGTCCTCAGACTCGGAGTCAGAGTCGCTGTCGCTGGACTCCTTGGCGGCCTTCTTGGGGGCCTCCTCCTCAGAAGAGGAAGAGTCGGAATCAGAGTCGGACTCGGACTCAACCTTCTTCTCAGCCTTCTTGGGGGCCTCCTTCTCGGACTCAGAGTCAGAATCCTCAGACTCGGAGGACTCCGAGTCGCTGGACTCCTCCTTCTTGGCAACCTTCTTGGTCTCCTTCTTGGCAGGCTTCTCATCCTCGCTCTCGCTCTCGCTCTCGCTGCTGGAGGCATCCTTCATGTCCTCATCGCTGTCAGAGTCAGAGTCGGACTCGGACTCGACCTTCTTCTTGTTATCCTTCTTAGCGGGCTTCTCATCCTCACTCTCGCTGCTGGAGCTAGAGTCGGACTCCATCTCCTCATCGCTGTCGGACTCGGACTCGGAAGACTCAGAGGGAGTAGGCTCCTTCTTCTTCTTGGAGGACTTCTTCTCCTTGGTCACAACAGCCTTGGCAATCTGCTTGCTCTTGGACTTGGGGGACTGAGCAGCCTTGCTCACACCGGCATCCTTGACCTTGCTCAAGGCCTTGTCAACGGGCTTCTCACCCTTCTTGGAAACGGACTTGGTCTTAGACATTTTGAATCTGGGGATAGGAAGAATGGTTGGTTAGTGGAAAGAGGTGAGGATGGCGGATGGCGGATGGGTCGATATATGAGAGCCGGGGTGGAGACATACCAGATAAAATTGATCACAGAGAAACTTCTTGTGCGGCGAAAATTTTCTTGAGTCCCACAAATCACCCGATTTGAGATAAGAATAGCCCACTGATTGCTTTCGCAAATACCCACAGGTAACCCACAACTGACAGTGTTCAAGCCCACACGAGTAAGACAGGAGAAACGCTACTGTCTATGATATGAAACCCACGGAAGTATCCAACAGATCCCACAGAATAGAACGTAGTATGTTACAACCCACAGCCCTCAAGGTAAAAAGCCCACAAGATGTCTGTTACGGTGTACCTAGTAAGATACAGCTGAGTCAGTTAAGAAGTAAATGGAGGAGAGTCAAACGGTTGTTTGAATCTCAACAGAGGAATGAAGATGATAGATAAAAGGGATGAAGAGGAGTGAGAGGATGAAGAGTGAAGGGGGAGAAGAAAAAGAAGAAAATTTCTACTGCTGGGAGCTCCGATAAGGCGGCCGGGGGAAAAAAAATTCGACTAGTCGCAAAACTGGAGACAGGCAGAAAAAAATCAACAGGGGCTACCGCCTGCACTCCTGGTCTTAGTCGAGGTACTCGGACCCACCAGCCACACCGCATGCATCGATGACTAAGCGCGCCTTACCCCGGTGCCTGTTGGCCTCGGCCCTCGAGGATTTGGGTGAAACACAAGATAATTGGTGATCCCTTGCAATTTTATGAAAAGAGCTCAAGCAGTCTGCACATCTTCATGGAACTCGATAGCTTCCGATAGTCTGAATCAAAATTAAGCCAGTCCTACTGTCTTCTGTAGAATTGCCCACTTAGCTAGCTAGTACTTACTGAGTACGGAGGTAATTCTTAGTTCCGCCCACCGCCCTCGTTGAAGCAACAGAGTGTCATTCCCCGGAGCTCTGGTTGGTTCACTCCCTCCCGTCTGTACCACGTATTACTACAGTTCTACTCACTCCTGACCTTGCTCTTCCCTCTTTGCGTGCACCATCATCGCAATTGCACTCCAACACAGACGGATCACATTGAGTCAATGGTATACTAGACTCACTCTCGTCTATCATCGCGGCAATGGCTCCTCCATCCTCTTATCGCCCGCGGAAGAAGAGAAAGTTCCCCTCGTCATACACGGGCTCCAACAATTCTCTCATTGCCGAGTCAGGCGGCAAGTCGTCTCCCGCATTTCCTCTGGTTTCATTCCTGTGGTCCGCTCGGGCAGGTGTTTCTCAATGGCTTGTTCTGCCTCTTGTTCTGATGGCTGCCGGCCTATTCCGTTGGGCAGTTAGTCTATGGGGGTATTCTGGTACGTTGCATGGGTGTCTTGAACACAATGTTCCCTAAGACTAATGTCGACAAGGCTTCCAGGTACCCCCGATGCACGGTGACTTCGAGGCGCAGCGACACTGGATGGAGATTACCACTCATTTGCCCATGGCAAAATGGTATTTGTATGATCTACAATACTGGGGACTGGACTATCCTCCTCTGACGGCATATCACAGCTGGCTGCTGGGGAAAATGTAAGTGGCTGGAGGTTCAAGATCACCTTTCTCTGTGACTGACTCCAGGTAGTGGAACTGCCATTGACCCGAGCTGGTTCGCTCTTGACAAGTCTCGCGGACTTGAAGATCCCCTGCTAAAGGTGTTCATGCGCGGTACGGTAGTGGCTTCCGAGTATCTTGTCTTCATCCCGGCTGTGGTCAACTTCTTGCGCCGCTACACTCGGATGCAAAATGTGCCTGTCTGGTCTGCTTCGATTGCGCTTGTCGCAATCCTACTTCAACCCGCGACGATTCTCATCGACCATGGTCATTTCCAGTACAACACGGTGATGCTGGGGCTCGTCGTTGCGAGCTTGGATGCCATCCTGGCGGGACGGATGCTCTGGGCTTGCATCTTCTTTGTGGGCGCCCTCGGCTTCAAGCAGATGGCGCTGTACTATGCCCCCGTCTTGTTCGCCTTCCTCTTGGGCGTGTGCATTTTCCCGAAAATCCGGATCCTCCGCCTTCTTTGCATTGCGCTTGTCACACTCGTGGCATTTGCGGTTCTCTTCGGCCCATTGGTGATCGGCGCGATCGGTGAAGAGGCACGAGAGATCCTGGCTTCGGCTCCGCAGCCTCCTCTTCTGCAGCAGCTCCCGATCGATCTCGACAAGCATTCCGTGCTCTACGCAGTCGCTTTCCAATTGGCGCAGATCATTCATCGTGTGTTCCCGTTTGCCCGTGGTCTGTTCGAAGACAAGGTCGCAAATGCTTGGTGCGCTATCCACACGTTCTACAAGCTCCATCGGTTCGAAGCCAGTCTCCTGCAGCGCATGTCCCTCGGCGCCACCTTCGGTTCGATCTTGATCCCCTGCATCCTGATCTTCCGCCATCCGCGCGCATCCCTTCTGCTCCCCGCACTCTCAAGTGTCGCCTGGGGCTTCTTCTTGTTCTCCTTCCAGGTGCACGAAAAGAGCGTCCTGCTTCCCTTGCTCCCGATGACACTGCTCCTGGCTGGCGACGGGGGTCTCAGCAAGGAGACGCGGGCGTGGGTTGGATGGGCCAACATTCTCGGAACGTGGACCATGTACCCTCTGCTCAAGCGCGACGAGCTCCGGGTGCCGTACTTCGTCATGACCTTGCTCTGGGCCTATTTGATGGGCCTGCCGCCAACCTCGCTCGAGGCCTATCGTAGCCGGGATTCGTCCGAGGACAATGCGGAACCTCATGTGCTCACCAAACTCGTGCATATCTGCTTCTACCTTGCTATGATCGCATGGCATGTCGTGGAAGCTTTCGTGCCTCCTCCCTCGGACAAACCCGACCTGTGGGTGGTCCTGAATGTGCTCATCGGAGCGGGCGGGTTTGGACTGGCCTATCTATGGTGTGTGTGGAAGTTGGTCCAGCAGTGCCGGAAGATTGACCAGAAGGTCGCGGAGGAGACTCAGAAGAAGAACCAGTGATCTAAGGTCGACCCATAGAGGCGGTGCCTTCCATATACCTTTTGTCATTCTATAGTGATACCCCATTTTATTTCCGTGGGCTTGCCATGTGCATGGCTCTGTGACACGAAACACAGTCCATGCCAGTTGTATGTACACCAAACAAAGAGCAATGGTTTGATTTTACTTGATACTCTTTCAAGGCACACACTACAGCCTTCACAGACCATGATCACCAATACAATCGCAAGAAATATACTGCATGAGGGGAGATGATGCTAAAACGACCGCCCACAAGACGAACATTCGAGCAGAGAAAAAAGATCTATTAATATACACGACCATAGCAAAGCGAACCCCTCGGAGAAAGCAAAGCCTCCCAGACCCCAAACTCCAGGAAATGTTGCATGCGCTCTTTCTCCTTCTATGTACTATACTGTACCCAAAAAAAATCAATTCACGTGTTATACAACCACCGAGTCGAGGAGGATCTCACACACGCCCGGAAATCTCCCCGCCCCAGAAACATGCCACTCCCCGCACAACAGCCCCAGGGGAAACGTTCTAGACCTTGAATCCATAACCGGCCATGCAGGCCTTGTACTGGTCAATCATCGACTTGCATTCCTGGGTGGGGTCGTCGGTCTTGGAGAAGAGCATGCAGTCGTCGCGGGCGGTCTTTTCGGTCTTGCAGACGCAGCAGGGCTATCGAAGTAGTCAGATTAGCGGTTTTGAGTTTGGTGGGATGCGTGGCTTGCATCGGGGAAAGGTGCGGTGGTTTCGACGGAGCGGACGGTGCGACTGACCTTGGGCTTCTCTGCGGGGGCGGCGGATTCGGTGGGAGCTGCAGCGGGCGCGCTCTCGGCTGTATTTGCGCGAACGGGGGGTTGGTTAGTTTCAATCGTATGTCGGATAGTTGTAGACGGGGTGCGTAACTGTGGGAAAGGGAAAGATTGAAGATTGAAGGGCTGCGGATAATCGCGGGAGTTGACTTACGCTTGGAGGAACCGAACAACCAGGACATTGTGAAGAATGAAGGCTCTGGGTATAAAGGCGCAGAATGAGCGACTGGATTGAGAAAAGGAAAGAATGCAATGGAGCGAACAGTGAGTGGGTGGTGAGACAATTGGCAACGAGGAGGAGGAATACCTAGTCAATTAAACAGGCCGAGAACTGCTGATTAATGCGATAAGTTAGTTGAAGAAGATGATGCGATGGGTTCGGAATGGCGTTGTTAGTCGGTATGACTTGCCATAGCGGCGATCGGGGAAAATTTGCGGGCAAAGAGCCGGTTGTCAGGGAAGCAGGGGGGGAGAGAGGCGGCGGGCGGGCGGGCGCATCATCACACTGCACTCAACTGCATTCTGCATTCTTTTGTTCTTTCCCCTTCTTCCCCTTCAATTCATTATCTTCCCTCACCACACACTCACCACAAATACACTTCCATCACATTCATTCCTCCATTTTTTCTCTTTTAAACTTTTTCACTTGCTGGCTTGGACAGTCATCTTGTCCATCCTTACGTCTGTCTTTCTGACGATCCTTTCCATCTGTACTTCTTGACTGTTGACCTTTTTTCCAACCCCTCCCCCCCTGAAATTTAATTTACCCCGCCATGGCCCCTCCTAAGGTCTTTTCGCTCGAAGGCAAAGGCCTCAAGCTGGACACCGCTGAGGACATTGAGACCCATATCAAGCCCTTGTTAGAGAGAACCGACTACACTGAGATCCGCTTTGGAGGAAACACTCTGGGCGTCCCCGCCTGCGAGCGCCTCGCCGCCGTGCTGTCTACCCAAAAGAGCCTCGAAGTTGCCGAGCTGGCCGACATCTTCACCTCGCGTCTGCTGAGCGAGATTCCCGACGCTCTGACTTTCCTCCTGAACGCCCTGCTCGAGATCTCCACTCTCCACACCGTCAACCTGTCCGACAATGCCTTCGGTGCCAACACTCAGAAGCCCCTCGTCGACTTCCTCGCCCGCCACGTGCCCCTCCGCCACCTGATCCTGAACAACAACGGTATGGGCCCCGAGGCCGGTTCCAACATCGCCAAGGCCCTCACCGAACTCGCTGGGCGCAAGGAGGAGACTCGCAAGGCTGGCAAGGAGGTGCCTCTCCTGGAGAGCATTGTCTGCGGTCGGAACCGCCTGGAGAACGGCAGTATGGCTGCCTGGGCACGTGCCTACGAGGTGCACGCCGCCGGCATGCGCTCCGTGAAGATGACCCAGAACGGTATCCGCCAGGAGGGTATCTCGTTGCTGCTGAAGGAGGGCCTTAGCCACTGTAAGGCTCTGGAGGTCGTCGATCTCCAGGACAACACTTTCACCGTTATGGGCTCGACTGCTCTGGCCGGTGTCCTCGGTAACTGGGCCTCTCTTCACGAGCTGGGTGTGAGCGATTGCTTGCTTTCGGGCCGTGGTGGTGTCAAGGTCGCCCAGGCCCTGGCTGAGGGTAAGAACGAGAAGGTGCAGACGCTGCGTCTTCAGTACAACGAAATTACGGCCGAGGGTGTCAAGCAGCTTCTCTTTGCGACCAAGTCTGGTCTCCCCGCCCTCCGCCGTATTGAGCTGAACGGTAACATCTTCATGGAGGATGATGACAACGTGACTGAGCTGCGCGAGATTCTCGAGGCTCGCAAGGGAGAGCACGGCTCCGATGAGGACCCTGAGGAGATGTGGGGTGTTGACGAGCTGGACGAGCTTGAAGAGGAGGAGAGCGAAGAGGAAGAAGAGGAGGAGGAGGAAGAAGAGGAAGAAGAGAAGGCCGAGAAGCTTCTTAAGGACACCGACCTCGCTGAGAACGAGAAGGTCGCCCAAAAGGAAGACAAGGAAGTCGACCAGCTGGCCAGCCTTCTGGGCAAGACTGGTCTCTAAAGTTCGACAGTTGTTCAGCCTTCCACCTACCCTTCTCGCCCCCCACTGACACACTTTACACACATCCTCCATTTTTGTCGCATATCCAACCCATACCAGTCAGTGAATCGGCAGTGACCTTTCCGGTGCCGGGAACCACACGCATGGCCGTCCCGACTATGACACGGTGCAAATCAGCATTGCCTCGTCATATCCAGCAGGAACTTAGCATGGAGGATCTTACGACCTACCCATCTAGTCGACACGCCTGTTGGAGGTTGCCCGAGCATTCCTCAACCGCGAGGACTGCCACAGATCACCTGACGCACATCTTGGATAGCATATTGCCCCAACCTTTTCTTGCTTTGATGTTGCCATCACACAGCTTATACCCGTTGGAGAGCATTAGACCTAGACAAGAGTTTTAGCACCAGCTAAAAGATTCCATGCGTTATTGCCCTTACGATGTATATAAGAATTTGATGAATAAGAAGATTATCTGATGCGATCATTTGTGTCCACGGTGCCAGTATAGATGTGGGCTAACGTTCCTTCATCGGCCTGTTTCCCCTTCGTATGTTTTATTATTCTCCTGATGTCGGTCTATCGGCATATCGGTTCCCTCGGCCCTCCGACCCGTGAGTGCTCCATTTGACTTCTCCGGGGCTGTTCCTCGTAAAACTCAACACCAGCATTACAAAGTCTAAGCCCGAGAGTTCTGCCACTCAAAGCGGTACTACAGCCACCGCTAAGTGTTTCACAGTTTGCGTGTTCGAAGGATCAGTAAACGTCGGTCCCTTCTGAAGCACCTTCTAAAGCACTTGAAGCAGAAAGCGGTAAGAACCAGCGTCGAGACATTCTGCCACTGCTCCGCAAAACACCGAGTCCTGTATATAGGGGTCCACGATCCTTGTCCTGAGTCCAACTCACTAGACAAAAGTAGGCCAGGGTACATGATGCCCATTTCCTGGGACTTCCCTTCCAATCACCAGCTGATCTGCATCTATTAGCAGGTTAAGGTTGAGGCTCTGACTTTTGCCCGCTCGGTCTCTGCACCGTTTTTCCCGCTTAGTCATCGGATATCGCGCACGCTCCGTCTGCCGGAACCGAACTATAGCCATGAATCTTTATCAGTGTCGCCCCCTAACGAGCTTGTAACGAGCTTGGCTGGAATAGAAATAAATAGCGGCCATGATCACTCAGGGCTAGGGGTCTCTGTAATTTGACCCTAGCAAGGAGCAATTGTGCTGAAGGGGTGGACAACTTGCAACCTGAACATACGAACATGAGCCCGCCGCCGGCGCGGTCCTCTCACCAGGATGACTGGAAACAGCACTGGAAGAGCTTCCTCGGAGCAGTGGGGATGAGCTTTCTGCTTCTACAGCTTCTTTTCCTGGGCAACATGTCCTACATGTACGGGACGCAGTATCGAGACAGCGAACGAATCCATCAATTGAAGCTCCTGTACGTCGATTTCGACGGGGACATCATCGGCCAATCCGTCCTCGACTCATACGGAGCCCTGCAGGGCGCGACCTTCCCCACGCTGCACCAGGCATCCACTGAGGACTTTGCAACTGGTCAGGATGTGCGCAACGCCGTCTGCCACGGGGATTATTGGGGAGCCATCTACGTCAACCCGGGGGCCAGCGCGCGGCTGGCAGCCTCACTGTCCGGGGACGCAGACAGCAGCAACAGCAGCAACACCAACGCATCCACCGCGCTGACCTACATCTGGAACGGCGCACGCTACCCAGCTTTCGCACAGAGCGCCGTCTACTCCAACCTCCTCACGCTCATCGAAGCGACGCGGTCGACCTACTACGCGCGCAACGCGTCCAACGTCCTCCAAACCCTCCTCCTCGCCCCGTCTTCCTCCGCCTCGTCATCAACATCAACCGCACTCACCGCATTCCTGGACCCCATCACCGCCAGGGAACACAACATCAAAGCCACCGCGCAAGGCGGGCGGGTGCTCTACAACACGGTCTCGATCGTCATGCCGATCATCCAGCAGTTCTTCTTCATGATGGCGCTGAACGGGCTGTCGGCGCAGTTCCAGCTGTTCACGCGGCTGACGCCGCGCGCCAACGGGCTGCTGCGGCTGAGCATCTCGGGGTGCTACACCTTCGTCGGGGCGCTGTGCATGGTCGGCTACATCTGGGCGTTCCGCGAGTCGTGGGCCGTCTCGGGGGGCCAGTTCGTGCTCTGCTGGATGGCCGTCTGGCTGTACATGCACATCCACTTCCAGATCGTCGACGTGCTGACCACCTACGTGCCCATGCAGTTCATGCCCTTCTGCATCCTGACCTGGGCCATCCTCAACGTCGCCAGCACCGTCAGTCCCTTTGAGATGCAACCGGGCTTCTTCCGGTGGGCGTACGCGCTCCCCGCCCACGAGCTGTACCAGGTGCTCGTGCAGATCTGGAGCGACGGGTGCGAGAATCAGTTGCGCACCGCGTTGCCTGTCTTGTTCTCGTGGTGGGTCGTGGGCGCTGGGTCGGCCACTGTCGCGACGCATCGGAGGTGTCGTGTTGCTGCTGCTGCTGCTGCTGCAGTTGGTCATGGGAAGGGTCTTGAGGATAGTACGGCGGATGGAAAGGCGGAGTCTGTGCGGACTGGGTCGAGTACGCAGGGGATTCTACCCGGTCGAGGGACGGACAGACGAAATACGATTGAGATGGAGCGGTTGGAGAGTGCGGCGTATGGGCCGCGGTATCCCACTCCGTTGGTGAGTGGGGATGGGGGGAGGTCGTCTGTCTAGGTGTTTTTAGACTTGAATTGATTTGCGTTAAGTTCATAATATCCTCTAATGGCATCGAGCTTGTCGGACTAGTTGCACATATTATAAGGCCTATATAGCGAGGTTATCTGGATCGGAAGACACGCGTAGCTGTCCTGACCTTCTGGAGGAACCAACGGAGCAAGCAAATGCTCCATTGTAGTGATGCTTACCAGTTAGTGAGTCAGTCTATCACGCATTTATCAAGGTACGCCGCCCACTGCTCTTGAGGCCATGCCCCTCACCCACCCCAATACAGACTATCATCGACGCTCTGCACGGGATCTGTAGTCATTATCAGAAGCAGCATGTGCATGAATCGTATGCTAATCATAAATCTGTTATACCGTTATGTCTCATGTATAATCAATCAAAGGGGCGTGGCTGACTACAGTAGTCAGAGCCAGATCGAGTAAATACGTCGACAACCATCCAAGGTCCACAACCACTGGCCCTGCACTGCATACCAATCCCACCCCCAACCCCAGCGAGATCTAAGACATGGCACTCACCCACGCACATCCACATTCCAAATAACATCATCCAACCCCCCCGCACAGGACAAGGGCAAGCATTTGACACAGCCCAGATTCTAGACCCTGAAGCGAGCGTGACTCTTTGACTCTGGTAAGCCCGGGAACTGCGCCTCAAACATACCAGCCCAAGCGTCGTCCAGCATTTTTAGGTTCAATTGCATCCGCAAGAGATGAGGATAGGACCGTATATAGTAAGTAAACTGAAACGCAGACCTCTTGCGGATGCATGCATGCTCATGGTAGGTATAACCATGCCGCCAAGCTACATCTAGTTGCCTGGTTACTTGACCATTCAAAAAAAAGAAATTGCCGAGCATATATAATTCGAAACATGATAGTGATAAATAATATCAATCATATCTAGAGGACTAACTAAGCCCTTCTCTTCTCCCTTCCTTCCAAGCCTGATAACAAGAGAAAACACTTGATCAGGGAGTTGTGATGCATCATGCTCCAAGTCCTCCGTCGCCGTGGACAGTACTGTACATACACATTAGCCCACCCTACCATACCTCTATCCAATTCAGTACCCTGCACCTGTGGGAAGTATACTACACTATACTCCCCCCAAAGGTTCGGGTTCAGGTACAGTTCTATGATCCGAAATAAAGTTAAGCATCCCCCTCTCCCCCCCTCCACTACCATACCTGAATAAGGTTTGTTGTTTCCTTTTCTCTGGGAAAATCAAAAAGATCTCCGATATACCGCATGCATGAAGCGATGCACGACAAGTTTTGAGCGATGGTTTGGGGTTTTCTTGGGATATACTCTATTTGGGGGGTGCTGGTCTTGGGGGAGGTTTGTTGGTGGTGGCTTAGTTGGATTCATGTTATACTATATGCAAGTATGTGTATGCTTCTGTGGGGGTGTTGGCGGCTGAGGGGTGGATGCATCAGGGGATGGATTGGGTTTGGGTTTGTGGTGATTTGTTGGTGGGGGTGAAATGTCGGTGTATCATGCTTAGGCATGTTGAATATGTGTGTGTGTTGTGGTCTATGGTTTAATAGGTTGGGGATATCTACGGTGGACAAGGGGTTGATTGTTCTTGTTGTTGTTGTTCTTGTTGTTGAATTGGGAGACGTGGTTTACAATGGCTATTGTCGATAGTCACTTCAGATCATGAGATGTGTTACAAGTGGATGAATCTGTACCCAATGATCTCTTGAATTCATTGTTTCTTTTTGAGTCTGTTATACTCGAAGCCGGCAAAGTCTAATCATCTAACTTTAACCTCCTGCATGAACAAAACCATGATGATCGACCGCCCGCCGTAGGAATCTCGGGAGAATCTCATGGCTTCAGTGCAGTTACTCGGTTAGGCCAAAACAGATGGGTTACACAAGGCCCCAAATCTGCCAGATTGACAGCCAGGAGGAAGGCGCAGCAAGTACTCCGTACGTAGCCAGCATTTCTTCTTCTTCTTCCTCTTGTTCGTCATTCCCCCCTTCGCTGCGCCAAGACAATAATCGAGGGAGGAATGCACGGCAGGTCTTGGCGGTGATCGTGCGGAGGGAAAAAGGGGGTTGGACGGGGGAAACTTGGAGAAGAGGAGTGGCTTTGATGCTCCTCTTCTCCATGGGGTTTCTACTGCAATAGTCGTATGTGTGTGTGTGTGTGTGTGCGTGTGTGCTGGTATTTCTGTCCGGTGATAGTCAACTTAAGTAGTGCCAAGAAAGTGTGTAGAACGTCCGGACGGTAACGACCACTGTGAATGACAAATTCAACAAGCTTCGCCTGCTCACCCACCCCCTTGTTTCTTATCAGCAGAACATGCACAGTCAGAGACTGAGAAAAACGGACAAGTGTTTTCATGCCAAGAGCGGTGGTCATCCTCATCTTCATCTTCATCTTCCATCATCGTCTCTGTCAAAGTGGGATTGACTTCGGAACCGCAGAATTGGTAAGTTTGCGCGACAAGAGGTTGATACCCCCCCTTTCGATTGACGCTTGATCAATTCTTCTCAATTCCCAAGATTCAGTCCGTCCCTAAATTTAGTGTCAGGGTCCATGAGTGCAATTGGATCGGGATTTTCGACCTATCCGAACCCAAGTCGATTCAAAATCGTGTGCTTGAATCAAAATTCAGGACAGCGCCGTAGGAAGGGATGGGAATCCCCGCCAAGAGATGCCTTGCTGGGCTCCTCTGCACATCGCCATGCTTGGCGGCCACTGACCGACGTGACTATTGGCTTGGGGAAAGAATAGAAACAACAACTGGTCGGCGGTGATAGTCGTGTGATTCCGGAGTCGAAGGGAGGGATGGAGGGAGGGCGCTTGTACGACCTCGAGGTGAAATCGATTTGAGCCGGATAAGAGCAAAAGAGAAGGGGAGGGAGAGGGGAGATTCACAGCGGTGGACATCCTCAAGCCAGGATCAGATAGACAGCTGCAACTCATGCGATGCCATAATGCTGCCTTAGTCGGCCTTGGCGAATGACGCAGTACCCCTGATGTGCGGTCGATCCATCTCCTTTGTTGATATCATACTATACTATCTACATGGATAGTATGATTACCAGGTGGGAAGACATTCACCAAGTACCGTAGCCAAGGTACGGTACCTACCGTATGATGCTGGTGAGTGGTGACTGTCACGGCTACCCGAGTGCTCCGTAGTAGTACAACCTCCATCAGTCGATCGATATACTTACTCCAGTCCGGTGTCTCACTAAGCGAAGTAAACAAACCAAAGCGGATCATCGACGAAAGCAGACTAAGAGGACGAGAACAGCCTCTAACAGCCTCATCTGCCCAGACCGATTGACATCATACGCTCATAGCGATCGACCCGCGACTGCCCCAGGAATGGACGAGGCTCCTCTTTCCCCCTATTTTTTTTCGTGTGAGATTAAGCGTTCCCGTATACTTCATTCGGGACAACGAACCTACCTTTTGGATCATGCAACTTCTAAGGGGGAAGGAGAAGGGCAGACTCCCCACCGCCCAATGCGGCGATATGCACGGGGGTAGAATATAGCCGGATATGATACCGCAGGGATACGGACGCTGAAACCGAGTGAAACGAGGGGGAGACCTGTCTGATGCGGTGACTACTGACTGACTTGACTTTGCTTACTTGCAGTTGCAGTTGCAGGAAACCCCGATTCGATCAGAAAATCTTGCTGCAGCCTGCACCTGAGTCTTGTCCCGGTTCTCCTTTGTGGGAATCTGGGTGAGCCTTTTCCTCCGTGCAGATTAGGATTTTGCGGGGAGGAGGGAAACAGTGCCCATCCATGCAGAAGATCCCTTGGCATCGATGTCTTCCGGTTTGAACAGTAGTATCGTATAGTATAGTATAGTTAGTGCTGGTCGTTGGTTTGTATGGGCACCGATGGAGATTATCAAGTCCAAGCATTCTTGATTTGACGGTAGTCGCCATGCTGCTCACGGTGAGTTTCCGTATAGACCTGAATCGGAAGACCGAGACTCTCTTCCCTCCCCTTTGATCCCGAGTGATATGCGGAGTCAACAAAATCGCGCACCCTCCTTCAGCCTTACAACAATGGGTGACAGACATGCTGGAGCCCGACGCTGCAAACCGCCCTGCTAGTTCGGGAAAATTCTTCGAAACCAAGCACAAACACAACCGAACCTTCGAAGCAGAGTTTAGCGTCGGCGAACCATGGCTCGTGGACGGCCAAAGCACGTTGTGTGTGGTTAACCATGGATTCTCATCATGCAGGAGCAATAATACGTGGAGGGGGGGCGGAAGAGCACATCTCATTGAACGGGATCCGAGTGTGCTTTTCCTTACCTTACCTGACTGACTGTGGACGGGAGACGGTGCCGAATCCCGTGAGGGTCGGGTTGGCCGATGCTGCTGCTGCTGCTGCTGCTGCTGCTGCGACCCTGGATTGTGCCGAGGGAAAACCGCCGAGCTGCCACACACACACTCACACTATCGAATGATGAGCGAATTTCCCTCCCACCGGACGCAATCAATCAATAATAATAACAATACTACTAATCAATCCCATGCATTGTCAATCCTGTCGGCTCCCGCTTTGGGAACAACCACACGCGATAAGCCAAGCCCGTCTACGTATGTACTGTACCTTCTGCCGATTTACCCATTCCCGACCGGCTGCGACTGCAGAGAACCAGTGACGAGAGACTAGAACCAACCACCCAACGATCGCATTGAGGATAGAAGGTCAGTTCGAGGTTTAGCCAAAGAAGAAGAAACAAACTGCTTGCTGCTTAGTAGAAGGGCAAAGGGCTGCGGTCATGATTCAGGCTTCATTCACCGTCTTGCGTCTTTTTTCCGGTGCGAGGCGCACAGCACCAACTCTGCTCTTCCCTCTTCCCCCCAAGATTGCAATCTCAGGCGAAATCTCCACAGACCTGATGAGCTGTAGTCAGAACTGCCAGGCACGGCCCATAATTCCCCGAATTCGGCCTCGGACTAAGCCCGATCCAATCTCTGGCATTCCCCGCCCCGAGCGACTTTTAGGAAGAAGAAGGCATACGCACCCACGGAAAATTATTCTTGCCGTCGATAGAGAGCATCTACCCTTATCAGACAAGTGTGTTGGTTGGTGCGTTCTCATCCATCTGCCTGCATGCTGCAGCCGACTATTGGCGTCCTACTAGTATCGTGCCGGTGGGCTGCCACCGTGGCAGGTCCCCTGTTTCTTGACTAACACCAGTCCACCTTGTCGCGGAGACTGGAGACTGGAGACTGGAGACTGGAGACGTGCAGAATGAGGCGGGATAAGGAACAAGACAAGAGAAAAAATCACGCACGCATGGCGGCAACGTACTCCGACGACTGCTTCATTTACTTCGGGGAGATGGAGGAGAAGAATAACAACAACAACAACAACAACAACAACAACAACAACAACAACAACAACAACAACAACAACAACAACAGATTGAACTGCCAGAAATAGTCATTATCTTGAACTCTCCCTACTAGCAGGATGATACCCGTCAGCAGCTGCAGCAGTTCCGAGATTCCCGTAGATTTTCCGTCAGGGTAAAAAGCATTGAGCTCGATTGTTGGATAGATGGGGGAAGCTGGGGGAGATGTCGCGTAGGTAGCTTGTCGGACTAGGCTAGTGGTCTGCCAGCTATCTATTCCAAGGATCGAGTAGCTGCTGCGGTTAAAATCCCTCCAGCGCTGTTGCTCGTTTTGCTCGGTTTCTCCAACATTGGCATTGGCTGCTGCTCAAACTGGGGACGGCTGGCCCGTTAATTATTGTCACGGTGGGTGTAGGATGGAGCTCCCGATGAACAGTAGGAGCTCCCGTCCGTGGGGGCAGTTTATGGAGTCCAGTTACTGAGTCCTAGTCTACTGGAGTCTTTAGAACGTGAGCCCGCCTCTCGTCACTCGTGTGTCTCACCCTCCCGCTCGAGATCCATGGGGGGGGCAAAAGGATGGGGGGAAATGGTTTGGATGACATATTTGCCTCATGGCAAGCTGCACAAATACCCTTGTGTAGAGTCTGGACAAATAGGAAGGCTTGAAAAATCTGCACGCTGTGATGCGGCGCGGCGGAAAAATTAGGAGCGGATGTGCTCGTGTTATGCGACATGCCAAACTCTGGGTTGTCCTCGTTGCTATCCGGAGTGAAGAAACCTCGGGTGAAAGCGCAACGCCTGCCAGGCGCAGACGACAACGACAACGACAACGACAACGACAGACAACTTGACTCGACAGAAAATCCCTCACTCAGATCCTCCTCGATGAGACAGCTTGGCGCGGGCGATCGCCCGGTGGGGAGAGATTTATCATTTGAGCGAAAAGCGAAGTAGTACCGTAGTGCCGGAGTGGGCAAAAGGGCACTAACCACTAGTCATCAATCCTCATTTAATTTGGGGGCGCTAATGGGCGGTTCCCCAATTAACGCCGGTGAAGATGGGAGCACAACCTGTCCCGTTCCTGGTCGGTGTGGTTTAGTCCCAGTTCTATGGGGATAGGTCGCTGCTCGCTAGTACCCTAGCCTCAGTCACTACTGTAGGTACCAGAAAAGCCAAGAGTGAATCTACTGTGGGCTGGCCGCCTCTCTCCGTGGTCGCTCCACGGTCGCGATCGTATTCGTGAGAGGGCAAGGCACTGGTGGCAGCCCAGCTCTACCGAGGGCAATTGGACAATGGCGATTGCGTCCAACTTGTAGCGCTCCATTTGATATTGTCGAAGGTTCATAGGGCCGAACTCGATGACAATGCCATCTAGGACTGATATGCACTGATGCAGGGCATTTTGTGGGATCGACTGTATCATATTACCCAATAGATACACAACTGCCTGATCAGGCATGGTGTAATACACCTAGCCCTGTCTCGAACGGAGATTTGCGCGACTATTCCATTTCCTCGGAGATGGGTTGGTGAACGGACACACACAACGCAACATAATTAAACGGAGGCAGAGGGCGAGTGAAAGGGAAAATTTCCCGAGAAGAGAAGGCGAGAGCTACCAAACTCGCATTAATTATTGGCAAATTGCCCCAAGACCATCCCCCGATGGTCCCCCAAATCAAATCAATAGTCCACGACAATCGGTCGGCCATCCCACACAGACCAACTGGCCCCCCCTCTTCCCCAATCCATCTCCCCTTCAGCCTTCTTTGCCTTTGCACTGTAGTCAGTGTACCAGGAGGAGGCCGGGATTGATTTCTCTTACCCGATAGGATCTCTTATCGGACAATTGGGCAGGGTATGATGTCATGGGCGGTTGCCTCTCAAAGTCTCCAAACCCCTCCAACGAATAATGCCACCTGCCGATTTCCGACCCTCGCCAACTAACCCTCGGATTCGCCTCCCCCCCTCCATCCCCCTGTTTTTTCTCCTCACCAACCCACAAGACTCCCATCTCCCCGAACCCGGGCGGCAACAATCCACGCTGATTCGACTGGAATGCAGCTAGCAGAGCCCGGGACCCAGTAGAAGAAGGATTCTAGAAGACGTCGAGAACGGCAAATCTGCGGTCAGGAAAGCAACCTGCCCGCCTGCCCCTCACCTGTGCCATGCTATCGGTGCCTCTGGTGGCGACCGGATTGCCCGAGTGAGTAAGGCGTGGCCCCGGCCTTCTCTCAGATGGAGAGAGATGGAGAAATGCCCAGTCTCCAGAGGATGGGGGGAAGTCTCCCGGTGGGCAAACGCGCGAGATAAGAGTCATTACTAACGATGCTTTGGGCCTTAGTCTGGTCTTTAGCCGGCCGCTAAGGACTTACTCCGACTTTTGGCTTAGCCTACTCCGGACTCTCGCACCACTCTCAGTCACCGTGGAATAGCCTCACTTATGGCTCCATGCGGGATATAATGTCGCTCGTTAATGGAGTGACCGCGTCGTCACTCGGCGCGATCGCGCTGAAACGGCACCGACAAGGCGCGCGATCGACTACTTTGCCGTATATGCATCTGGATCTCTGGGGTGGTGGTCATCTAATGTAGGTCTCTATGGAAGAGGAAGACTTCTTGCGGTGTGTCTGTTGATCTGCTGTGGGATTATCAAATCCATGCCTCACGTGTTGGCTCCTGTACGACTCAGTACCTACATAGTACGTCGTCTGCTCCACGATCTCGCAGACTTCGCTTTGTTCAGAGCCTCAGGCTCAAATACCCCGGAGGCATAGAACACCCATGGAAGCGTCCTTACATCTGTCAGAGACTTGTTTCAACCACCAAACTGCCGGCATATAGATGTCTCACGTGCTGCTGGATGAAGTCTGACGCATTTAGTATCAAACGCTCAGACATGACCAATTCATCTCATTCGATTGACAAGCTGGGCTGGCTGGATTCAAAGAACAACAATGAAGAGAAAACCTTCCTCGCATCCCACCCGCTGGTTCAGGGTCGACCTGACGTCCCGACCGAAACCGCTCGTTCCACGGTTAGCTGTGGGGAGCTTCCTTTGGGTTAGGTAAAATTTACCGCAGCCACTAGATTACACTAGGCCCAGGTACCTTTTCCTAGGTGGGAACCAGTAACAGGTACCAGGTACACTCTGTGTTGCCCGTAACCCCGATGTATCAGGTCGATACCGCTAGCATCACTGGCGACGGCCAGCATTGCTAATGCCACCCCCCGTCTAACACACGCAATGCGCACACACCGCGCCCCAAACCCCACTACTCGAATTGGGGAAAGCTAGGGACTTACTGTATGGCTGTGCTGAATTGAGGTAACTTGAATTATCCTCAGCTCGGACTCACGTACTACGACATGATGTTGCCCGGCCACTTACTAGAGCGAGAACCAGAATTGGGACTAGGTCTAGTCATAGTGAGACTGAGACGCGACTCCATCATGACTGACTACACTGCAGGTGTACTTTGTACCTTTTGAGTAAGTACCTTCACTGGAGCTAATTTGGAGCTACCAAGCTAGCTACTCGGTACGGATAGCTTCCTACCTAGAAGGGGAATGTAGCTCTCGACCTCGTTCTGCTCCATCTCTCCACTTCAATCCACCAGTCCACCTTTCAATGACTCCATAATGAGATCTGTAGCCACCAGGACAGTATTGCGATGATTAACTCTCCAGGTTAGGTAGGTAGCTGGCTCCGAGCTATGCTATCTCAGCTGACCGGCGCTGATCCGCCTTACCCATCCAATGCTCCAGACTCTCTCTCTCTCCTCTTTCTCCAGACTTTCCTAGGACATCGAGGCAAAAAGAGGGTCTAATCAACTGGTCCGGTAGATGAGACTCCCTCAACGCAGCCGGGTCACGCACCTCTTTCCCCCAGGAATACTACTCCGGCCACGTCCTTCTTCCCCCCGGGGGAGAAAAGCGACCATGCAAGAAACAAATGGCTGGGAAGAACGAAACAAAGGGAGATGGGAGCAGATGGGGGTCTTGGCTGACGTTGGTTACATGCCTTTGTCCCCCCCTCGCCGTCCGTCCATCTATTCTTAAAACAGACTTTAACCTTCCCCGGTAATGGATGCGACCGCGCCGGGCAACGGTAAGATGAGACGATAAACAATGACTAAAATCCTTGGTTTTGCTTGCTTCGTGATCGCAACATCCTTTGCGTTGATGATTTCGGTGATTGCAAAGGTTGGGAGTGACGAGGATAAGGTGAAAAGGGGGACGTGCACGGATAGAGGGTTTGGGGCGGGAGTGACTGGAACTGAATGTCACACTTTTATTATGAGATGAGAGGATCAGATACTGGCAGCTGAGTTCTGGTATACCAAAAGTTATGGAACGGAGACGGAAACAGTATGCGGGTGGAGAAACATGCTTCATTTGCTTCCCTTTCCATGTTTTTGACTGATCCAGGAACCTTTGCCCTTCCTTCCCCCTTCCTTCATTTTCTTATACGCAGACGTTCTGGAATTCTTCGTTCAAGGAAGGGATTCCATTGTCCCCCCCCCGTTGCGCTGAAGATGACGATGATGATGAAGGTCAAGATAGTTCAAAGGTACTAGGTAGTCTAGTAGGCAAGACATCCGGGGAATGCCGCTTAATCCGGTGATGTGATAATATTGCAGGCGGAACGTCAACAGCGCCTCATGACGGAAGCTGCTGGCCCCAAACCCGTGGTGATGAACTCGGGGTTCCTTTCACCTATAGACTTTTCTTACTGTGCGTGTAGTGCACACAAGTGTCGTGTGTGTTAGTTATGTGGGATAGTAATTCAGCCGCCTGGTGATGAACGAGAGAGAAGACTTCATCCTGGAAGCGATCATCAGACTCGGGGGTATATCGTAGTATTGTGGCTGCTTACGGGTGTTTCTTGTTTTTCCACCCCAGAGAGCACTGCGCCCGGCTGTGGTTGCCGGCTGAAGCGGAATACAAAATACCTCGTGTTCCATTAGTATAGCACTGCCTAATCACTGAATCCTATCAATGAAGAGAGGTATTAATCGTGTCTTGTTTCATGATGTGTATAAAATTCTTTCACTGGGGCATTCCCTATCAGAACTAAGGTGTAGTGTAGTGTATGAAAATATCCGACCGGGGTTAGGTTAACTATCATCCGCACCGTCATTGGTCAATCCCTGCTGCGCTCCGATGCGTGCCGTCCTCCGCAGTCCCTCCAGGCTGTAGCTTTTGCCTTCCATTCAGTTACGGAGTCAAGGTTCTGTGTCCTCCTCTCGGGCGAGTCGGCAGTCTGGGGCCGGGGTGTGGAGGGTCTTGATGGATACCTAGTACTCCGTTGACAGTACGGAGTTCAGTTGGAGTCAACACGGAGTCGGAGACTCTGTATCCAGTATTGTGCTGTGCTCGCAGCCCGAGGAGGGAAGACCGAACCGTACGGAGTGACTACTCAGTTGTGGGATATATATCCAGCTCACCAATGGAGCTGGGGTTTACCGAGTCAGAGTACGGGTTACCTTAGCAAGGTTGATTTTACCTGGGAGGTGGAATAATTGGTTAGAACTAAAAAAAAAAAAAAAAAGTAGACACTAGAAGTAGAGTATTTCGTACGAGAGCGATTAGAGCGATTATGGTGCATGTACGAGATCCAACGTCCACCGATCCCCGAGGGAGAAGACACGGAGTAGACTACGGAGTGAAGATGGTTTCTATCCGGGAGGTTGAGTGAGTGAGTGAGTGAGTGAGTGGGTGAGTGAGGCGCCCGCGGGCAGGGTTGATCATCGACCGGACCGGATCATCCCTCCGTTCGATTACTCCCCTCCCCCGTGCACTGTACTTTTCGTTAGTGTGGCGAGATGGGATGGCATGGCATAGTGGTGGAAGAAACAGCCAAGCATTGATATCACCCTGATGGGTTATTGTGGTTGTTGTGCCAAGAGAGGATTATTGAACCGCTTGATATCTTGCGAGATATCCTCAATAGGTCGGTAGATAGTGATCAATAGATCTTGTAGGGGAGTTGTCCGGTGAGGCTTGGCATGAAGACTACGTACTGTACTCAAACCACAACACAACACTCTAAGACAAGCCTTATGCGCGAGGGGAAGGGAAGCTTGCTTCCAGGTGAGGTAGAGGTCGGTGGCCATTGTAGGGATCCCCGCGGTCGGTTTAGATGGATGTAATGAGCTTTAATTCGGTGGGCCAAAAGGTCACCCTTGCTTGACTGGGATTGAGTCTCTTGGGGACCCGTGGTCCAGACATCACAAGAAGCGGTCGGTTGGTTGGTCGGTCAAATCGGTCGATAAGAAAGAACAGCACTGGAACCTGGAGGATTTTCCTCGATCATCACGATCTGGGGGAGGACGAGGACGAGGACGAGGGGCGAGGGATGAGAGACGGAGAAGCATCCCGTGCGGGCGGCTACGTGGTGATGCTGCTGCTGCTGCTTGCTGCTGGTCGTGGTGGTCGTGCTGTTGCTGCCGTCTCGGTACTCCGTAGTATGCCATGCATGCAGGAAGGCAAAGAGGCGATCAGACGGGATCCCATCTGCACGCTCCAATTAGACAATGTTTGGGGTTTGGTCAAACTTCACTGCCATGGTCGCTGAGGGCGGTCGGTCTTTTCAGGTTTCCTGGGTGGGGGAGCATTTCTAGGGGCAATTGGCTTTTGACTCGTTCTGAATATTCAACTCGGCTGAGTGACGCAGTCATTTGACCTTGTTAACCGTTCTTTGTGGTGTAGACGCTCTGAGATGTGTTATATGTAGGATGTATATAATTTGTTGTGGTGGTAGGGTAGGTATACTGCTGGGCCAAGACCGGGGGTTTTTGGCTGGCTGGACCGGGCTTCGTTCTCTTTCCATCACTTAACATCCATCACATATCAGCTACACTATCTAGACCGTGACGATAAAAGGCAAGTCGTGGTCATGCATGCATGTTCTGCTCTGTTCTGTGCTCCAATCGAGAGACAACCTGTCAACCAGGTGGGCGTCGTACGAGATCAGGACAAAAGTCCCAAAAGAGAAATAGCGGACCAGCACTGCAAATGAGATACACTGCTAGCACATCTATCTACCTCTGCGCCGAGGGCGGCAGCTTGCCGGTGTTCGATCGGTAATCTGGAATGAGGTCTATCAGATAATCACAAAAGAATACACACACTGTATGTAGGTCAATGTAGTCCAGTGCGGGTGCAGTCTGTATCCAATGCACGCGACAACAATGATGTATGTAGTCACCGGGTGACCAAAAATGACGATTGCAATGATAATGGACAATGGCCTAGTTTCACTATCCCGTAGTCTACCGATTTGACCAGTACCAATGCTATCTGCGCTCATTCTTTGTCTGAGGGATCTGAGGGATTGGAAAGAGATTCGGGTTCTCGTCTCCGTACTAGTCAGATCGTGAGGTCGACGGCGGCATCATCTCTCCGCTACTAGACTGCTACGTAAATACAGTACCTCATAATATCGAGAGCACCGTAGAAAGACTATTGTGATGACGACAGTGGTGTCTCGATGGTAGTGATTATAGTAGGAAGTACATATTAATAGCTACACAGCTGAGTTCAGAGCTACAAAGCTACATTGATACTCTAGTGCTCATACTCATAATTAGAGAAGGTCGGGCGGAGTCGTATCCCGACCTTCTCAGCCATTAGCATGTCAAGATGACGATGGGGTCGGGTCCCGAGTTCCCCCCCCCATCCCCACGACCAAGAAGGAATTGCATGAAACTCAATCAGGGCGGGCAGGATACGATTGGCAGTTCGAGGTTATGCCAATTTAGAGATGCAGTGGAGAGAGAGAGCCAGACGCTCCAATCGACACACACACTCATAATTATTAGGTTGGATGAGGGAAAGGAAGGCAGCTTGGTGGCCGATCGCCTTCCATTTCTCATGTTGGCGTGCGTGAGGGATCTCTAACTGTCTACGGTAGGGTGTGAGAGTAGTATGTGTGAATGGAGCCGAGACGAGAAAACCTGCTGCTGTACGCATCTTCTCCGTTCTTGAAGGAAGCGGAAAAGCCGATTGTGGGATGGTGGACTCGATAGGTAGACTAACACTAACTAGCCCTGGAGAAGGGGAGGCGTGGGGACAAGTCTGACTGGTGCGTAGTCGGAAGATAACGCGAGGTGATTCAAACTTGTAATAGCCATTGATAACGAATGATGGGCCGAGCATAGTTAATGTTAATCCCGATGACATAACGATAAGTTATGGGTTGGTCGACATGAGATGCAATCCCGTCTCCATGTGTTGTCGGTGGGTGTGCATTACTCGAATCGTGGTTGTCCCTGACACTCAATTCCGCCTTCATCATCAAACCTGGGCCGGCCCTCCTTTCGTCTCCCCCGGAAACATCACGAACGACGATGTCAGAAGAAGAAGAAGACGGTGATGAGGAACGAGTGCCGGACAGGCGGGATCATTGGTATGGGACCATTGTCCATCAAACTTGTCCATGATGATGTCAATCTAATTTCATCGGGGGGCCCATGATAAGTGGGAGGGAGATGAGCATCATCATCGTCGAAGGCAGAGCTCACGGACCGTAAATTGTTTGGGCTGTTTTGGCCCTGCATGGCCGGAATTGGTATCGTCTGAGTTCTTGGAACCGCCCCCCCTTGCGTTCCCCGTTTGGCTTCAGCTCGTGGTCCCCCAAGATCGGGTAGGACGGCCCTGAGCGAGTGCAGTCACTGCAGTGTATGGTGCCGTGGTATTTCGAGGGCCATCCAGAAATGGACGAGGGAGAAGGAGGAGGTATTTCCAGCTGTAGCGTGGTTACAGTAGTATGAGTATACGTAGTAAAGTAAGAAGCCCCTCGGGGCATTTCCTGTAGCTTTTCTGGCTGTCTCGGGTTGTTTGTTTTGTATGTTTCTTGTTCCTCTTCACAGCACATCCACATACACACACACACACACTCTCTCTCTCTGTATGTCTCTGTCCTTCACTTTCATCCCCTGCTGCAAGGGAACGACAGGACTATGGAGCCCTTCTTGTCCCGATGTCATGGGCCTGCACAAAAGAGCATAGGGAGAGAGGGATGTACATTGGGTCTAATTATTACATTCAAGGGTGAATGCCAATCATAACGCTGATTGCAGTTGATACTATACACCGTAGTCCAGCAAGTAGTAAGCTCCTAGGAGATAGCATTTCGATGAGATGATAATTATTACCATCATCAAACGTGTGCGGTTTCCCCTCTAGTCCTTGACTGGTGACGGACTGAGGAGGACTAGAGAGAGAAGAGACGAGAGAGAAAATCGCGCATAGTAAAAAGCGAGAAACATACGCAGAGACAGTACTCCGTAGTAGAGATGGGAACAGCAAAGACAAGCCAACAAGAAAGAGAGGGAAAATTAACGAGGGCCACACTACGGACGGATCACTACTACTACTACTACTACTACTACTACTACCACTATGTACTGTACAGAACGAACAACCCGCACGCGGCAAGAAGGGCTGGCTGCGTGAGAGGGTGGTTCCTGTCGGTACAGCCCGTACCATACAGAATTTCCTTTTTCTTGTTGTGTGCTGAGTGTGCAGTGTGCGTTGTTCTGTCCACGCACCCCAGCCCAATGGGAAGCACATCCTACTACGCCCGCGTCTGTACCTGCGAGGCCGACCTTGGATACGACAGTATTATTACTATATGCATACCAAATGACCCCAGTAAAATGTATGGGAAGCGCGGGATAATGAGACGTTCGGGTGGTATTAGGACGGTAAGCCCGAGATGAGTTTACTTTTCACCCACTGGGCATCCCCTCGGACTTCACGTAAGCTGGGATGAAGCGATAGGAACAGTGGGAGGGTGGAGGCAAACTCGGCACAGGTCTGCCGGTCAGACACACACAGAGAGACAGAGTGCGTGCGTGAGAGATAAAAGACGACGGGCGTAAAGGTCAGAGTTTTTGTTTCTATCGCCCAGGACTAGACTCGAAGGGGCAAACTTGATTCCCCACTGGTACTGGCAATTGGTACTGGGGAAGGAAGTGCAGAAGAAAAAGAAGGCTAGAGAGGGTAATGGAAGAGACGGGCACTACTTGGTACCGGTACTGGTACTGAGTACTGGGTACTGGTACTGACTGACTGAGTAGGCTAAGTTTTCAACGAATTGACCTCGGTCGGCATTCAACTTCTTACCGATGCGTGCCATTAAGCGTGGAAAGTGAGTGAGTGTGAGGCGAAATTGGAGAGAGACCCAGTTGGGAAAAACCTTACCTTACCAGGGACAGCGAACTTTCAATCAACTCAGTAGTCTTCGTAGTGTGCAGTCTTAGTGGCTGCTGTTCCCGGCCAAGGACTAGAACCAAGAAGGCTAAATTCAAAAGGGTAAAGAAAAATTAAAATGAAAGGCAAAGAAATAAAAAATTAAAATAACAAAAAGAATAAAATTACTTAGTACAAAAACGGAACCGGGAAAATAATCGACAAAATTTGGAAAAATCTAGGAAGGCAAAGGCAAAAAAAAAAAAAAAAAGAAAAAAAAAGTGGGCTTACGCACAGGGAAGGTCGCCCGCCCGTTGGAGCTTAGAGAACAAGACGTGTTTGTCCTGGTCCCGTGCAATCGCAAGCCCACCCTCCCCCAGAATATTAAAGAGTACATTCTCCCTCCCTTCCATCCCCCTCTCTTCTCTTTCTTCTCTATAGGATCATCCGACTCTTGCCATCCCTGTCATTCCTCGTTTGCATCTGCTCATATCGTTGGGTCCCTAGGCTGTGTGAGCCGAGAAGCAACAATGGCGGAGCGGAGAATCTCCTATGCTCCCGACGTGGAGAATGGTGACCATTCTCGCAACAACGGTGGTGAAGGTCTTGAGGAATATGCTGCTTTGAACCGTTACATCTCGACTGCCCAGGGCAAGCGCCGTGGTTCGACCTCCAGCGCTGGTGCCCTCAGCACCGGCAAGGACAAGAAGAAGGGATTCTCTCTCTTCAAGAAGAAGGCCGATGGTGCTGAGGATGGCTTCGTCTGCCCCGATGACTGGCTCGAGACCGACATGCGCGCCGGTCTGCGCTCCAGCGACATCGATGCCCGTCGCAAGAGAACTGGTTGGAACGAGTTGACCACCGAGAAGACCAACTTCTTCGTCCAGTTCATTGGTTACTTCCGTGGTCCTATCCTTTATGGTGAGTCGCCCATCGATTCCGTTCGCTGACGTCTCAATGGCCTCAAACTAACCCGCGTCTGCGTCATAGTTATGGAACTTGCTGTCCTGCTCGCTGCTGGTCTTCGTGACTGGATCGATCTTGGTGTCATTATTGGTATTCTTATGCTTAACGCTGTTGTCGGTTGGTACCAGGAGAAGCAGGCCGCCGATGTCGTCGCTTCGCTCAAGGGTGATATTGCTATGAAGGCTGTTGTTATCCGTGATGGACAAGAGCAGGAGATCCTTGCCCGTGAACTGGTTGCTGGTGATATTGTACGGTTCCCCCCCTCTCCAGTCTCCGCTCATCTTGCGAGCTGCAAACTAATCTGATTCAAATCTATAGGTCGTCGTTGAGGAGGGTACCATCGTCCCTGCTGATATCCGTCTTATCTGCGACTACTCCAAGCCCGAGAACTTCGAGACCTACAAGGAGTACCTCGCCACCGTTGGCGATGACACTCTCAAGGAGAAGGAGGATGAGGACGACGAGGATGGTGGCATCGAGGCTCGTGCCGGTGTCTCCCTCATCGCTGTTGACCAGTCCGCCATCACTGGTGAGTCTCTGGCTGTCGACAAGTACATGGCCGACACTTGCTACTACACCACTGGTTGCAAGCGCGGAAAGGCCTACGCCGTCGTCACCGCTACCGCCAAGCAGTCTTTCGTCGGTAAGACTGCTGCTCTCGTCCAGGGTGCTAAGGACCAGGGTCACTTCAAGGCTGTCATGGACAACATTGGTACCTCCCTCCTGGTTCTCGTCATGTTCTGGATTCTCGCTGCCTGGATCGGTGGTTTCTACCGTCACCTCAAGATCGCTACTCCTGAGAACTCCGACAACAACCTTCTCCACTACACCCTGATTCTCCTGATCATCGGTGTTCCCGTCGGTCTCCCCGTCGTCACTACCACTACCCTCGCTGTCGGTGCTGCCTACCTGGCCGAGCAGAAGGCTATCGTCCAGAAGCTCACTGCCATCGAGTCCCTTGCTGGTGTCGACATCCTTTGCTCTGACAAGACTGGTACCCTTACCGCCAACCAGCTTTCCATCCGCGAGCCCTACGTCAACGAGGGTGTTGATGTTAACTGGATGATGGCTGTCGCTGCTATCGCCTCCAACCACAACATCAAGAACCTGGACCCCATTGACAAGGTCACTATCCTGACCCTCCGCCGTTACCCCAAGGCTCGTGAGATTCTCGCCCGCAACTGGGTTACCGAGAAGTACACTCCCTTCGACCCCGTCTCCAAGCGCATTACCACCATCTGTACCTGCGACGGTGTCCGCTACGTCTGCGCCAAGGGTGCTCCCAAGGCCATCCTCGCCATGTCTCAGTGCTCCGAGGATGAGGCTGACAAGTTCCGCGAGAAGGCTGCTGAGTTCGCTCGCCGTGGTTTCCGTTCCCTTGGTGTTGCCGTCCAGAAGGAGGGTGAGCCCTGGCAATTGCTCGGCATGTACCCCATGTTCGACCCCCCTCGTGAGGATACTGCCCACACTATCGCTGAGGCCCAGCACCTTGGTCTGTCCGTTAAGATGTTGACTGGTGATGCTCTTGCTATCGCCAAGGAAACCTGCAAGATGCTTGCCCTGAGCACCAAGGTCTACGATTCCGAGAAGCTGATCCACGGTGGTCTCGCTGGCTCTGCTCAGCACGATCTCGTTGAGAAGGCTGATGGTTTCGCTGAGGTCTTCCCCGAGCACAAGTACCAGGTCGTCGAGATGCTCCAGCAGCGTGGTCACTTGACTGCCATGACTGGTGACGGTGTTAACGATGCCCCTTCCCTCAAGAAGGCTGACTGTGGTATTGCCGTCGAGGGTTCCACCGAGGCTGCCCAGGCTGCTGCCGATATCGTTTTCCTTGCCCCCGGTCTCAGCACCATCGTCGATGCCATCAAGCTTGCCCGTCAGATCTTCCAGCGCATGAAGGCTTACATCCAGTACCGTATCGCTCTCTGTCTCCACCTTGAGATCTACCTCGTTACCTCCATGATCATCATTGAGGAGACCATGCGTGCTGATCTTATTGTCTTCATTGCCCTGTTCGCTGATTTGGCTACCATCGCCGTCGCCTACGATAACGCTCACTTCGAGCAGCGCCCCGTCGAGTGGCAGTTGCCCAAGATCTGGGTCATCTCCGTTGTTCTCGGTATCTTGCTTGCCGCCGCCACCTGGATCATCCGTGCCTCCCTCTTCCTTGACAACGGTGGTATCATCCAGAACTTCGGTTCTCCCCAGGAGATTCTCTTCCTTGAGGTTGCTCTTACCGAGAACTGGCTTATCTTCGTCACTCGTGGTGGTAAGACCTGGCCCTCGTGGCAGCTGGTTGGTGCCATCTTCGTTGTCGATGTGCTCGCTACCCTCTTCTGTGTCTTCGGCTGGCTCTCCGGCGATTTCGAGCAGACCCACCCCCACGACAGCGCCGACTTCTCCGTCAACGGCGACGTCGACATTGTTACCGTCGTTGTCATCTGGGCCTACTCCATTGGTGTTACCGTCATCATTGCCGTTGTCTACTACCTCCTTACCATTGTCCCCTGGTTGGACAACCTTGGTCGCAAGAACCGCTCCCGCGCCGACACCCAGATCGAGAACCTGCTTGGCCACCTGTCTAAGCTCGCCATCGAGCACGAGCAGGACTCGCACGGCAAGTCCCGCTTTGTCCTGGGCACTCGCGCCGAGGTTGAGGAGGAGGAGTAAACGCTTGATTGCGCTCCATAATACCATCCCCGCTGGCTCTCACTTGCTACGCATACATGCATGAGCTGGAACCCTACTCCTCCGGCTTGCTCATTTTACCCGTATTATAGACTTTTTTTTTTCTTATTACCTGTTGTCTCTTTTATTAGAGCCAATTTCTCTTCTATTTTACATGTATGTATGTCATTAATAGTGGTAAATTTAGTCAATCAAGGGTCACCTATTCAATACTTCTTTTCTTTCCACTTTTCCACTTTTCCATTTTCCAGTAGACCTTCTAAAATCCCTCCACTGTTCCCTCTTCTCCGCACAACAACCTTCGAAAAAAAATCTTTTTTCAACCTGATTGCCAATCGTCTCAACCGAGCCAAGAGCTCCCTCTTCGTTTGCCCACTTCCACCCGGCCGTTAACTCGGAGCTTCACCGGTTGCGCTTAATTGTTCCAGCCATGAAGCCTCCACTCGGCCCGGTGGAGCAATCTCAACCAGGGGCGAATGCCAATGTTTCTGTGGCCAAGCTGCTTCAGTAGTACACTACGGTTTGCGGTTACTCGGATCCAGGTTTCAGGCTTTCAGCAAGCCCGGCTTTTCTCTTCCTTGCCTTTTACCTGGTGTGCGTGTGTGTCATTCCCGCCTCAGGTGCCTGCTCACCTTCTCGGCCGAGATCTGTAGAGTATAAACTATAGACGACTAGGCCGGTCGAGGGAGGTGCGATAAGCCATCTGCCTTCGGCGTATGGATGCCGATGCCAGGACATTGGGGGGGGGGGAACAAAGATCCCGAGCGATGAACTGTGTGTGGACCTCCCTCTCACTATCTACATCACGAAACATGCACACCTTGATTGAGTATCCAATCTCGAATCGCGGCTGCAACGTCAACAAACATGTTCTCTACGGACAGATTATGGCTACGCGTGGGATGTGCATGGTTAGTTGCAAAGGATACTACTGTATCTAGGTTGATCTTCTGATCTTGTTCTAAGAAGAGTATCCTGCGATTTGGAGTTGGTTCGCCCTAGAGTGGGCTTGGTTCCGGGGATGTAGTTTGGCGTTGCAGGTTGTGTGGTGGCTGTGAAAGGCTGTAGCTTGTAGCTTGTGGCTTCTATGGAGCGAGAAAGCTTTGGAGGAGGGAGGAAGGGTTTGCTTTATGGCTCTTCGTGCAGTATAGAGTTCTGTTCACCACAGACGATTAGATTAGATCCACTGGTCAACTGGGAGTGCTGTTTTGGGAAGGAATGGTTTACAGCTTAATTGGATAGCATGATATGCCATGCCGAGTATGATATCATGTGATCGATGACTCTCTCCTCTGTCGGTGGGAACTGTCGGTGGGTATATTGGGCTCTTTGTAGAGTGAGATCGAAGTCTAGATGGATGGTTCTGGGGGTCTGATGGTATTGATAGGTGTCTGGTGGTTTGTGTTTCGTATCTGCCCTGGCTAGGGAATAGTACAGCAGCGCCGACTTGACCCAGCGAAATGGTATATACTGACAGCTTGACCTGAGTCTGCGTCTTCTTGTGGACCAATATCTCATAGCTAGGGCAGCATCCACAAAATAAGGATAAAAGCACGTATAGGTCATGCAGAGCCCGAGGTCCCGTAGGTAATATCAGAACGAGATCCTCATCCCTACGGAGCACGGAACCAGCGCGCCCGGCATATGCCTCTCAATCGCAAATTTGGCCCTCCATCCCGAGCAATGTCCAGGCAGAACAACCGCCGGATCGAGTTTCTTCAGATCCTTGACGGTACTCTCTGTCTGTGCTGCCTCGCTAGTCGCGAGATGGAAACCCCCGATAACCGCATGGAGAGGCACAGAGTCACCGAGGGTTTCAACCGCATGTCGTGCACAGTTGACGACCCCTGCGTGGCTGCACGCGGTAAACATAACGATTCCTCTCCCTGGTTCAGTGAGCATATGGCCCCCAAGCACAAGGAAAAGGCACTCACCTTTTAGGCTACACATCAAGAACCGTTCGTCAGCGATAACCTCGTCGGAGAACCAGTCGTTCTCCTCAGCACTGAATCGCATACCGCCCCTCAGACCCGTCTCGTAGGAGGTCCGCCGGGGTATCTCTCCTGAGATGAAGAAGTAATCATCGAGCACTGTATGTCCTTCAGCTCGCTTGTCGATAGTCCCGCCCGCTGCTTGCAGTTCCTCGAATGTCGGATCAGCCTGAAGAGAGATGATATCGTCCCCGATAGCCATGCCTCGGTAATCTGGACGATCTGGATGCAGGTCGATGATCAGTTCGCCTGGAGTGCTATGTGCTTGTCGAGCCTCTGTGATCATCTGGATAGCTCGGGTCAAGCCCCCTGACACCGTTAGCAACTCTGTGCTCGATCGTCGGAGAGATCTTCATACCCGAGTGATCTCGATGCCAGTGCGATAACTGGATCAACTCCACGGAAGACAAGTCTTGTCGTAGTCTCTTGACGTTGCGCTCCCACACGCTACCTTCGGGTCCCGCGTCAAAGAGCAGAGTATGACTTTTGCCGTCCTTAGTCGCTTTCTGTTGCGAGGTCAGTCGGTTTCAATTCTCTGTGGATCTAGGTTATCATGAAAGAGACGTCAAACATACCACAAGAATGGACAAGCCATGCGCGGCACAGCAAATATCTTCCATGTGGAGCTCCTTGTGTGCATCCTCGCGATCCGAGATCTTGTGCGGGGATTGTGTGGCTAGCGTACGCATGAGGCCTGAGACCTGAACTGTATCGGGCGCAATGGTCGACATCGGGTCGAGGTCATTGTCAACTAGGAGGACAGCCTCGAGGGTGTCGACTTCTACGAGGTTTGGGTGCACCATCTTGATGCTGTTTCAAGGTCGTCGCTTCTTCGTCCGGAATCGAGCCTGCAAGTGTGTTCAAATAAGGGAAGGGTAGAGACTCAAAGTGTAGCATCAGTGTCATGAAATAATGCAATTGTGCTGATGAGAGATGGTGAGGCTTCTGGCTGGCAGTCACATTACCACCAGCTGACGTTCTGGGTGCCTTAGGCTGAAATTGATTGTTTTGACTTCTTCAAATCCCCATTGCACAACTTTACAACACCACACACACTCTCTGCTTCCAGTTCGGATAGGCATTACCTCCATCCATATCACGACACTTCATGCAAAAGCAGTGGCCACTTCCCACTGCTACCGTCGGTCTTATTGAGTCTGACTGCGACTGCACTCGCACTCGATCATAGCGACCTGGCATAACAGATATTGGCCATGGATTGATGCGGTTCTGGTGAGCGTGAGCTGTCGACCAAGAGCTACCCACAAGAGTGCTGGTCTTCGAGAATCCAAAGCAGAACAATGCGACGACTGCCAGAAAGCCCCCCTTCTTGTCGTTGAACTGAAAAGAGCAATTCTCCACGACGTATCACCTTGATTGCGACTGCTCCTGGGCAATCGACCATTGCCTGATGAGGCTATAACCCCGCAATGTATAGGCCGTGTTTCCCCTCACTCTTAAGGATTCTCCCGCAAAGACCGATGTCCGATACTGACTTTGTGCACGCATGAGCTCATTTTCAATTGACTTAATCTTGTTGTTCTGCACGCTACTCGGCCAACTACCTCATCCACCAACCGCAATGCTCGACTCTCCTGCCGCCATCTCCAGGTCACCCTCACAGGCGGAATCCAATTCTCCGTCCCCAGACTGATTTCTCCGGTTTCCCCAGCCGTGCTCTGGGGTAGAGCCGGCGCCGAAGCTTGACAGCGCCCGTTCTTCTATAACCCCGGATTTGCGCCTCCGCATATAAGATGCGGTGAAGAGGACTCCCGGGTCAGCGAGTCCAGGGATAGCACCCACAGTCAAGATGCTTCTCTATCGTGGTCTTCTGCTTCTTCTGCACGTTCTGCTTGTGCACTCGGCTGCGCTCCAGCCGCGTCTCTCGACAGCCACTCGTGAGACATGCCAGACGAGTCTGAAATGCCCTGAGGGCACGATCATCGTGTCCAACTCGTCGCACCCCGCCGCTCAATTCAAGTCTATCCAGGCTGCGTTTGCCTCCCTGCCCAACGACAACTCCTCCCACACCATTCTGGTGCTTGCAGGAACCTACCATGAGCAACTCAACCTGACGCGCCCGGGCCCTGTCACTCTGCTCGGCCAGCAACCCGATCGCAGCGCTCTTACTGATCCTACTCGCAACCGCGTCACCATCACCTGGGCTGCTGCCAACCAGGACAACACCGGCCAGTCGGTGGACAACGTCTACTCTAGCGTGTTGATCGTCTCGCCCACCCTGGACGCCAGTCTGACCGGGTCGGGTACCACAGGGTATGCTGTTCCCGCGGACACGCCGTTTGGCAACACCGACTTCCGAGTGTACAACATCGACTTTCGCAACCTGTGGGCCGAGTACAGCGATGGGCCTGCCCATGCGATCAGCTTCAGCCGTGCCAACGGAGGCTTCTACTACTCTGGCTTCTACTCCTACCAGGACACCGTACGTTCATGCCCCTCATTCCAATTGAAATCTCCCGCTAACGCTGCCTGTCAGGTCTACATTGGCAAACTCGGCAACGCCTACTTCCACAAATCCGTCATTGCCGGCCAAACCGACTTCCTGTATGGTTTTGGCACGGCCTGGATCCAATCGTCCTCCATTCTTCTGAGATCATGCGGCGGCGGCATCACGGCGTGGAAGGGCACGAACACGACGTTCGAGAACAACTACGGCGTGTACATTGTCGACTCGACCGTCAACGCCGCCAACTCGTCCCTGGTGTCGGAGATCAAGGGCCAATGTGCGCTCGGCCGGCCGTGGAACTCGCTGCACCGGTCCATCTTTGTGAACAGCTACGAGGACGGCAGCATTGAGCCGTCCGGCTACATCAACTGGGAGGACCGGTGGGCGGCCAACCAGACGCTGATGGCCGAGTACCGCGCCTACGGGCCGGGCTTCAATGCCACGGGCCGGAAGGAGGGCGGGGTGGCGGTCCTGCTGGATGCACAGGAGTACAAGCGATACGATTCGTTGGAGAAGGTGTTCCTGACGCCGGAGGGCGAGGCGGGCAATATTGCTTGGATTGATTGGGATATCGCCGGCAAGGACTGATAGGTAGTAGCATTACTCACTTCTGCACTCAATCCACAAACTGCGCTTTTATAACCCCTGTGCATCAACTTCCCCCTTCAAATCAAATCATAAACACAACCCTCCCTCCCACCGGGCATTCAAACCGTCCGCTCTCAACCAACCCAGCCCTCCAGCCCTCCCAACCCCAATCAAGACTCTTGCCCCAGCCCCAGCCCCTCCCCCTGTCCCTCCGCATGCAACTCCCCCCTCAAAGCCAGATACGCCGCCCCCGTATCCGCCCAAACCAGGTACTCCTTCACCTTCACCTTCACCTGCCCATCCCCCTCATCCCCTTCATTTCCGCAAGAATCCCCCCCAATCCGCAACCGATAAACAAACCCCTCCCCCCACCCCTGCCCCGTCCGCCGCGCCACAAACCTTGCCCACCCACGCACCACCACGACGCCCCGCGCAACATCCACAACCCAATCCGCCTCCTCCTCGAACCGCATCCCCTCGTACCGGAGGCGGGCGCCCATCTCCTCGAAATACCGTCGCGCGGCGTCCAGGCCGACGTAATCCCTGCCCAGGAAGGGGGCGAGGGAGGGTAGCCCGTGCTCGTGGATTTTGATATCGCTGGAGAAGTTGAAGAGGAGGGTTGGGGTGAGTGGGGCTTGGGTGGTTAGGTGCGTCAGGAAGGTGTGGGTTCTTTCTAGGAGGTGGGATTGTTTTTTGGGGTCTTGGGGGGGCATTTTGGGGTTGAGGTTGTTCATATTGGGTTGGATGGATTGGATGGATTGAGTTGGGCGGAGAAGTAGAGGGGTTTGGGTTTGTGGTTGTATGGATGAGTGATGATGCGGTTGTATAGAGTTCCAGACGGTAAGTTGGTAGGTGGTGGAATGGAGTATAGGGTTGATTGATATTACCTGGCTCGAATGCTGTTGAAGTTTGGTAAGAAGAATGTTGGATTTGATGTCGGAGCAGATACGCAGAAGTAATCCAAGTCAATACTTATGTTCCAGCTCAATGATGAAAGGTGAATGACGTTGATTGCAATGGCCAGTGCAGTCTATGCAGTCAGGTTATGAACGATGACATAAGCGGTCACTTGATGTCAATAACGACGAAATGTTTTTGATCAGCCCAAGGTAAAATAACTCCACGCCGCCGCCCCCCGTTGTCGCAGATAAGATATAGAACAAAAAAGTAATATCCGAGTCAGAAAATACAGAACGAAATCACTGCCGCCATGATTTTCCACAATTCATACAAGTACAGAACAGTGTCATCGGTTCATCGGCACTGCGCGTCTGCGCCTCGGTATAGGTCACCTTGCGCTGGCCACACTTTCCACATTGCAGGCTGGTACTGATGCTGCGCTCCGCCTGCGCCACCATCGCCTTGTCCATGTTCTCCTTCTGGATCTTGCGGTCGCGTTCCTGCTGCTCCGCCGACCGCAGCTCGTCGTGCGTCATCTTGACGAAGTGCTCCGCCGTGACCTCCCCGCTCAGGACCCGCACGCGCAGCATCGGGTTCGACTTGTTCTTCAGGTTCTGGTACAGGCTGCGGATCTTGGTGCGGTACTGCTCCTTGGTCTCCGGCCCGTAGGCGCTGAACGCCGCCGCCTCCACGGTCGAGGCCTTGGCCAGCACCGTTCGCGGCGCCTCCGTCGCGTTGAAGCACAGCCCGTCATACATCAGGCCGATGCAGCTGTCGCGGATCCGGTTCGAGGTCTGATTCACGTCCACCCCGTCGGCCTTCCACGTGCGCTTGTCCGGCGGCACGGACAGCTTCGAGGCCTTATCCGAGGGCGTCGAGGCGGCGGTGCCGTTCGGGGTCGGCCGCGGCGAGCTGCTCGAGCGCTGGCTGGGGCCCGGCGATGCGCCCGCCTTCTGCTTGTTGACCTCGTTGCGCCACTTCGATACGATCTCGCTCGACAGGCGCGCCACCTCCGGCGCCTTGTGCTGCTTGAACTTGTTGACGATGATACCCACGCGCGTCGACCGCAGCAGATCCTCCGTCGCTCGCACGCCTTGTTGTAGTTCCTTGAGCAGGGCGACGATGTTGGCGGGCGGCTCGTTCTGGGTGGCCGCCTTGGTCAGAGCCTTGGCCTTGAGTTCGATCTCCTTCGCGTCCATCGGCATGGTGGGCGGTAGGTAACGGAGGTAGTAGTTATGGGAAGGAGCCTTTAGATTTCTGTGCTTCCCGGTCAGTGACGGGTCTTAATAGCTCTGTGAAAGGCGACCAGAGCTCGCTGCTCCTCGGAGTAACATTCTGTCCACTTCGTACAGACGACATTATGGCATCGCAACCTCGGTCTTCAGACACCGTCCACTTCGACAGATAGAGCACGTGCAGGAGCAGCGGGGGCACCGGCTGTGACCAACCGCAGTCTTGACGATAGCTTGCGACCAGAAACAAAGCTTGAAGCCGCCCGGGTTCATACACGTAGGGAGAACTGAGGTGTAGAATTAGGGGACGAACTCACTCAGGCGGTTGCACGAAGCGGGACTGGTCTAGCTGCAAGGAAGCGACAAGCGACTTGAGCGATGCGGGCAGGCGATTTCTTAGGTAGAAAGCGCAATATTATTGCGACCCAACAAAGAGGGAAGAGGTTCTGGAGATGCGAAGTCTCAAGGCTGAGCCAAGATAGCAATGTCGGATGGAGAGAGGGAGAAAGGGACGAGGATTGAAGAAGGATAAGTGAAGAAGAGAGAAGATGAGAAGATGAAATGCGACAAGCAATGCCAAGCCTGGGGATGCCTGATCGGGAATAGTGTCTTTTGGCTATCCCACGCGGCAAGCACCGGACGGAGTATGAAGCATCTGATAAAGATCCTGCTGGAGATGCAGGTAGATATGAGTGGAAAAAGGTAGATGGACGAGGAGAGTTATTGCCAAGCGAAGGCAAGACAGCTGGTTGACTGTCAAGTCTCCGTTAATTCCGATTGTCCTGATCAACATGACATACCCTCACCATCACCATCACCTCATCAGTCACTCACCACCAGCATTACGCGCAATAGCACCAGAATTGGAATTAAACTCGCCCAGTCCTGTCGCCTATGATCATTCCTAGCACCCAGCGTACTTCGTCGGCGACCATTTCCGGTCGCAACAAATGGACATGATGCCCACAGTCTTCCAAATACACTAGGCGGCTTCGACTCGACAAGTGCAGCTGGCCCTCTTGCATCGCTTGATCCAATGCATCCCAGCGCTCGAGCAGGCGCTCAAATGCCTTCTGCTGCGCTCCACTACCATTGCCCGCAGCCACACCCGCTTCGTAGATCTTTCGGTAGTCCAGCGACCCACGACACCGGATCACCGACAGCGGCTTCTCTCCCAATGCTTGGTGTCGATACTGCTCTTTCGCCCCCAGTGTCTGACACAGCTCTACTAAAGCATTAGCCTCGGCTGCCCAGGTTTGCTGCCCACGAGCAATATCCTTTGCCCGCGTCCGCCACTCCTCTCGCGACAACTGAGCGTTGGCCCGCAAACCAGTTACCTGTGCAAAATTCAACCCGCCCTGCACAGCAGCAATATCAAGCTCGGGATCTTGCAAGAGCTCAGGCTGCCGTTCCGTCGAGCCATCCGCAAGGACCATACCAGCCACTGCTCGAGGATTAAGATGAAGGAACTCGCGTGCGATGATCGCGCCGTAGGAATGACCGACAACGAGGTAGGGAGGTGACAGCTGCGCCTGATCAAGTAGTGTGTGCAGTTGCTGGGCAGCCGTAGTGGCGCGATGGTGCACCAGATCTGGTCCATCTTCGCTGCGACCTAGTCCACCTCGATCGTATAAGAGGAGCGTCGCAAAGGTGCCGACTCGGCGTGCGACGGCGCAGTAGGACGAAGCCACATCCCCCGCGCCAGGGATAAAAATCACGAGCGGGTGCCCAGCAAGCCGAGAAATGCCGCTCAGCGTGGCGAACAGATGGTGAGTCCCCACCGAGACAAAACCGCCGTTGCGTAGATCCGACGTTGGCATCGTGGATTCAACTGCTCGGAGGTAAGAGCCCACGTAAAATTGGTTCTGAGACAACAAATCCGCTGGGAACGGGATAACCAAGACACTAAACTGGCCAATCTGGGCTTGGTCTCAATCTTACAGGCTGACGATCGGCACCCAACCACAAGACTCCTAAACAATATATCTCTGGAAACTTAAACTTCTTCGATATAGGCTTACTCGCTAGATGATGCATCTTAAAAGTTGGACCCATTGGGACGTAGATCAACGGTCTCGAACTCCAAGCCCTTAGCTTCAAATACATGCCCTGGGCGAAGAGCGTCAGTGTAAATATTTGCCTCCCCATGAGGATGGAACAGGCCCGGCTGCGTGCAATTGAGCACCGTCTTCAATCCGGGAGGGTCAGTCAATCGGAAAACACCCCAGTCTGGCATCTTACTCGGTGCGCATACGATCGCTATGCTCTCCGGAAGCATTACCTGATATCCGCAATGGGTGTGTAGATCGCGTGAGCTCATGAAACACGTCTGGGTTGGGTGTGTGTGAATCCAGCCCAGCACCATTAAATCCTCTGAGTCACAGTAGTCAAAGATAGCTGTCTCGTTCACTGTCTCACACGTATCTGACGTGGCGGTCTGCTCTGGAATCAAAAGTCGTGACACAAACAGTGCATTCGAGATCAATGTACCGCACAGTATCCCACATGTCTCCAGGTTCCTTTGTGTGTTCGGTGCGGCCAAGGACAGGAAGTGTGTCCGTAGCTCGGGCGGGAGGAACAGAGTCCGCAATGGCGTGCCATTTTCCAGGTAGGCAGACGGCTTGAAAGTGAAGCTGGACGGATCTAGATCGGTGCGCTCACTATCAGACTTTGGCCGTACTTTAGCAGGAATTGCTGGTACCAATGCCGGTGTGGAAATTGGAGAGCGCTTGTCCGGACGAGGCGGAGGCGCTGACATTTCATCCAGTCCATGGCCGTGGGGCGGTTCTTTAGGTGGCAGTGCGGGGACCCCTGGAGCAGGCGGAAAGAGACCATGCAGCTCTTTTTGAACGGAGGGTGAGGTAATTTCAGTAGGCCGTTGACGGGGAACAGTCGGATATTTGTAGGTCGCGCTGCTGCCTGGTGCAGCTGGACGAGACGACGTTGTATGTTTCTTGTTGTTACCCGGCGCAGGAAGGTCCGCCTGCGGACCGCCCTCCATCCTCAGTCGCACATTGTGAATGCGTTGGCTCAAGTCGTCATCGGCATCCTTGCGTAGAGCATGTTCCCAGTCACCCCACACTCCGGCTGCACGACGAGTCTGCTCCTCCTCCGGAGAAATACCAGCTTGACGTATGGCCTCGCGAACCGTGGCTCTGCGACTGATCTCCGTGCGGGCCAGCTTCACGGCCAGGTCGCGATTCTCTCCAGCCTCCAAGGGTTTTGCGACACCGGCTAGCGCAGGATCTTGAGGCAGTTGTCGCCGAGTTGCTGGAGATGCAGGTGCGACTGTAACCGAGGCGCGGTGTTGCCGTTCGCGCATCAACTGAAGGTAACGTTCGTAGCGTTTGGTTATGCGGGGCTTCAGGGTCTCGAGAACCTTCAGGTTTCTTTTGACCTCTTTCTCCGCCTCCACCAAGGCTTTGCGATTCCTGTCATCCTTGGCCTCCGGATGCTCAGCCAGATGAACCAGCACGAGCTGAGCATGTCTAAACAGTAGTAGGTACGCTTGTTCCTCGTGTTGTTCTCGTTCGTAGATGCGAGCCTGTCAACAACGGCGTTTGTATTAGTTCGGCGCCAGCATAGGCATAAGAGTAGAGTACCGTACCTCTCTAATGAGTGTAGAGGCTGTCCGTAGCCAGTACCGTAAAGGAACGGAAGGGTTGTATTCGTAATCCTGAGCCAAGCGAGTGATCGACTCGACGCTCTGTGGAGAGGAAACCCCCGCACCGGCTGTTGAGGGTAGATGGGCAGCCATATTGACCGAGCGTCTGTCCTGGGTACAATAAACGAGGGTCAACGAGTGACTGAGCTTTGGAGAGTTGATCTGGAGTTGTTGTTCATACTCTTCAGGCTCGTTGCCACGGAAAAAAGGTTGGAGGGATGGACGGACGGAGAGGGGAAGAAGCAGCGGCGTGAAGGCCGGAGGAGATAAGAGGAGCTTAAAGCTGCGGCGAGCGGAACCTCCGCCGCATTTCCAACATTTTTAAAACCTCCTCAAACCACACCCACCCTCTCTTCACCTTCACTCTTTTTGCCTCCCCTCTTCTCTGCATTATCTCCCTCCACCTTTGCAAACAGCATCATAAGGCTCATTCTGGCGATGAGCACTCGGCCTAGGCAGTTGTGCTACAATCGCCCTAACACCTTCTAAAATGGCGGCAAAACTCCCAGTCAAGTCGGTGGTAAAGAGCGCCTCAAAATCAAAAAGCTCGGCGAGCAGGGTACGATGGAAAGCCCCTGACTCTACCTGTCCTCCCATGGCGACTGCTCTCTTTGATCATCTCCATAACTATAGATTGAAACGCCATGTGACGAAGCCGGAATTAGTCAGTGAAGAGCTTGGTGGTTAGTTGCGCCTTCACTCGACTCGTAATACGATATTAGTCGACGCTAATCATGGAATGCTTCTAGTCCACGTTATGCAGCGCCTCGCACCGTTCCTTCACCGCAATGCACCCATGGATATTCTCGATTTATGGCCAGGCTGCGGACTTTTCTCGTCGAAAGTCAACGAGTTCCTTCGTCCGCGTCGACATGTTATGTTAGAGCCGGACTTGTATATCTTTGACAAGTTCCTGAAGCCTCTAACCGAGAAAGGGGAGGGCTACAAATTGCTGGACACAAACCCTCGTTCTGTCTCCGCCTGGGAGGAGCTTCTGAAAGAACATTTTCCTGAGCAGGGACCTGAGAGTGCCGATACCAGCGGGGCACTACCTTGCAATCCCAACTTGCTGGTGGTCGCCAACTTGACGCGCCCGCCCTCGCAGAAAGACCACATGACTACAACCCGATGGATTTCTAGTTTCATGGAAGCCTGTCTATGGCAAACGGGCTTGCACTCATACGGTGCTGTTCGCCTGTTGGCTGTGCTGCCTCAGGATGATTCCAACGGCATAATTCCCCGCGAACCCGGCGACCGCAAACGCGCCGCGATTTTGACTGAGAACGTCGCTCGGCACAACGTCATGGTTGCCACACACGATGAGATTTGCTTCTGGGCCAACGTAAAGGGTGTCAAGTACGCTGAAGAGGAACGTATCCGTGTCACAGAGCAAGCATCGGCCAACGGTTTCCCGCCTATTCCGGGCCGTGAGCCAGCCCCTTTTATCGCCACGCCGGACCTCTCCCATTTTGCTCGGGACTTCGAAAAGTATCGCTACGAGCCCCGCATTCGGACCGATCTCCATTCGCAGCTGCTGGCGGACATCGATAGGGTTGATAAGATGTCATCGAGCGTGCCGGATTACCAACAAGCCAAAAAGGCCCGCGGTCGCGCAATCACTCGGATCAACTCAGAAAACCGAGCAAACGGCCTCAACAGACTTGTTGTCGAGAAACTGACGCAGCTGGATGAGCTGTACAAGAGTGTGGCCCGCTTGGCCGCGCGCCCGACAACCACGCGCGCCGACTTCGAGCCGCTCCTTTCTGAAATCGCCTCCTTGAAGCAAGTCATCGATGCCCATAGCAAAAAGATCCAGACTAAATGGCGGCCCTCGCTACGATATATGCTAGACGACATGCGCTCCCGGGCCGCCGACGACAGGGCGGCCTTGCTGCACTGGGACCGCCGGCCCTTTGAGCCGCTACGCATCCAGTCCAACGAGATGTACCCGCAGGATGAGAAGCGCACGATGCTCTACTTCGAACCGGACCCCAACTCGGCCGTGGCGCGCAAGCTTTTCGCCCTCGACCCCGAGACGCGCGCCGCCGCCGCCGACCTCTTCGAAATCCTCACCCTCTCCCTGTACCGCGGCCGCACCGAACTCACCCTCGGCGAGATGCTGCCGTTGGTGTTCCCCGGCCGATCGATCAACGACTGTGTGCGCGCGATCCCCGGCCTGGCGCAGCACACCGTCCGCACCCCGAAGCCGGATTTCGACGCCCTGCCCAAGACCCTCATCGCCGAACCCAGTGCCACCGCCGCCCCTGACAACAACGGCGCCGCAGAGCAGCCCGAGCAGCAGCCGGACCCCGCCATGTGCTTCCAGGAGAACCTGGATTACGACGTCAGCGACGTGTGCGTGCACATCATCCCGTGCCCGGTCCTATGGGACATCTGCATCGAATACTCACACTACGAGCACCGCCAGTCGGTCCGGTCGCTCGCTCGAGCCCTTGGCGCCACGATGACACATTCCCGGCTGGGGTCGCACCTCACCAAAGGGAAGAGACTTCACTGAACTTACCCTTCCAGCGTCTGGAAAGGAAGAAGCACTAACGAAGAATGACCAACAAAACAAAGAAGATCACAAAATCCAAAAGCATATCCCAGAGTAAAGAGAGCGCGCGAGCGAGAGGTACTTCGACTATCGCGGTCCCTCACCCATCGGACCCTTGTACTATACTATATAAACATCTTCTCGACCTGTCACCATACCCGAACCCGATGGCCCCGTCACCGACAGCGGTTGGACGATTGACCCATGCCATACCTTCTGTGGATATACCTGACATGGAACTCTTCTTCCTACCAGAGGAGAGCATTCTCCCCTCATCGACACTCTCTCGCCTCTCAAAACATATACCAAGCCGCACTCGGCTTGAGAGCAAATCTTCAATGCGGGTGGGCTTCGCTCCGCACAAGCCCAGAGCCGGCCGTGGCAGCCCGAAAGTCTTCCAGTTTGTGTCCGCAGGATGCAGGCAGAAGGGTTGACTAGAGCTGCCTCTCACCCGGCCCCAGGTGGGTTGGCTGGGGTGCATCACCCTGCAGAGACGAGGCGGATCATCACTTCCGCAAGGTTTCTCTATACGATGGTACAGACCTACATGGTTTTCTATTTACTGATGATATATTAGCCCACTGGATCTACGCATCTATATACTGTTGTGGACATGATCTAGATATGCTGTCGCACAGCAGCCTCCCCCAACGGAGGCGATGGGCGTGGAAGAACGGGCTTTTGTACAAATGACGACTCAGCGTCGCCGCTCCATAGAATTAGACTACAATACTAATAGAGAAAAGGAATCAAAGAGCGACCCCTCAGAGATGGGGAGTTCATTTCAAGAGAGATGATGAATAATGATTAGTACATAGTACATATTAGTGAATGGTGGGAACAGTTGACATGAAGCAACCAAGATCATGCCAAGAGATATGTTAAGGTAACATAAAGAAAGAGAACAAATATAAGTTGGCGCGAAGATCGAAATGTATCGACGACCTTGCGAATCTAAAATCTAAAACAGGGTATCTTTTATAGTTTGTATGGTCGAATCGAAAGGTGGAAAGAGATTAGAACGAGGGTAGCCACTGGTGAAAAGGCAGAAGAAGAGAAGAAGCGGCGGAGAATGTTGAAGAAAGTATGGCAGAAGAAGAGAAGTGAAAAAGGTTATCCGGCCAAGTCGATGAAGGAGAAAGAGAAAAGAGAAAGGTAAACATGTCCGAAGAGGATCAAGAAATGGCCGGCGGTCCGTTGAGAGAGGCCGATAAGAATGACGGAATAATGGAAGTTGTCCGATGGAGGATGTGACACAGGCATCATCAGTGAACGGATTCAGTAAGGTGCAGCCAGTCATCCGGGTGGATGCGCTGACTCGGATCCTTGGCGATGGCAGGCTTAATAATCTGCTCGACGACTCCCGCGCGAGGAACGCGCGAACCGTTAGGGCCCGAGCGGGCGAAGTCGATCACCCGATGGCCCTCGCGAGCCATGGCCAGGCGCTGTAGATTGCTGGCACCAGGGTAGAGAAGGAGATCGCCAGTGGCTGCGGCGAGAAGACTGACGGCCAGGGAAAAGACATCAGATTCGGGCGTGGGCGCGACGTCCGGTGACGTCAGGGAGGAGACACAGAGTAATTCCGGGGCCGCGAATGGCGGCGTGAGCGCGGTTAGGGCTGTGCCCATGCCGCGCTGTTCGGGTGAGGAGGGGCTGGCAATCGGGTGCGCAGACGAAAAATCGGCAAAGAGCGGCTCGTATGAGAATGAGTCCGACTCCAAGTCGAGGTCCTGGCCGCCGGGTGAACGTAATCGCAGCAGGATGTTGTGGGGTTTGATATCACCGTGCACCATCTGCGGTCCACGGTGCAGCCAGGCCAACCCAGCAATGAGCTTTTCGGCCAAGGCGTGCCAATGGGCCATGCCTTGAACCGGGTCGAACATGGTCTGCGTGGATCGGGTCTTTTGTGCAATGGCGGCCTTGTCCTGAATGTAGGTCGACAGCGCCAGCGGAACGGCGGACATGACAATGGAATGCGACTCGGAGATGTACCCATGGAAGGGCACGACATAATTCTCCGCGCCCGCTACGCGGCTGATGCGGGTCAGTGCGCGGGCTTCAGCATCAAGGACGGAATGCGCATCCCGTCTCACAGGCGACTTGACAGCCACCACCCGGCCTTTGACGGCTGGAGAACTCGGAGGGGTCAAAAAACCCGATTCAATGGCGGGAGAAGAGGACGCTTTGTATACGACGCTCCAGACGCCACGACCAAATTCGACCGGGCGTCCCTTCGGGTCATAGTGGTACTCTAGATCGTCGGTAAAGTACTTGGTATCGGAGATATCCTCGTCGAGTTTCTCCGGTTTGGCATCCACCGGGGAGAGGAAGGGGCTAGAGGTATTGGAATGCACGGTTACCTCGCTGCCGGAGAGACTGTCATCGTCAATGGTGGGCGTTACCGGGGGAGTAAGTCCACGCAGCACGGTGGAGTGAGGTGTATGTTCACATTCATGCTGGGTACGCACGGAAAGTCGAACAGGCATGTGTGTGATCGCCATGATGAAGAATCTTTATTGAGCCTTTCTTCTGTGGTCGCAGTTGAAGGCAGAGATCTGGATGCGGCGAATCCGGCAAAAAGCGGCGACTCGGATGGATCGCTATCTGAACCCGGCAAATGGAACAAATTTGAGCAAATGTTGAGTGTATAGATAGCTTCGGTGTATAACCAGGAGAGTCGGAGGTAGATAGATAAGAGGCAGACCCTCTTCTTGTATAGTGATGCAGATACGCAGAGATGGGGCTGATGGAGAAGTTATAGGCTGCAGTGCTATAGATTTGGCGAAAGATGACTGGTGGCGATCTCGTCGAGATGACGTCGAGAGTCCAAGGAAAGTCAAATGAAGAACGGTTGGAATGATTCCAAGGAGAGTTTTGCGGAATGAGTCACTTCAGCATCAAGTGTTGGCGATCAGAGGAAGTCAAGTAATTGCAAGGATTGGTTCGAAGGAAACTGGATAGGCATCATCGGAGGAATGAAGGACGGAGGAAAAATGGGAGTCGAAAAGAGAGCACAGAGAAAGAAAATAAGTTCAAGGGAGAAAAGAGGCAAAAGAAAAAGAAAAGGAAGAAACCCAAATTAATATTATTATTTGTAGGAAGTCAAGGGAAAAGGAAAAAAAAAAAAAAAGAGGATCGACCGGGGAAAGAAGGAGCTTAATTGTGATGGCAGAACCATGGCAGAAGAACCATGGCCGCAACAAGACGAAGCAGAGTCAATCGAGTCCCCCGTCACCGCGCGTCCCTCGATAAATGATTGATTGATTGATTGATTGCAACTGCTACCGTTACCGTCACATAGAGAGAGAGATAAAGTAGACTAAGAGAAAAAGACGAAAAGACGTCGAGAGGGTCCGGCTCCCCACATGGTTCTACTGGGTCTATTTTTCCTTTCCCTCAATTTCTTCTGTCTGTCCCCGCATTTGTTGCAGACTGTGCTGTGTGACTCGGGATAACTATGGAGATTGAGCATTCATCAGTTCCTTCACTCTTCTAGGGACGAAGATGAGTTTTGAACTACTCCGTTCCGAGGATCTGCTTAGAATACGAGACTGTACCTCATTTGTACCTGGAGGCCACCGGAAGTGGCCGTGAGTATCGAACAATGAACGGAAAAAGACCGAAAATGACCGAAAAAAACAAGCAAGAGAAGTACATCCACGGACACTATACCCCATTCGGATGCGACGGCTGGCTGGATTGGGCAAATCCGGTGGAGACGAGCATTTCGTGCAGTTCGTCCGTCCTCAACTCACTCCTCAGAGGCTCAGAACTCTTCCCTCACAGGCTCACTCCGTCTCCCTCTCCACTCCACCCTGAACGGCTGTCAAATCTCCTCCTTCCTTCCTTCCTCAATGCTTCGCTTTTTTATTATTCATCTGCTGCTGATCCCTTTCTTTTTCGGCCCTCCACTGCAGACGCCATGACGAACACCTCGCGAACCTGCGACACTTGCACTAGTCTACTCGTCGGGGACGCTCACATAAAAGCAGACCAAAAGCCCGCAGAACAATGACAGGAGGAAGGATCCGAATGGTTGAACGATGGTTCCAATAGTATCGTTACTAGTGTCCGACCAGTATCAGTGCTTGCTTGTTTCCATCCGGCCTAGCCCAGGGATCTTATCTCGACGCCCCCGGCCTGCGCATCGACCTCCGACTGCTCTATCCTCTCTGCACGCTACCCTCTCACCTGCAAGCCACCCAATCTCCGTCCCTACCGCGCATCTGCACAGTGCCTTCCCCGGCAGTCGTGTGCTTACAAGAGTTAATATGAGCCTTCGAAGAGAAAGAGGAAAAAATCACTTCCTTCCCTCCTCATCCAGTATCTCCTTGCGACCACCCGACCCATCCCTCCGTTCGAGGCCTGTCTATTGCCGCCGAATGATCAATGGAAGTGGTCGGCTTCGACAGCCAATCTCCACCCCCACGTGGGTCCTCATCTGCCATGGACTCATGGAAATTGGCCGCCATTAAACGCGCTCCACCCGCCCTTCCCAACACGGTAGGTTGGGCGGACTGGTTTTCTGGGTCACGAAAAACAATGGGGAAGAAGAACGACCTGGCCCGGAGAGATTCATGCCCGCCTTCGAACTGTGTCCACCGTTCCACTACCTGTGATCTCGCTCAGAATGCGATACTCAGGATATCGGTCCAAACCAATCTTGGCCGCAACACCAACCAACTTGGTATCGAGGCCACGCACTGATTCCAGCAGACGCCAAATATCGATCAAAATCTTTCCCTGTCGCCAATATACGTAATCCGGATACGCCCAGATCACCAGACGGTTTCGCCTCAAGGGGAATTCGCAGCCTTTCGCCGCAGCAGGGATGGAGTAACAAGCAACCACGATGGCGCATCGCGCACTCTGGTTCGGTTACAAGTCATTGCAATCCAGATCTACGGGAACACAGCCCCATGCCAAGGCTAACGGTCGCCAACCCCATGTCTGCGATAGCCACTCCAGCATATCACTCTCTCAACTATCAAATCATTTGCATTCCTGAACGTCCCGTTACCTTCTCTTGAGTAAGTCTATGAATGACGGACACTATTTACACCAGATAAGCCCCGATGCCCCGATACCCCGCCTTGACGCTCGCCAAAAATAGATTCCTTTCGAGTCATAACAGTTGAGCTACCCCTCAGTTACTGTCATTTCCCACCACGCGAATGAGCTCCTCCAAGGGCTTCTTCTCCTTGGGCGGTGGTGATCCGCCCTCCGGCACGCCAAACACCAATTGCGCCCGCAGCTTCCACTGCGCAGGCACCTCGAAGGTGCTCGCGACCTTATCGTCGATGATAGGGTTGTAGTGTTGCAGGTTGGCGCCAAACCCTTCCGTCTCGAGCGCCGTCCACGCAATCAACTGATGCATGCCGCTGGTCTGTTCCGACCAGGCCTCGAAGTGTTCCGCATACGATGCGAACTTGGCCTTATGGTCGGCGACCACGGTCTGATCCTCATAGAAGAGCACCGTGCCGTAAGCGGCGCGGAAGCCGTCGATCTTGGGGGCGGTCTTCTGGTACCGCTCGGCCCCGATGCGAGTGAGCAGGGAGTCCTTGACGATGTCCCATAGCTTGTCGTGCTCCTGTTTCAGCAGGACCAGGATACGTGTGGTCTGCGAGTTGAACGCCGAGGGGGTCTGCAGCACGATCTGATTGAGAATCGATTGGATCTTAGCGTCAGGGATGGGGGACTCGCGACGTAGGGCGTAGTAGGAGCGTCGGCCAGCAAGGGCCGCGAGGAGGGTGGAGCTGCCGGACATGGTGGTTTTCTTGTTTTGTGGACGGACAGGCAAGGGAGAGATCTGCGTGAGTACCTTTCCACAGATATCCCTGCCCGCTGCCCGCCTGCATTTATAGCGTGGTCAAGTACAGAGCAGTAAGTGCATGCCAGCAAATGACGCGACATCGGAGATGATAGTAGACATTTGTGGAATAGCGGGGCTGGTCGTAAACAAGCAAATACGAGGTAGGGGTTCAACTGATACACTATGATTTAATCAAAGCGTGCTTCGTATAGCTTTATTAGACACCGTGCTATCGTGGTAGTTGAATTAGAATACGAATTGGTCGACCACCGCTTGGACCAGCCAGGTAGCTGCATTGGCCAACCCATCCCCACCTTTACGGATGTCCAAGCTGGAGCAGAAGCTGGAGCAGCAGCTGGAGCCTGGAGCTATACAAGCATCCACAAGCAAGGACAAAACGTATATCCGCCAGCTTTCAAGCATGATGTCACCCGCACCCTTGTAACCCCAGAGCCTTTTACAGACCTGCCCCTGATATACAAACCTACCACCTACCTACCTACTCACCTACTGACCCTAAAACCTATCATCCGACAGTCCTCCCCTCCCCTGCCCTCACGCAACTACACCCCCCTTCTGCGTCTGCTGCCCCTCCACAAACCCCTTCAAATCCTGCACCCAGCACCGGAAATTCTCCTCCAACCGGGCCCCAAACATCCACTTGACCACATACGCCAGGTACCCATCCTGGACCTCCCAATTCGTCACCTCCGTCACCACGCGCGTGCGTCCAGTGGTGTCGTCCACGACCTCCCGCTCCACAAGCTCGTGCACCCTCTCCGCCGACAGCAGCGCGGCCATCACCCGGCCCTGGAAGGTGGTGTCGTTCGCCCAGGTGATTCTTGCGTGGCGGGTGGTAGGTGTCGCTGTTGCTGTCGCTGTCGCTGTAGCTGTAGTGCCCGCATCCCCCCCCTCTCCCAGGCCACTTGGGGACGAAGGCGAAGCAGGCGGGAAACACTCCGTAACCACCAGACCCACATGGTTATCCACATTCCGGAAAGACTGCGGCGCCGTGGACGCGGCGGCTGGGTGCATGTTCACGTGGAAGGTCATGCGGGTGCCTTTTTGGAGTGTAGCTGCTGCTGCTGCTGCTGCTGGTGCAGCAGGTGGTTCTTGGGAGGAGTCGGTGGGAGGATTTGTTGCTGTCGCGGGGGGGGGCGTAGGACTTGGACGTGGAGGTGATGGTGGTTGGGGCTGCTCGCGGATCGTCACGGCGGGCACGAAGCGGTTCCATTCGGCCCAGGTGGTGGTGTCGGTCAGGGCGGACCAGACGGCGTCGAGGGGGGCGTGGATCTGGATGGAGCTGGTGAGGCGGAGGATTGGGTCGGAGGAGGAGGACATTTTGATGGTGGGTAGAGGGGCAGTAGAGGGGAGATGGGTTATGTCTTAAGGGTATGTATGTTTCGTTTTAACGTTTAAGTTATTCGGTTGAGCTCAGTAGATGGACACTGATTAGTTAGTGCTGGGGTATACAGTGTTGAACTGACTGTTGATGCTACGTAGGTGTACAGTCGATGGAGGCAGAATCCCAAGCACCAAGTTAACTCCACACGAGTAAGTCAGCCGAGCTAATTAACTAGCTAGCTAGCGACGTAGCTACACTCACCGCCCGATCGACAACGGCCTCCCCCGAGGCTCCCCGGCCGGGTAAATTCAATTCAAGCCTATCAGCCAAGCTCTCTCTCCCTCCCGAGCACCGGAGTTAGAGTTTACGGTAGAGTATGAAGTAGGAAGTATAACCCCCCGTCGTCGATCCTCAACCCCATTTTCAATTGGCGGGCTCACCCCAAGATACAGCACTAGTGAAACACTTTTTTTTTTCATTCGATCTCAGAAAAGAAATAGGTCACTCAAAATCTAGACCCTGCGGATCATAATTAAACGGTGTTCCGGGATGGACTGGACTGTCGGCTAGCTACATACCTGCTGTACATCAAAAAGCAGGGGATGGTGTTTTGGGTCCTTGCATTAGCGGGAGACTCTCTTCAGTCAAGTTGGAGTGGAAACTGAGATGGGAGATGAAGGTTCCTAGGGGTTGAGTGGACTTTTGCTGGTATGTTTTGAAGATATGAGTTGTTTTCTTTTTTCTATTTGGGAGTGGGCGGGGGATGGTTACTGTAGTAAATAGGGTGGGGAATATCTGCATTTCAAATGGTGGAGATGCAATTTATCTTGGGGTTGAATCCAAATGGGAGCCTGTCAACCATCTGCCAGAGATCAGATGACTTGACAGGATTCAAGCGAAGAACCTCTACCAACCCAATTGCGACAGGGTGGTGTGTCTATGCCCGAAGGGACAGAGTTACCGAGCATGAGGAGAACGAGGAAGCCTCTGGATTCGTGGACGACACCGGTCAGAACGACGGCCTCAGGCTGATCCAATACACATCTACCGCAAAGCATCTAAGGCTTTTGTTCCACTTCCACTGACCAATCCCGATCCCCAACATTAGAGAAATAAGTCTAGACCTCACCACTCACGTCCACTCGCAGCCCATTAACCAAACCACCCCCTACTCCATCGGAACAGATGGTATCATCGAACCCAGAAACCAACTCCATTCCACAACAACTCCCCCAAAAGACCAACGACATATCACACCCCAGTCACCGGATCACGCCCATCAAATCGCATGGACTTCCGCCGCTCCTCCGCCGCGAACGAATCCCACCGCAGCTCCTGCACCACCTGGATCCCATGCGCCGCGTCCACGGCCTGCGGATGCTGCGGATCCCCCAGACTCAGACTCTCCATCGAGAACGTCCCCGCGACACTGGTGACGTAGCTCGTGCTGGACGGCGCGAAGGGGTTGCCGTGCCCGTGCCCGTGGCTGATGATGCTGACGCCGCCGCTGGGACGGGGGCGTTTCTCGCGCGGGTGGTAGGAGCGCGCAGCGCGGGAGGGCATCAGGCGCGGGAAGAAGCGGATGATGAAGGGGCGCAACGGCGGCAGGCAGGCGCAGATGATGGCGACGTTGCATTCAATGAAGGACCATGTGGCGGCGAGGCCGTTGCCCTCTATTCCACAGAGTTAGTGGCTTAAACGTCCGTCACGTAGTATGGAATTTGACTATGAAAACTGGGACAGAGAGAAGGCAGCACTACTATACCTGTAAAGTCCGGTGAACGAATGAGTTTGACGATCGTCGTGAGCCGGATTACGCTCATCGCGCATACACTATGACTCGGTATTAGTGGTTGTGACAAACCAATGGAGAAACTGGTAGGTAAGGGCCAGACGAACAAGAATCCCAGAGCGAAGATCAGGATCAGTGCGATCTTCTGCCGTTTGGCGATCCGCAGCTTGGCCAGCACGGGCATCGGCAAGATGACCAGAAGCAAGTCGGTCGAGATCTGGAATCCGGCGTTCAGGCACCATACGACGTCCTCCGGGAGACAGGTCCGAGGCAGCGACGTGTCCCAGAAGGACCGGACCGGGATGCAGAAGAGAATCGCACTGAACACCATCCACATCCCGGTGGCAATCACAAAGAATAAGGTGACGGCCAGAATGATCTGGTAGTACTTCGTGGGAAAGAGACGTTTGTAGAGGAAGATCAACGACAGTTTGGTCAGAGTCAAACTGAGGTTGTAGAGCGGAATCGTGATGTACAGAGCCTATGTAGCCATGCCAATTAGATTGCGTCTATGAAGTTGATACCCAGTTGTTGGGATCACGCGCGCGTGTGTGTGGGTTACCCTGAGTTGATTGCGTATAGTATTTGGACTGAGAAGTTCCTGATTCTCTGCTAAGCCATTGCGGACCTCTGCATCAATATTAGTATCTGATCTTCCAGTGAAACAACCGATGGCACAGCCCGTACCAATCATCAAGAAAGCGAAGAACCCAATGTCTACCGCCTGTGCTTCACCTTAGCTCAGAGATCTGGTGCAAGATGCCATAGGAGGACGAACCAGCGAAAGAACGATCAGCAGGTCATCCAGGCCAGGCGTTCGAACCATATGCAACCGCGTGTACAGACGCAGCGCGACCACCAAGCATGCCAGGGAGAGAAAGGTGACCGCAATGGGCACAGCATACATGGTGTCGCCTGGTGATCGCGATCACTGCGAGTGCCAGCATAGAGTCTCCTCGTTGTCTCCTGTGGCAGTCGGTGCGTTATCGTGCGTTGACTCTGGTCGTGTGTGGCCGTGTGGGAATAGGTACAGTGGTCGAAGAAGCCAAGATTTAAACATTTTAACAGTGGCGAGCTCCCACAGTAACGTGGGGAGAATCTGCATGTAACAACCATATTCACTTGCGTCAAGGGCAGCGGGGAAGCTCAAAAAAGTGCAGTGAATAGTAGCTCATTCCCGCTTGGTGTTACCCATGGTTCGGCGGGCGGTCTTCGCCGGAATCGCCTAGTCCGGCCGAATTGACTTGATACTTTTGAGTGGGTAGGTAGCTGCAACTTACTAAGAAGTTTCTGTTTCCTCGAGGATAAGAGCAGAGCAGAGCAGAGCAACGTGGAACAATCAATTGTCAGCAGGCATATTCCATTATTTGTTTGGCATGTACATAATTTTTCATCATCACACATGGGAAGTGTAGGAACAACGCGGAGACAGAGCTTATACAAAGGTCCAGGAAAAACTCCAGTTAGAGAAAGATGCTATACATCATTGACCTTGCATTCGGGTCAGGGGGCTTGTGCAATTGCCCCTTCCTTCCCAGCCCAGAACTGTACAATATGGTCACCACGGTATGTTATCCTTCGATCCAAAAAAACTAGAAAATCACAAACCAGCCTTATGAGCCGCACGCTAAGCAATATTCAAAAATGCAACAAGGAAAGGATTTACAGGCGAGCCTTGAGGCTGGAATCGAGGCGGCGCTCAACGGCAGCCATGTACTCGCGGGTGGTGACCCAGGCCTCACGCTCCTTGCGGCCACAGGCCAGAGCCAAGTCCTTGGTCATGATACCCTCCTCGTTGACAACGTCAATGCAAGCCTTCTCAAGCGCCTCAGCGAAGGCCACAACATCGGGGGTCTCGTCGACCTTGCCACGCTGGATCAGACCACGGGTCCAGGCGAAGATAGAGGCAATGGGGTTGGTGGAGGTCTCACGGCCCTTCTGGTGCTCGCGGTAGTGACGAGTCACGGTACCGTGGGCAGCCTCGGACTCGAAAGCCTCACCGGTAGGGGTGGCCAGAGTGGAGGTCATCAGACCGAGGGAGCCGAAGCCCTGAGCGACAATGTCAGACTGAACATCACCGTCGTAGTCTGGAGAGCTGATTAGTACATGTAACATCCGTCGAATTGAAATCCGAAGAACTCACTCTTGAGGGCCATGACGAAGCCACCCTCGCTCTTGATCATCTGGGCGACCATGTCGTCAATGAGACGGTGCTCGTACCAGATCTTCTTGGCCTCGAAGTCCTTCTGGTAGGTAGCCTCGTAGATCTCCTGGAAGATGTCCTTGAAGCGACCATCGTACTTCTTCAAGATGGTGTTCTTGGTGCTCATGTACAGAGGAAGACCCTTGAGCAGGGCCATCTGGAAACTGGCATGGGCGAATCCGCGGATGGACTCATCAGTGTTGTACTGAGTCTGGGCAATGCCACCACCCTGGAAGTCGTAGACGTTGATGGTCTCAGCCTCACCGCCGGCAGGGGTGTAGACGAGCTCGAGCTTTCCGGGGCCGGGGATGACGCGGTCGGTGGCACGGTACTGGTCACCGAAAGCGTGGCGGCCAATGATGATGGGCTTGGTCCATCCGGGGACAAGACGGGGGATGGCGGGGATGATGATGGGCTCACGGAAGACGGTACCGCCGCTGAGGAAGGGTTAGTACAAGATCAGGAATGGGCCTGTTTGTGTCTCAGAACTTACAGGATGTTACGGATGGTGCCGTTGGGGGACAGCCACACTGCAGGACAAGGTTCATTAGCGAGACCAGTTCCGAAGTGTCGAGTGGTACAATCACAACATACTCTTCTTCAGCTTGAACTCCTCAACACGGGCCTCATCGGGAGTGATGGTGGCGCACTTGACACCGACACCATACTTCTTGATAGCCTCAGCGGCCTCGACGGTGACCTTGTCGTCGGTCTGATCACGGTACTCAAGACCCTGCAAGAAGTGTCAGTCGCCGGTGACCGGTTATAGCAGGGCTGAGTCGGGTGAAAGCGCTTACAAGATCGTAGTACTTGAGGTCGATGTCAAGGTAACTAGACACACATGTCTCAATTGGACTGTCTCATACTTCCGGATCGGAACGAATTGGCACTTACGGCAGGATCAACTATAGAAGCGGGTCCTAGTTAGCATGCAGTTCCGGGAGATCACGGGTAAGAGCATTGCCCCGGAGGGCCCAGCCGAGGCAGACTCACCTTCTCTCTGATCTCCTTCCAAATGATACGGGTCATCTAGGAATACTATGAGCACATGTCAAGAAATATACAATCCAAAACTCTTCAAAGCTCTGAATCGTCGGAGAGGTTGGTCCTTGGCCGCAGGGGAGAATGCAGCCGCGGCTATGCTGCCCCGCGTTTTCAGGTGCGCCTTGTCGTCATGGCGCGCCTGTCTCCGACGCAGAGGCACCACAGCCGACTATAAAGCTTTGCAATGATCCCCATGCCAGTCCTACTAGACCGGAACAACATACCTCATCGCCGTCGAGCTCCACGACGGGGTTCTTAACCTTGATCTTGGTGAATTCGGTAGCCATGGTGCGGGATTGAGTCAAATTGATGGAGGAAAGACCGGACCAGCGGGGAGAGACAGTAGTAGAGACACGGGGAGAGACAGATGCGATCGATCTGAGAGAGCGGGCAGAGGCAAGAGAAGAAGAAGGAGAAGAAGTAGGAGAAGAAAAGGAAGAGGTAGAAGAAAGTAAGCGACGAGGGGCCGACAGAGGAGGGGCAGCGACGGCGGCGGCGATGGGACGGCGCGCCAAAGCGGAAGTGAACCGGATAGACGACATCGCAGTTAATTGTTCCGAATATCTGGGGAGGAAAGGGGAATTGGGGGGGGGGGGATGAGGGAGGAACCGGGGAAACTGCCCACACGGATTAGCAATTCGGTAACGGTAGGAGGGACAATTGGTAAAGGAATTCGCGAGAGTACCCGAGGGATAAGGATAGTTGAGGAAGAGTAGGGAGGAATAGAGCTCGGATGGAAGGAGGCGGTGGTGGGCAGTGGGGGAAGTTCGGAAGCTGCCGTTAAGCCGGAGCTTCTTCTGCACTGGCAACTTGCTGTGCAAGTAAACTTGCTCTGCACTGCACTTACCAAGGTCACTGGCTCACTGATCTCACTGATTATCTACTACGGAGCAGAACGGACGCTGAACCCGGCAAATGGTTTGAAGGAGATCCCAAGCAATGGAAGAGAGAAGAACAGGATGGTCAGGAGGGGATTTAAGAAAAGAGTGCGATGGCACAGGCAAACCAACAGCTCTTATCCCAGCAGGAAAAACCCTTTTGCCCTTCCCCGGCATTTGGTGACTGTGACTGTTCAGTCATTCATTTCTCCATCACTTCCCTTTCCGCCCACCGTTGATTACCTCCCCTGGCTATCGCCGAAGCCGGACTCTGGGCAAACTTCCCCGGAAGAGAGAGAGAGGGAGAGAGAGGTATGAGTCGTCGCATCATATGCGCTTCATGGGTCTCGGCAATACTACCATGATTTTCCACCTCTCCCTAACCTAATCTGTTTCCTGCTTCTATTGCTTGACAGACAGGAGGAGAAGTGTCTGATTCAAGCTACTGAGTACTCGCTCATGTTCTCTCCCTTGCTGAATGGAACTTAAGAAAGGTACTGTACTATTGTGATCCCGTTGCATCTTTCAATTGACAACTACATTCCTACTGTACGGCTGTCCTCTTCCGCCCAGCCGATTTTAACCGCTTGCTTTTTTTTTTTCCCGCGGTTACTCATCTAGCCAGTCTTTCCCCCCCTCCCTACAACGGAGAAATCTCCGCCCGGGCCTTTAACCACCGAAATCGCTGCTTAGCCGGACTTGGCCTGCCACTCCCCGGCTCAGAGCTGATTCATCCATCCCTCACCCGCCTCCGGATTCGGCAGTACGTATTCATACGTGCTCCAGGCTCGGCTAGATGCTACCCGGACAAGATCATCTTCAGAGCCGCAGTAGAACTGACACCTCTTCACTTGGTCCGATTCTACGAGTATGAAGATATAATGATCTCGTACTCCAAGTGATTCATATCCACATTCACATTCTAATTATGTTGAACATGGCGTAGTATATTCTCTAGCCTTCTAACTGAGGGACGCCGGCCCTGATGAATGAGCCACGCTTTTGATGTTGAAATTATAGATCCCTCCAATGCTCCTGCGCTCGTCGTAGTTGTAAATTTATCATCCAAAATCATGAATATCAAGAAGATAACAGAAAAAGAAATCTATACAGAGACCGCAATTCCGATCCTGAAGCGGGTCTACCGCCCATACCAACGTCCCGTCTAGAAGAGACCGTCAATCTCCCCAGTCTCGGGATCGATATCCACATTCAAGTAGCCAGGGGCTGTCGGCAGACCCGGGATGGTCTGAATGTCTGCTGCAAGGGCATAGCTAAAAAATCACTCAGTGGGTGGCCCACATGACAGCGCAACTAAACAGAGGGGAACTTACAGATATCCACCACCAACCGCCAATCGAACGTCACGAATGGGGACGGTGAAGCCAGTCGGGGCACCCTTGAGAGCCGGGTCGTGACTGAGCGAGTACTGCGTCTTCGCAATGCAAATGGGGAGGTTGCCAAACCCTTGAGCAGTGTACGTGTCGACCTTCTTCTGAGCCAGCTCGCTGAACTCGACCTTCTCCGCGCCATACATAGCCTTACCGATCCGCTCGATCCGCTCCTGGATGGTGCCGTCCAAGTCATAAAGGAGCTTGAAGTCCTTGGGCTTAGAGCTAGACACGAGGACGCTCTTGGCGAGATCCACCGCACCGGCTCCGCCCTCAGCCCAGTGGTTGGCGGGGACCGCGTCCTCCGCTCCTGCCGCAATGGCCTCTTCGCGAATGACAGCAATCTCGGCCTCCGTGTCGGTCTCAAAGCGGTTGATCGCAACCACGACGGGCACGCCGTACTGACGGGCGTTCTCGATGTGCTTCTTCAAGTTGATGCAACCCTTGCGCAAGATATCAACGTTCTCAGTGCGGTAAACTTCAGGCAAAGCAGCGCCAGGGGTGATCTCAGGGCCGCCACCGTGAACCTTCAAGGCACGAACGGTAGCCACAATGACCACGGTGTCGGGGGACAGACCGGAGGACCGGCACTTGATGTTGAAGAAGCGCTCACCGCCCATCGTGAAATCGAAGCCAGCCTCGGTGACGACGAAGCCAGTGCGAGCATCATGGTCCTCATCCGGCTCGGTACCCGCAAGCTTCAGGGCCAATTTATCGGCGATGACAGAGCTGGCGCCAATGCTGATGTTGGCAAAGGGGCCGGCGTGAACCAGGACAGGGGTTCCCTCCAAGCTCTGCATAAGGTTGGGCTTGATGGCGTCCTTCATAAGAGCTGCGAGAGCTCCACCTGCACCAATGTCGTCGCAAGTGACGGGGTCGCCGTTGCGCGAGGTGGCAACGACCATACGTCCCAGTCTTTCACGCATGTCTTCGAGACTGTTGCTCAGCGCAAGAATCGCCATACACTCACTGGCAACTGAGATGTCGAAACCAGTTTCGCGTGTAAGACCACGCTCAGTGGGAGCCTGCCCAATGGTGATTCCGCGCAGGTGACGGTCGTTGACATCAAGAACACGGCGCCAGGTGATAGTCTCAGGGTCGATATCAAGGCGAGCAAAGCGGCGGATCTCTTCCTCGGTGAGTTCGTCCGGGTTGGTCTTGGTAATACCCAACTTCTTAAGTCTCCGGTACATAATGGGCTGGAACTCGCGCTTGCCCTTCTTGGCAGGTACCAGGCGCTTGTAGAGGGCGCCGTCCTTCTGGGTGGCCTCATGGAACATACGAGTTTCGATAGCGGCAGCAAGAAGGTTGTTAGCGGCAGTGATAGCGTGGATATCGCCAGTCAAGTGCAGGTTGAACTCATCCATCGGGATAACCTGACTGTAACCTCCGCCAGCAGCTCCACCCTTGATACCGAATGTAGGGCCCTGGCTGGGCTGTCGCACGTTGGCGAACACAATGCGGTTCAAGTGGGCACCAAGAGCCTGGGACAGACCCAGGGTAGTAGTCGACTTACCCTCACCAAGAGGAGTGGGAGTGATACCGCAGACCAAAATGTACCGACCATCGCGACGGTGAGACAGGCGGTCCAGAACGGAGAGACTGACCTTGGCCTTAGTGTGACCGTAGGGTTCGAGCTCATGGGGAGCAATGCCAATCTCCTCGGCGAGCTGAGTGATCTGTTTAGGATACTGCGCACGAGAAATGGCGATATCGGAGGGCACAGGACTGGCCAACTTGATGGGAAGGGGAGTAATGTGTCTATCCTTCTGCTTTTCGAAATAGGCCTTAGCCCCAGTCACCACGTTCTCCAGCAGCATGGCCACAGTCATGGGTCCAACACCACCGGGGACGGGAGTGATCTGAGAGGCAACCTGGACAGCGGACTCATAATCGACATCTCCAACAAGTCGCTGACCGGACTTGCGAGTAGCATCGGCCTTGTAGTTGATACCAACATCGATGACGACGGCACCGGGCTTAAGCCACTCTCCCTTGACAAATTCAGTCTGTCCAATGGCGGCAACAACAATGTCGGCAGTCTTCACAATTCTAGCGATATCGGGGGTCTTCGAGTGGCACAGGGTGACGGTCGCATCAGCATTTTTCAGCAAGTAGCTGACGGGGCTTCCAACAATATCACTGCGACCAAGGACCACAGCTTCCTTACCAGCAGGGTCGATACCGCTCTCCTGCAGAAGCTTCATGACAGCCTTCGGCGTGCAGGGGAGGAAGAGAGGCCGGCCACCTCGCTTAGCCAGTTCTCCGATGTTGATAGCCCCGAATCCGTCGACATCCTTCTCGTCCGCGACAGCGGAGGTAATAGTGTGCTCGGACAAGTGCTTGGGGAGGGGCAGTTGGACCAGAATACCGTGTACCGAGGGGTCATTGTTGGCTTTGGTGATCTCTTGCAGAACTTCAGGCTGTGTAACAGATTCGGGGAAATTGATGATCTTGCATAGGATGTTTGTCTAGTACGAGGTGTTTCGTTAGCATAAGGATAAGTTGAGTCGTAGGAGCAGGGTGGCATATACCTCCTCGGCAGCCTTCAACTTCATGCGCACATAAGTGCCTGAGGCTATGTGTTAGCGTCCACGACTCTCCACCACTGACCCAATTTGGCAAAAAAGAAAAACCTACTGGAATCCGATCGGTTGCCCACTGTAAGATTTCAAGCCAGGTCAGTACTCGAGTGATCACGGTGCGGAGGGATTATGAGGGGCTATGACGCACCCTGGAAGATAACCAGACTAGGCTTGAACCTGGGGTTGGATTCCTGGATCTGGCGGATCTCAGTCTTGAGTCCCTCGCGAATGTTCTTGGCAATCTGGGTGCCATCAATCTTGGTAGCTGCCATGGCTGCTGGTCGGGTGCTCGAGAAGGTACGTCGGGAAGAGGAGGAGGGGGTGGAGACGAGCCTCGGGAAACCTAGCACGGCGCGATGAGCAGACGAGGAGGCACAGCGAAGATAAGACCTAGCCCCGCGTCTAGAGAAGAGCAGTCGTGGGTAGAGGGAAGGTAAGGGGGTGTAGTGAAGCTGAATCGGAAAAAGAGTATAAGAGCGCTCAGCGTTGACAACAGTAGCAGCACAGCGGGGTAAACTCGCCGAAGCCGAACGGGCGGGGGGAAACGGCATTGGGTGACTGGGCTGGGTCGAGTCACAGCTCTCGGCCACTGCAGCTTTCCTCGGCCAGCTCAGATGCAGATAGGGAAAAGGTTGAAATCCACCGATAAACACCTGGAATAATCGAATCAGGCAGCCCAAGACTCCGTAGAATGCCTAAAAAATCAAGGACTGTGATGAAGCAGACTCTAAACTGCCAGTCAAGCAAAGCAACTATTCTAAGAAAATCCTTTTCCCAACACCATTCACCCTCGAGTTTGCTGTCTCGACACTCTTTGCTCTGTTCTTTCTGCCTTTGTTTTCCATGGGAAAGTTTCCCCGATGAATGCCGCCGGAGCCTCAGGCTGACGCTAGAGTGAACAATGAGGTTTCTTCCTTAGGCTTAGTGCACGTAGTCTAGACCAGAAGGGGTAGGGGCTGTCTGAGGTCACGTGGTAGTTGAGCTAAGCCCAATTCGAAAACAGCTCTCAGGGCTGCGCACCTCACGTGAGAGGGTAGTCAGCAATACCGGAACTATAGATCTTCCGGTACGGTCAGCGTGTGACAAAACAGGCTCGATCAGGCAAGTCTTGGCGCGCGAGCCCGGACTGTGCGATGAAATTCAAACTAGTCCTGACGACGCCGACGAAGTGAGCCCGCCAGCACCCCGCAAGGATTTCCGCCTCATCACGCAGGTATTATACGACTCCCGGTCACAGACGCCCTCAGCTGTGATCCATCGCTCTTTTTCTACCGTCGCCTTTCCCCAGATTCATCGCGTGGTCGGCTCAAGATGAGGCCTATTTTGCTCGCGGGCCATGTGCGTTTTGCCATCCTCCTCCCTCCCAGCTCGAAGACTCTTATCTGTCGCCTGCAAAAACACTTGACCTTGCCGATCATGAAAAAGGATGGGGAATACGGTGGTCGCTGACATTTTTCACTCTTGCAGGAACGTGCCCTGACTCAGATCAAGTTCAACAGCGATGGCGATCTTCTGTTCTCCGTGTCGAAGGATAAAATTGTGTGCGCCTGGTGGTCGGCCAACGGCGAGAGACTCGGTACTTACAACGGACACCAGGGTGCCATCTGGACGGTCGATGTGAGCCCCAACACGGTTCTCCTGGCGACGGGTTCGGCAGACAACACCGTGCGACTATGGAACGTCAAGACCGGCGAGTGCGTGAAGGTGTGGGATTTCCCTACGGCCGTGAAGCGGGTCGAGTTCAGCCCCGACGGAAGCAGACTTTTGGCCGTGACGGAGAAGCGTATGGGTTTCTTGGGTACCATCGCCGTCCTCGATATCAGCTACGGCGAGAACTTGGAGGACCAGGCCGATGAGCCCAGCTTGCGGATCACCTGCACGGAGAGCAAGGCTACCGTTGCGGGCTGGAGTTATCTGGGCAAGTACATCATTGCTGGTCACGAAGACGGCAGTGTCAGCCAGTACGACGAGAAGGTGCGCAGACAGAATCTTGAAAATTCCCTGGCAAGAAACTGGGGCAAGTGAGTTGCTAACACGGCATGGGGAACACAGACCGGTGAGCAGCTGGAGAACGTCCAGGCCCACGAGTTCGACCACCAGATCAACGACATCCAATTCTCTCAAGACCGCACCCACTTCATCACCGCCTCCAAGGACAAGTCTGCCAAGGTAAGTGTCCTTTTGCCCTATCATTTTCCTCGCATGACACGTGCAAGCTTGTTAACACCCGGTTGCCAGCTCATCTCCTCCCGCAACCTCGCCATCCTCAAGACCTACCCCGCCGATACTCCCTTGAACAGCGCCACGATCACGCCCAAGAAGGATTACGTTATTCTGGGTGGTGGTCAGGCCGCCATGGATGTCACCACCACCTCCGCCCGCCAGGGTAAATTCGAGGCTCGCTTTTACCACAAGGTCTTCGAGGACGAGATCGGCCGTGTCAGAGGTCACTTCGGTCCCCTCAACACCGTCGACGTCCACCCCGCCGGTACTGCCTACGCTTCCGGAGGAGAGGACGGTTACGTTCGTGTGCACCACTTCGACAAGCCTTACTTCGACTTCATGTACGAGGTCGAGCGGGAGCAGCTGCGGAAGTAGAGAGGAGGCGGAGGAGGGGCGATTTTGACGTTCGGAATGCATCTTTTTTAAAACCAGTTACGCATCCTTTGTATGTGTCATGAGGCGAAGTTTCATCTTTTCTTTCACTATACTCCCCCAAAAAGTAGAAAGGCAAGAACCGGTACGGCGGCGGGTACGAGAAAAGACCTCGAGGCGATTCAGGGCATGAGTTATATTTCATTTGTTCCATGATACAGTCGGAGTTGGTACCATTTCCTATTTCTGGTCGCTATTGTGTGTCCTAATAAAAAGAACCCTTATTTGCTTTACTGTTTTGTCACACCCCTATGATTCCAACTTCGCTTGCTCATAATCTTTCTTGTCTTGCTCATGAACATATCATTTGAATTCCGAGGTCAATTTGCTAGGCAACATTTTCTATCGCGCCCGAAAAAATGCATAAAACCAGGAAGTATCAATATCCACCAAGCAGAATCACAAATTTTGTATGATTCGGAGGGAAAGTCTTTATCTTTGTTCTGGATGACAAAATAAAAATGAACTCCGTCTTGAATACCGGGCCAGCGCTCTTCTGACCAGCAGATAAACAAAGGAGAAAAAAATGGGTAAAAAAAAAGAATCATGAGATCTCATTGAGAAGAAAAAGGTGCGTTAGACGTGACATCCGAAGAAAAAGTGCGAGATTGATGGAGGAAACCCGAGACGATTCGAAGCGAAAAGAAAAGGCCGATTAAGGAGAGAGAAGATGAAATTAAATCAAAGAAACTTCATGCAAACTTCCCCGGAAGAAAAAGTCGCGGGCTCACCCCCGAGTCAATTTACTTTTTCTTGGGGAACTTCTCTGCTCCGATGTCCGAGCCTCGCAGCTTGACGTTGAGGACGCGCTCCATGGCACTCAGAACCTTCTGGTCGGGAGCAGCGGTGCCGCGCTCGAAGTCTTGGACGACAGTGACGGTGGTGTTGCACTTGGTGGCGAGTTCCTTCTGGGTCATCTTGTAGCCCTCGTCGGTACGGCGCTTCTTGATGGCATCGGCGACCTGGTGGCCGACGGTCTTGGGCTTGACAATGTCGTCGCTGCGATCGACCTTGGTCAAGTGCTGGCCCTCGGGCGCACCGGAGCGTCCGGCCTAAATACATTCACCGAGTCAGAACAGGTTGCCCCTCCTTTCAAAGTTTTTGGTCCGGGTGGCGGTTGGCTGCCCAGTGCAGCGAGAGCAGAGAGAATGACTTACAGCGTTACCAGTGGCGTACTTCTTCTCAGTTCCAATAACGAGACCCTGGCGCTGAGCGGCGTTCAGAGCACTCTTGCCCTTGACGACGGTCTCGCGGATGGCAGGGCCACCACGGTTCTTGCTTCCAATGCGCGTAACGGAGTCCCAGTCGCTCATTTTGGATATGTGTGTAGAAACGGTGGTGAGAATTGGGTTGTCGAGAGGATGGTATTGAGCGTGTGTTCGGCGGAGAGGAGCAGGTGGCGGTAGAGAAAGATCGCGTGAGATGTGTTGTAAGGAGGGATGTTGGAGACCCGCCGAATTTATACCGCCGCCACGGAAGCTTCTCGAGCCCTTGGGATGGCGGAGTCAGAGGGGCGCTGGGCGCTAATCTCAATTGGGTTTAATCGCTGCTGACATCATGTGCCATGAAGGCTATTAACTCCGTTGTACATCGAGGCAGTGTGCATACTCGAACTATAGCCAGGTTGCGACTGTGAGTCAGTATGAGTCTTGCTCGCTGCTCGCTTATTGTCGTGTATTTCAGATCATCTTCGTTTATACAGGTTTATGGCTGTGACTTATGGTCTAATCAATGCACAAGCTGCGATTGAATTGTCAGCAGTTAATGCGTCGAGTTTCCATGGACAACTGCATGTCAATTCTGGCTTGTCGGGCCTGTAGTCTAATTTTGCGGTTATCTTCTATGTATCTGTATCGCTTGTTCTGGCTCAGTTGATGGCTCACATGTTGTTTCAGAGTATCACACCTTTACACTCGGATATATAAACTTCCCACAACCAGGATTATTTTAAATGGCTTTCACTACAAGCATGTAGAAGAACGAATCTTCCACACAGATGAGCAATGGACTACTTATGCTGTCAAAAAAGTGGTTTGAAGCCCTCTGAATCCAGTATCTATCGAGATAGCTCGGGCCGCCAGCACTCAGTCAACCACGCCTCGCTCCTAGCTGATGAGGGCAGAGGTGCAGATGTTGTGCGAAACATTTGCAGCGCTATACGGTGTAGTTAGAGAGAGAAGGGTTAGCGAGAATCCAAGAGTCAATACACGGATGACTGTAGCTGTAGCTGTAGCTCTTGACACTGAGGATTCCACTTAGCTAGTATGTCTTCATATATCTTGCACTGTAGGGTTGGGCAAGCCAATAAGGAGGATTGCAAGGATTCGCTCTTTACTTTACTCTGCTAAGACAGTAATAAATAGCTCTGCGTTATATGTGCTTAGATAGCCAAGATAGTTCCTTGCTGAATCATATCTATGCTGATTTAAGCATAGTCTAGATCACATAAATCAAAGTACAAGTACTTGCTTATACATAACAGGCTAGTGCCTTGATGTGCAACAAGGAGCGATTGAGAATTTTCAATACACTTGTGGAGCAAAGATTGTACGTATCTCAACAGATCAATTGAAACAGGATAAAGTTCCAAGAATAGCACATCTGAGGTGTGGCCAAGAGAAAAAGCGAGACACTGCTTTTCCTACGTAACAGGTTGAGGAGCATGTCGGCCTGAACCTTGGCAGATGGCTCTGGTCATTTCTTTCGACGAGCAGCATCAAGTTCATTGAGCCCCAGTCCATAAGTGGAACTGCCGAGCACTACCTAGAGTTTGCCCCTTTCCAGCATCAAGCGTCCAACCTCAAGGACCAGGTAGGGTTTGCAATATCGAAAACACAGACGGATAATAAAGGTGCCTGGAATGACAAGACAAGCTAAATGTCGCGGGGCCAATCAAACAACCAAAAGGGCTGAGGTCACCCCTCTGAATGAGTGGGTGCCACTGGGTGGAAGCGGCCTCAGGTACCAAATCTGAGTAAGAAGGGGAGGGACCAACTGGAGACTGCGGCCAATGCATCCGTTATTCAGTAACTCCATTAATCGTCTCGTCTGTTATTATTTGCCTCTCATCTTCAACATCCATCTTCCTGTCCACTCTTTTCTTCCAGCGCTTCTTCTGCCTTTCAAATCGAGTCACATTCTTGATTGCTTAGTCGTGGCTTATTGCCATTAAATCACTCGAACTCGCTTCCTATAGCCTGTCATGGCATCCCAAGGCGATCTGTTCTCGGCCGTGGCCAACCGGTCGCTCCGCAACGTCCGATCGGTTAGTTTGAATCTCCTCGCCTCTTTGAACACCCTGCGGTCAAATCATAACTGGGATGGTACTGGGATTACTGACTCAAGAACTGTCTGTAGGAGCTTGAATTTCTAGCCGACTCCTCAGTCATCACTCGTGCACAACTCTCCTCGATCTTATCGCAACTGCCGAAAGAGAACGAGCGCAGTAGATCTTCGGTGCCCCCTCAGCAACCGCCAGTCCAGCAGCCGCAGCCAGTGGCGCCGCTGCCCATCCAGACACAACCATCTCCTGCCCCCTATTCTCCTCCCGTCAACCAATTTGCCAATGCCTCGTTGAACGAGAAGGCGACATACCAAGCGCAGCCTCCGCCGCAGCCGTACGCCAGCCCGGCCGTCCCGCCGCCTCCTGCTTATCCCCAGGCCCCGCCCGTGCTGTCTATCGCCTCGGCTCTGTATGCGTACACCCCGACGGACCCCGGCGACTTGGCCTTGCAGCCGCGTGACCGTATCCATGTTTTGGAACACATGAACGCAGATTGTAAGGACTCTGTATATTCCCGTCAATGGCGAAACTTCTAACAACTAATATAGGGTGGCGTGGTCGTAACGAGCGCACCAACCTCGAGGGTATCTTCCCCCGCAGCTATGTCGACGTGATTGAAGAGAAGGCTGTCTCGTCTCCCCCGCCCACCAACTATGGAAACATGCCTCTGGAAGTGAGCCAAAGTGGCTCTACGCCTGATGGGGACCCCGCCAAGAAGGGCAAATTCGAGGAACACGGCAAGAAGTTCGGCAAGAAACTGGGTAATGCCGGTAAGTTTTGTCTAAGGAAAGCAGTCTCGATGCTTTTCTATCATTATATACTTTTCCAATCGTTGATTGCTGACGATACACTCTAGCTGTCTTCGGTGCCGGCGCGACCATTGGTTCGAACATTGTGAACAGCATCTTTTAATTCTTTGTCAAAGTCGGTAGCTTCAAGAAAGGGTCTGAGACACATTGCAGATTACCCTTGTGTGCTTTCTATCGTCTAATCCAGTCTGTTTACGTGATTGGCGTTGGTGGTTGTTTTTCTGATTCTTATCATTATACTCTCTTTGAATTCCCTGATTCGTGATTCGCTTTAGTGAGACCCAATTGGAACAGGTGGTTAGTTATAGGCTTCATGGAGCGCTGAATATCCGTGATCAGACAGAGTCAATACAAGTGCTCAACGTAATAGTGGTCTGTGTGAATGTGTTTTAAGGAGAATAGAATTCTGAAGATATCTCACATCAGTATCATAATCTCCAATGAATTTGCTAGGCAGCATTCCATTTTACTCGAATATGCATAGACCCGGCAATGCCTCAATGCATGCAAACTAGATTTAGAACTACGAGTCCTTTCTTAATTCTTGCTCCAGCAGCTCAACACCCTCTGCATGCTGTACTTCTCGCGCCCAGTCCAAGGCCGTGGTGCCACTCCACATATGTTTGTGGACGTCAACACCACGATCCAGGAGGACCTTCATCGCTGCAGTGCACCGGTTCCGAGCCGACAGCATCAGGGCAGTACAGCCGTCCTCCGTCTGTACATCCACATCTGCGCCACCTTCCAACAACACCTTCATCAACTCCACGCGGTCCTCCGAGGCCGCGACCAGCAACGGATACCCCATGTCAACATGGGCGCCATGATCCAAGAGCAGCCGGACCACACCGGGGTGATCCCCAGATGTTGCCGCAAGGAGCGGAGTGAGGCCGTTTCGGCCTTGGGCATTCAAATTGGCCCCTCGGCGGACGAGAAGCGAGACGCTTGCGAGATCCCCGACATGACAGGCTGCCATCAACGGCGTTGCGCCCCTGGCATCCGGGCCGTCAATGTAGGCGCCCGCGTCGAGCAGCACTTCGACGGCCGCGTGGCTCCCCGTCGCGATCATCTTGATCAGGGGTGTCAGTCCGTCATCGGACTCTTCCTTCGAGTCGAGGCTGATGCCGCGTCGGCGTAGGGCGTTGATGGTATCTTGATACCCCTTTTCGGCGGCCCACATGATGACATGATGGATCAGCCCAGGGCACTGTTGCTGGCACTCGGTCCATCGGATGATGAGCCACTGCATGAGCGCATGATGCTCGTTGTGGACGACCCAGTCCAGCGCGAGCTGGTCTTCGACTCCGAGGAACTCACGGGTGAACACGTCGCCGTGGATCAACCACCGAAGAACGGCCTGCGAGCCGGTGCTGGCCTCTTCGTCCTGGTCGGATGCTCTTGAGATGGGCAGGCTATCGCTTGAGATCCCGAGAGCGCTGAGTGCGCTTTGGACGGCGTCTTTGTCGCGGTATCTTTCGGCTGTGTGCCATGCTAGCCACCCGAGCTGAAGCGAGATGGCTTTCCAGCGCTCAGGGCGTCTGCTGACGTCCAACCAACTATCTGAGCGCGAGCTCCTCAGACGAGCTCGGAGGTTTGCTCTGGGGTCTCGTTCTAGCAAACGAACAACATTCTGGAAGCCCTCCGCCTGTGTCTTCGAGTCAAAGTGCACCATAGCCCGGCGGCACAGATAGCCTAGCTCGTGTAACGTATGTTCGAACTCGACTCCATCACAACGCTCACACAGCCAGTGTAGGGCGGCAAAAGCTTCTGTCCACTTTTGGGCAACGATGTTGTTATGGATATAGTGTTGCACCCCTTCTGAGTCTCCTGCCAACCTTGGCAAGAGACTATGATGCTTCAAAGTTGGTACAATGCACAGCAAGGCGTCTTCAGTGAGACCCAATCTTTCTGCTGTAAAGACCGCCGCGAGTGAATCCAGGCGACTACTGAAAGCCATATACCCGCTCTGTGATCCTGCGCGTAACTCAACATGGCCGCCGAAGTCCGTGACTTCGCGCAGGACGCTTTGGAGGAACTTTATATAGATCTCCTGGGCAGCCGTAACTTCCACCCCGACGTTGGTTCTCACAGCAAGTATACTCTTGCTGTTCGAACTTGTGTGGAGGAGAAGACCGAACCGTCGGTTGTGGAAGCTGATTACCTTTGCAGGAACCATCTGCGCTTCGATATGGCGAAACATCCACTTATGGAACAGTAAGTCGGTATCTTCCTCTGAAGCCTCCTTTTCATTCAGTCCTACGGCACGGACAAGTTCACTCTGGAGATATCCCGGGTCGGTCTTGATCAGTGACCATGTCCAAAGTCCTAGCACTGCTTCTAGCGCAGTGATATCGATTTCCCACTGTAAAGTCTCCTCCGACCTAACAAGTCTGATAGGGTAAGTTTCAGAGACCGAATTAGTAGCATTGCTGTTGCCACTATTGTGGGCTTGACATTGGAACCGAAGGTCGAAGGAGTAGGTATCCTTGGTAATGTGCTTCCATTCCGAGAATAAATCCATCGTCCCTGTAATCGCTTTCGCTAGATTGCAAGCTATTTGCCTGATAGGCAAGTCATCCCACCTCATGCCATCATGGCTTCCCTCAGATATCAGCTGAGCTAATCGTGTCCTTGTCTGTATAGCTCTGGTCCCCGGGCTATGCTTTTGTGCTCCCTGGTTGGTAGATCCCGTACCGGAAGTCTGATTGACATGCGCCTGCGACGGAGACGCAGAAACTTCATTGACCACCAACTCAAATGTTCGAATGCCTTCGAGGTGAAATGCAAAACAGTCTAACTCTTGCTTTCTATGAGAGACTAAACCTGTCTCTCGATCCGTGAACCGACTTTCATTTGATTCGGATCTTTTGGTCCGGAGGGAGGCTCTCACGATTGACATTAGAAAGGTCGAGCCCACCTGTGCAAGAATCACCGATGCATGAAGCCCGCGGAAGCCCACAAACTGGGTCACAAAGCCAACGACAGCCGTGGTCACCGCGAGCGCCAGCAGTGGCCGCTCCGTAGATCTAATGGGACTCCTGACTGATTTGATGTACAGGAGGTCTTTGCTAGCCCCCCCGCCAGACCCTTCGTTGACAGCCAAATAAGCACCGAAGGTTTGGTCTCCGACATCTTGGTCTCCTGGCTGCAGCCAGTATATTTTGCTGGGGACGGTAGGGCGGATGTAGCATTTGGCCGAGGAGCGTTGGATGAGGAAAGCGCAGAAGAACATTCCAATGCTGAGCAGCATGGTACCCGAGAAGAATAATGGGAAAGCATAATCAACAACTGGGCTGCCATCTTTCAAAAAATGACTCGGATATGAGAAAACGGTTATAGCAGAATATATCAGCACGCCTAGAGACTCGATGGTTAGGACACAACTAAACCGGGACGAATCGAAGGCCGTTACTCACCCACTTGCAACAGAAATCCCAGTGCTGCTGCTGCATAGAACCACCCCTGGCTTCTTCTTGCAATTCCCTTGTTCAAGGAGAGATTGGCTATGTCGAGCTCGACGAAGTACTCTTTCCCATCGAGAATCCATTGGCCTTCTCCGGCCACCCAGGCACCGGTCTGAAGCGCGTCCCGCAGAGTCGCGATTTTGTACGAGCGTTGCTGGGTCTGAGGATCTATCTCCTCCCATACAATGATCTCTAATATTCGAGGTCGCCCAAGGACTCTCGATATGCCCCCGTGGTTGAAAAGTTCTGCAGTGGTCTCGGAGACACAGGACAACAGTTCATTCTCTGCTTCTCCGGGACCTTCCTGGGCTCGACCCACGAACGCCCTTAGCGAGGCGTTCCCGCAGATACGAATAGCGGAGATGACAGCTGTGAGAATGCCTAGAGGCGAAACGGCGAATATGAAGTTGTCTAGGATGCTGATTGACTCGGAGAGGTATTGTTTGCTCAGTCGATCGCCGAATAGGGATATCAGAGGTGCCTGGGTGGACACGGTTACTATACAGTCGCCATCCTAGGAGCTGTCACACACTCACCAAATCTGTTGCCAGATCATCGGTGAAGTCGTCCCAACCTGTTGCTCGGGCGCTGGGTATGCTGACGAGCAAAGCAAACAGGGTCAATTGTATCGACATGATTAGGTGAATAGAAACCATTCACCTCAAAGTGGGCCTTATTAATCAAATTGACAGCCCCATGGCCTTTTCAATGAACAAATCCAACAGGCACTGATGGCCAACTCAGCCCCGTAGGCGCCATGTTCATAGCCTCGCTGGAAGGAGGCTGAAGCTCCAGCTCGTGATAGGAGTCTAGCTTGCCGGCGGCTGCTTCCAATTGCCTGTGGACTACCCACTGCACTTGTCGCGCACTTCTCTTCAGGTTCTCTCTGCCTTTCCTACCATTTATATTTAGTCCCCTTCAAAGCTCTGGCCAAGCCTCCTACAATACTTACGGATATTCCAGATGTTCAAGAATCTATTATTGAGATAGGTTGATGGATAGTAGCACCTGCTGGCGTCAGCCGAATGCAAAGGAATCAAGCATGATCAGCTATGGCCTTGCTCCTTACAGGTTCGTGAAGGTTTACTTCCATATAGTAATTTAAGTTACTAACAAACTAACTAGACACACAGAAAGACCTCAATCATCATAATGATATTCTTGTGTTCTCCTATTCTTCCTGCATATCGGTTGATTATTGTGTTGCATTGCGTCGTTGACGCCAAACCTTACACAAGCGTCCTCTCCCCCATTGGAGCTGACAGGGGCCCTTCAGAGCAACAGACGATCGTGCCAATGTAGTGGATCTCGAGTTTGCCACGCTTACGACTAAATCTCAGACGAAATTCATGCGACCAAGACGGCCTCCCTGGCAACTCACCGTGCCGAATATTGTCCAGGAATACTCTCAAAGAAATATAGCCGGCTAGTTTGAGATTCCATTCTAGTACAGCAATTGCCATGGCCAAATCGCTGCGAGACGATCGAACTGGCAGACGACGATTTGAGGTCAATAGAAATATCGTGGTCGGGTGCACAAGTGGTTGCATTTCTACCCCGCTCTTCTGCCGCATGGATGTGTGTCGAACATACAAGTCCGGATGGAGCATGGGATAAATATTGACGCTGAGGGGTTAAGACCAAGAGGTCTCCTCTAACGATTGGGCGCATGGTTCCCTTGTCTGCACTCGTCCAAGACCATCCTCCGCATGCAGCTCCTATCACAGCCTTCACAGGCTAACTGCCCTAAGCGCCCACGATCACCGTTTGGTTCAATCAGCATGCAAGGCTAAGAGGGCCTCGGCGCTTACAGCAATCAAACCACGCATGCCTCGAGCTGTTTCTACACTATTAAAACTGCGACATTTGCCTTGCAGTATGGGCGGATAAAGAACCGCCTTTCATTTTTCGAAGTGCAGCTTGCATGAGACAAGCGACAGATTGTCGATAGAAGCATAATGGCGACTACAATGCCTCAAGCACAAGCCCAGCAACCTCCTCCCCATTTCCCTCGTGAGTATATCTGTGCCCTCGAAACGATAATCAGCCCGAATGCTAATGCGACCACTTTTATCAGCCCCGCCGGGTGCTCCGCCTTCTACACGTACGCCAGCACTTGATTAACATGGGTTCCCACATCCATTGACAAGAGCCTTGACTCATATATGGTGGACGCTTTGTAGTATACCAGCCGAATGCGCAACGATCGCCGTCTTTTCCACCGCCATCGTTCAGCTACCCTCCTCCTCCTCGCGCGCAGACGTCTTCTTCACTCTCCGAGAAGACGAGTATTGCAGGCGCCTATGCAGCGAACGTCGGGATAAACAATGCGCCTCAGGCAGCGCCCAGCTATACAGCACAGCCGGAAACACCGTCCTCGGAGCCACCCCCGAGCGTCGTAGAGACAGAGAGAGCCGCCGGCGGCCCTCTTCATCTCAACCAGCTCCTAAGCTCTTCCACTGCGGACGAAGTCGGCACATTCAACGGCGGAAGCTACCGAATCAGCCACCGGGACACGAACTCTGTACTCACCTTGCAGCTGGCCATGGGATGCCCCATCGAGGCAAGACCAGGTAAGCCTTCTCAATACTACGTCCCCTCCAAACCAGAAGCCTACGCAATCATTCTAGCAAATGCCGTCGAGTCACTAGCTAACCAAGGACAACGTTCTCAACAGGGGCCATGATCGCGATGTCCGAACTCGTAACACTTAGGGGCAGTATGCGCTTCTCTCTGAAAAAAGTCCTCGCGGGCGGCAAACTTTCCCTGTCCACGTATACCGGCCCCGGCGAGGTCCTCCTTGCCCCGTCCACGCTGGGCGATATCATGGTCCTCCGGCTCGCCGGCTCCGACTCGTGGAAATGCGGCCGCGACGTTTTCCTGGCTTCCACGAGCGGCATCAAGAAAGAATACCAGACCCAGTCGCTCACCAAGGGCATGTTCTCCGGTGAAGGGTTCTTCATCTACAAGATGGAAGGCGTGGGCCTCATCTGGATTCAGAGCTTCGGGGCTATTATCCAGAAGGATGTATGTCTTTTCTTCCACAAACACACACATACACACACACCCACCCCCTTTATGCCCTACACCCAATCCACGCTCTGAACCCCCGGACACCCGGGCTACTTATTCAAAGTTTCACTGCTCAGCTACTAACAATGACCCACAGATCCCCGAAGGCGAATCCTACCTAGTCGACAACGGCCACCTGGTAGCCTGGAACTGCAAGTACAAGATCGAGCGCGTCGCGTCGGGAGGCATCATCTCCGGCCTGGCGGCCGGCGAGGGTCTGGCGTGTCGGTTCGCCGGGCCTGGGACGGTGTACTTGCAGACCAGAAATGTCAACGCGTTTGCGGCGCAGATCGGTGCCAGCACCGCTAGTGGATGATCCTGGCTGGCTGGCTAGCAGGGCGTTTGATCGTGCAGTGTATCCGTTATGTGTGCCGCCCCGTTTCTTCTTTCCCTACTACTTCCTTCGGAGGTAGTTGTTGCATGTCTTCTTTCATTTTGATACCTATCTTGACCGAATCATTTGAGCGTGTTTGGCTTGGCTTGACAATTGGGAATTTGCCAAAGTGTGACAATATACTTGCATTGTACTGATTTTCCTTCCCATGAGATAACGCATAATGCCCAAGTTCTTCGGTAGCTACGAGTAGAGTAATACTGCCAAAAGTAGTTCTCGTGAGAAGAGCATACCAAGTCCATTCACCTACCATTCCATGCTAGCTAGTCATGCCATGCTGAAAAAAACCATCCTCAATTTCTCAACTCTCCCCTTGCTTTTCTCTACAGTTCCTCAAACCTTCAAACCACCCCTAGCACAGCAACAGTCATAAGAGACTTAACGGTCACTCCACATAACCTCCAATCATCCACACACCGACACGATCCTCAAACAACGAGGATGCATCAATCCAAAAAGAGAAAAAAGGTGAGGAGAAGTAAGAAGCTCTTTGTATACGAGAGGATGATAGAAAATTTGGGGGGGAAAGTGTGGGAATATGAAATCATAACCGTGTCCAGAAGTAAAGAGAGGCAGGCAAGGAAAAGTAAAAGCGGGGAAAAAAAGTAAAGAAGGGAACCATGCCACACAAAAACCCATAGATTCCATAGGAGAAAACGCACAAAAACCCTCTTTCTTTCTTTCTTTCGTTTCTCCGCCCCTTTCCTTGTCGTCTCCTCCGCACCTCTTTGGGGTGGGGGAAAAATAAATTAAATTCCCTGCTTTTGAATCGTTTAACCCTGTCTCTTTCTGCGACCGACCTGTCCACGGAAACCGGTCTTGATGGCGGCGACGGAACGACGGGAACCGCAAGAGTTACAGGTGACGAAGTATAGACGGTTCTCACCCTTGTTGAGCTCGGTGTCGGGACTGCGGCAGGTCTTGCAGGTGACGTATTCGACTATCCAGGAGTTAGTGGTAATTCGTATATGTAGCAATGAGGAAGTGTGATTGAAGAGAGAGAAGTAAGGGAGAAATGGGAAGGAAGACAAACCGATATATCTTCTCAGGACGTTCTCGATCTGCTTCTGTTGGAAACGACCCTTGATGACCAGACGACGGGAACCGTCGACACTACCGCTGGTACCCAATTCGGCGAACAGGAACTGCATGACGTGGTCGTCGGACCGCTTCATGCGCTTGCAGATATCGGCAATGTTGGCGAAAATGGTACGACGGTTACCTTCACGGAGACACTGGGGCGGGGGAATCTTGTAGGACTTGGTGCCGCTGGACAGCAGGTCGGGGTGGTGGCTCTGGATGAGGGAGAAGAATCGGGAGACGAGGAGCGCATAGGGGATGGCTTGCGTGGCGTCGTGGGCCCAGATGCCAGTGCCGGCCTCGTGGTCGCCCTCGGGGACTTCCTCCTCCTTCTCCTCGCCGGCGCCGGCAGCGGCGGTGACACCGGCCTCGGCCAGCTTGGCCTCGAAGTCGTCGGTGTCGACCTTCTTGGTCTTGGACTTCTTCTTCTTCTTCAGGGCGGAGACGTCGAACTCGCCGTCACCGGCGGGGGAGGCCTCATCGCCTTCGCCGGCTTCCGTGTCCTTGGGCTTCTTGGTCTTCTTCTTCTTTGACAGGCCCTTGAAGAGCTCGGTAACCTCGTCGACGGACTTGTCTGTTTCTCGGGGAAGAGAGTGTGTTAGCTTGAGGCGGTCGCGTAGATTTTTCGGGAGTTGGACAGCACAATCGTCCCGGCCATGGAGGGGGGAGGAATCAGGACATACCCTCAGCAGCCTCAACGGGCTTCTCGACCTGAGGGGTCTCTGTGACTTCGCCGTTGGTATCCATGATGACGTCTCCTTCACTGAATGCGACGGACTTGCGTTGCTTGGGTTCGACCTGTTAATCGGGGAACCGGACAGCCCAACAGGTTAGCGGGGCACCGAAATTATGTGAAAGTGGACAATGAAAAAGCCCTGACAGCAAGACTCTCAGGGATAGCACTGCTCGTTGACTACCAGCACCACGTGACCGACAGGAGCTGGGGAAGGAAGAGGGTTGTTTGATGCAGGCAAAGACGAAGGTGGTTTGGAGAGCAGCAGCGGCGGCGGGTATGAAATGGATGAAGAAAATGTGGGAGGGCAATCGGTAAAGGGAAAACGGGCTTTGTGACGTACAGTGTCCGCCATATTGGCTCGGCGCTTATGATATTCAAAGGTTTCTCGGTCTAACGCGTCGCAGAACAGCACTGTCCGAGAATCAGAATTCGAGGGACAGGATGATTACTTTTTGCAGCGAATAATGAGGTCAATCTTCTTAGATCTGCCGTTGAGTTGTTGCTGGTTTGGGTTGCGAGATGGCGATTCTCGTTATCGCGGGTCCTCTCACGTGACAGCCAACCGGTGACTCAGGACCGTATTTACATTACCGTACTGTCAATCGCTCGCCTCCTCAGGCCACAACAATGCTGAGCTGGCTGCCTTGTTGTCACTGCCTTGCTGCCTTGCTGCCTCTCTGCCTCAGTCCCCTGAATGATTACATCAGACCATCGCCAACCCGATTCGTCACTGAACAAGAACTACCGTCGCCGAGCTCCAGGCCTTATCCGTTGCTATCCTTCGGATACCCTTGCTGTACCTTCACATTCGACCAAAGTTGGCTCATGCTGAAATCCTTGCTCAGGCGGTAGGCAGGCCACTGCTTGATTGCGAATATTCCCGATTGACACCATTGCATACCTTTGTCAACCACTACCACCACCTCCGACGATACCAATAAACACGAACACCCACTTCATCCCCGCACCTTTTATCGAGACTACGCAATCTGCTACCTAGTACTCTATACCTTGAAACCCGATCGAATCACCAAAGACCCTCCCACCGTCAAAATGTCTGCCTCGCCCTCCGCCTCCAACCCTTCCCTCACCACCTCCGCCTACATGGTCTCCTCCCGTGACCGATCCTACTCCTCCGCCTCCGACGACGACATCGCCTCTCTCCCCTCCGAAAGCACCTCCGTCTCCGACCTCGATACCCTCTCAGACTACTCCGACGCGGAGGAGGAATGGCGCGAAAGTCTGGAGCAGTTAGAGATGCTCCTGACCATGGTGTTTGTTCCGTTCGTGGGGAAATATCTGGGCCGGAAATGCGCTTATTGGAGTAAGTTGCCTAGGGACCCCCTTCACCTGTCTCGGAATGAGGTGCTGATACTTTATGCAGGTTGGACGAGATTCATGGAATGGAAGTACCCCGTTGAAGTGGTTGTAAGCAATAAGGCTGCTTTCAAGGGAGCCGGGGCTGTGGGCGCTCTCTCCCCTCTATAAGCGATTGTGGAAACAAAGCGGAGTTTCTATATACGAGAAGGGGATCTCGTGCTGTCTATATCCGAGGGCCCATTATGTTGCAGCAACCTATCCTTGTAGTGAAAGGAGTTTCGCGATGGTATCAGGCGAACCTTTCCCTTTTCGCGGAGCAGCCCCTCAGATGCTTTTTGAGGGGGCGTGGTCACTTGGATATATCTTGCGTTTTAAAAATGTCCAGTGAATCGGAGATGTTCCTCTGGGACAAACTGGTCTGATCTTCGGTGTTGAGTTTATAGCATAGCATATTTGTTTGTTTATTGAGAAAGGTATACCCCAAATATCAGCCTTGTTTAGGGCTTATCCAAGTCTTTGGCATGCACTAGATATCTGGTCCGGCGTACTGCACAGAGGACATCTCTCCGGTGGCATAAGAAACGGATAGAGAACATGCACGCGAGACACTCCAGAAGAGTGTTAGGGTGACGAGTCCACCCTCCTAGAGACGACACGCTCCACATTCTCCCTCGCCATTCGCTTCCGTTTCTCCTTGCCCTCCAAGCTCCCCAGCTGGATGCCCGCCTGGGCCAGTGCAGGCTGCGCATAGAAGCACGGATCGCTGTATCCCGGCGTGAGGAAGCGCTCCAGCGGGGTTTCGTGGCGGATGTTGGTCTGATCCAGGGCAACTTTACTCTCAAAAAGCTTCAGGGAAGCAGTAACCTGGTTGTTCGAGCTAGCAGCGAATCGGACATTCGGCTGTTGCTTGGTGGAAGAAGCGTAGTCGACTTGGCGGAGCTGCTCCAGATCTGACTCGATATCATGGTGGGCAACAGTCGGGGGCTCGCAAAGAGAAACGCCGAGCTGGGAGTAGTAAGCGTGGATACGTTCTTCTGCGATGAGAGAGTCGATCCATGATGGCACGGTAGACTCCGATTGAGCGTGCTGAGTTGGGATGTTAGTGGTACGGTAGGTATAAGACGGAAGGTTTCGTATAATGAGAGGAGAGAGAGGCAGAGGGAAGTGGCAAGCAAACCATTTCACTGAGTTCCTCATGAATGGCGAGATTGCGCTCGATCAATGGCGCCGGGAATGAAGTCGAGCCTGGACCTTGAGTCGCGGCTGCCGTTTGAGCTGAAGGAGGGTCATGTTTGTTGGCCATTCTTTTGCCTTGGGTTTTATTTTCCGTGCTTTTCCTCCCATCGCTCGCCGTACCTCTTTATACCACCCCCGGACACAATGAACAAATGCATTAGCTTCTCTTCCCCTACCCCATATGCCCTAGCTGATCCAATTGCGCTCAGCCAAGCACTCACTAAAGTCCCATACGAGACTTTTGACGAGCTTCGAACCACCCTTCGGCCGGGGATGTGTACACAGCACAGTGCAGCAAGCCATTGCATCAAGTCGATTTAATGGAACGGTCAACCGATAGCCAAAGTTGATCTGTACCTCTGGAGGTAAGAAAGAGGTAAGACTATTGTATCATACGACTCCTTCCTTTGTGGGTTTAACTCCTCCACGTAGCCCACGTAGCGAGTTCATCTTGAGCTGCGCAGCGCAGCCGAAGTCAGCTTAAGGACCTGTCTTCGAAGGCTCGCAGATGCAAGGTAAGTACTTGCGTACTTCTGACACTTCTCCACTAGTGACTGACCCAACCACAGGGACAAACAGAATGACACTGGCATGAATGAGGCCAGCGAGCTCAAAGCCACAATGTCCTGCGACAACGCCTCTCTACAACAGACAATAGTACCTGAGGATGTACACACGCGGGCACATACGCTTGATCTAGCAATCTCATTCTTCTCCGCGGAGAAGATATCCTAAGAACCAAAGATAAGCGGTAATGCACGCCCCAAAGCGGATATCCCCTCAGCTGCTTTTCGTGTTGGCTGAACTAGAAAGTGATAGCAGACCATCAAATCTGCACATATGGCTTGGCGGACCATTCCTCCTGGACTTACGGTAAGGATTAGACAGTTCTGACGGGCCTATCAGAGCCTCAGGTCTTATGCTTCCTCGACTTGAAACACTGCATGGATGGACATGCAAGCCCCGTCCGAGTCCTTTTCCTGGTTCTCGGGTCCGGATCGGCGGCGAATTTACTTTTTGTTGCCGCTGACATTTCAGCTGGTCACACAGATCTGTATTGCAAATCTGGCGGTGGCTTAGATCCTTCGTTGATGACTCCGAAGCCATAGATGTGGCTCACTGATAATCCATATATCTGAATTATAGAGGTAGGGCGACATCGTTCGATGGCTTGACACCATGAAGGCCATTGCTGGAGAAAGACTACACTCAAGATTTTACCTAAGTAATTGGTCTGAGTCCTGCAAACATCCTCGAAGTCAAAGACTCAAGAAGGAAAAAGCAACGAGCAAGCAACAAAGAACACGCACAACATCAGCCCTAAGCTCAGTTCACAGCCCAACGAATTCTTGGGTCTCAATACCTACACATGCAGCCAGACCATTCCCAGAGAAGCGTTACAGTCCCTTTCATCCCCCACCGGAAATCAAGTGCGACAAACCAAAGACATCCCGACAGGTCGGTTCCTGCAGCTCCGTGTGCAGTTCATTTCCTCATTGTCCATACCCTTCCTTGCAAGCGTGTTTGACCCGACTACCTGGTTAGGTCTGCTGCAGTCCGGTCCACGGTCTAGCTCCCCCAGACGCATAGTACTTCTGTTTTGACGGCTCTATCATCCAGTCAACTCAGCAAATGAGCCCCATTACATCCACCCCCTGGCTGTTGCCTATTGCCTGATGACTTAGTCTCTCTGCCTGATTTTCCTGTACTGCATGCCCTCCCTCCCATGCATTTACGTATACACCTGTTAAAATCCTGCTACGTTCCCCCATTCTCCTGCAAGCTGGCGTAATCATTCAAGGATCTGGTTTGCTCCATCATTATACCCAGAAGACAACCTGGTCCAGCCGGGGAAGGGTAGTAGGATAGCCCTGTCGCTTTGAGGTCCCCCTGCAAGGCTGTTGGTACCAGGGTTGCACTTCATAGCATTGTACTGAGCCTCTGATCACAAATGTCACTTTATCCCGCAGTAAGAAAAAAGCAATATGCTCTTTTGTGGTCATTACAGTGCCGATCACTGTTGAATTTAACATGTGGAGGGGTTCAAAGCCCAGGAGAGCAGAGAATGCGGCTCGCTTTTCATCTAGACTGATGGAAGGGATAGGAGTAAACTGGGAGAATTCTCAACCAGATTTGTGTTGATGTATCAAGCTTAAAAGCCCAGCCCCGTTTAATAAGGTGATACTTAGCTTATGACATGACCCACGGACACAATGACACCGGGTGACTCCATCCGTGCCCTCGGGGTCTGACAGGCTGCTCTCCAGGGCTATGGCCGAAAATGCATCCCAGCTTAATGAACAAACATGGGGCTATCTACAGAGGCACGGGGTCATGGTAGACTGAACGGCACTGGTTAATCAATTTCACCTGCCACAGGCTGGCTCCGTTCTGAACCCTTCTAATTTACTAATATCTTGGTTATTTTGATCTTCAGTTGATCTTGAATGTTCCCCAGAAGTTAGGAATACATGATACCCTCATCTCCTCAAATAATCGTGGCAAGCATTCTCACTTCCAAATACATTCGAGCTTGGCTCCAATAGATGCAAAATCCTCCCATCAAAATACCAAATACAAGATATTGGGGAGTAAGAGTTGACAAATTATAGCACATCGTCAATATAACATCCTTCGCTGCCAAAATCCTTCCAGATCATCGCTGATGTCAGTTTGTAAGCCTGTGGGCTCGCAATGCAAGCCAGAGCCTTGTAGCAGCCTGCATTCCAAGCAGCCTTCTACATGGGTGGTAAACTCAGCCTGAGTTTGCATTATCTCATTCTCAGTGAACAGACCGCCGGTGTAGGCTGTCCTAAGGTACATTGAGAAAGGCGCATCTCTCACCGCATCGCTTGCAAGGGTTTTCCCCGACCTATCCTCTGTCTTGCTTGACAAGTCGTAGCTTGTCCGATTGTCATTTGCGTAGCCATGCGTGTCCTCATGTCTATCCCTAGCTGAAGGCTTTCTTTCCAGAGCACTCTCCGGTCTGCGTTTTGGAATTCCAGGCTTGACACCTGCAGTGGAAATATCTTGGAAATGTTCCTGAAAAGATTGGAAGAAGTCTGACTCGGTTGCCAAAATGGCATCACACACAGCTTCAAGGGCAGCATAGTCCACCTTGCTGGGACTTAAAGGGAAGCAGTCATCGATGATTTCGTTAAGTCCGCTCGAAGCGACAAAAAATGAGTTTGATTGAGCCTCGCAGGAAACCTGACGGCGCACTTGATTCTTGCGCCCAGAATATGGCGGATCTGTCTTATTAGGCTTTTTATTTTGACCGTTTTCACCGGATAATATATACTTAGATGACTTTGTTGGAGTGGTCCAGTCTGTGATGATGTTCGGCATGGACTCCTCCTGTCGATGTGCGTATTCTGACGGCGTTCCATCATTTGTCAATAATATCTCAGCGCGAGAGCTGATGCCTGGATCTTTGTGCTCCTGTTGAGTTGCATGTCCTCTCCCGGTCTTTTGAATCTTCTTGGGCGGCATAGGCGCGGTGGCTGTGGTTCGAATGGGCGATGAGGAGGATAAGCGCTTGAGAAAGCCTCTTGTAAGAGATCTTCTACTGCATTGCGGGGATTGAGTATCCTTTTTGCCCGAGTCCCAGAGAGACTCTCTCTCTCGGAGTAGGCGATGTAAATCTTCTAGAGTCCAGAGCCTTATTCCCGTGGTGGCTTTACTGGGAGAGCTGAAATTAACCCGCAGAAGATTTTTAGTGTAGCTTTCAAAATCGGATTCTGACGACAAGTCCAAGGCAGTACGTGGCGATCTCATAGCATTTCGTAGCACGTTTCCACTCCTCCCATTCGTGCCGTGTTGTGACCAGTGATCTTTATCATAACTTGAGTTTTGCATCTCGCATCTGGTAGTATCTGCTGTGCCATGACCTGGAAGCGATTCGGAATATGTCTTAGATACGTCATTCCGAGGAATTAGGCGTTGAGGCGCTCCTGCCAGGAAGTCTTCCTCTGAGAAGCCAAGTAAGGGGACTAAAGCACAGTCAAAATCTACCCATGAGAGAAGGGAGATCCGAGCGTGTCCGAAGCAAGCATACCTCTAGAATTGATAGGGGAAGAGGTCTTTCCCTTCTTGAAGATTCCCAAGTCTGGGCGATGGTTGATCTTGCATCCCATTCAGCATCATTACAGCAAGAAGAGAATGTACTAAGTAGTTTAAAAGACATGACCTACCGTCAACCGATCTTGGGCCACGTTGGGCGCATGGAACTTGTGGGCGATTGCTCGCCTGAGATGCTTTGAAAGACGTTCGAGCTTCTTCTGGACCTTGGTCTCTTTATAGTCAAATCGATCGTCCTTGGTTTTGTACCTCATACGGCGCTTGTATCTATCAAGCTTCTCATCTCCCGGTGCAGTAGGCTTTGTACCGGCGAGATGTGAGAGTGAGCATCCTCCGACCGTTGGCAAGGTAGCGTCAGCATTGCTCTGGGCGAAAGCCTTGGGCTGTGCTGTTTGGGCTACAGTAGTGTAATATATTTCATTAGTATGACTTTGGTAAATCGTGATAGAGAGAATCATTCCCACGAAATGAATTCTGGTCTGCAAGAAGTTTCTTGTAGAATCTCGGCGGATCTTCGTCATCTCTCAAGATCCAGTCTTCGACTCTGGCATGAATATCTTGAGGAAGAAGATGTTGCGAAGCTAGGGAAGGCATGGTCGATGCAGTTGAAGATTAGTATATAGCTTCCGAGTTGGAGATTGAACAATTTTTCGAAAGTGATGAGAAGAGGATGAAGGACGAGGATTCATGGACTCAGAAGCAGTTGGCTTCACACTTGCTTCAGGATGATGTCGCTTACGCCGGAAGTTTGTGCCTTCCTAAATAGGAAAGACTATGTGGCCTCCCTATTTGCACTGCACTGCACTGCACCCATTGATAGTATCAACACCCAACTTCTAGACTCGTTGGTGGCTACTTTTATTCTTGACCACTAAATTCTTCCTTTCACTGTCATTCAGAGCACTTCTTGAACACAACCCACCTCTCTTCTGATCCGGCTTCTGCTTTTCATTTTGCTTCTTCACCTTTCTCCTTCACTTCTTCTTTCAACCCTGTTCAGCGCGCAAGGAAGCTTTCTGCTCTCTCCTCTTCCACACTTTTCTTCTCCAAGCTTCAAGCACTTCCCATACCTCTGGTCATAGTCTTGTCGAAGTCCTCAAGCCCAACACATCTCTCACACCCATAGAATCCCACCATCACCCTGAAACAGTATGGACGAAGCTTCCGCACAGCTTATCCTGAGCCTACTTCATCAAGATGTGCAGGCGGAGATTGAAGCCAGCAGGACTAGGAGCAACAACAGCGGAGCATCTGATCATGAGCTCGCGCTATGCGAATGGGCATCCCAGATCCAACAGTGCGCCACGACCACCCACGACAGCCATATGGCTCTGAGCATCGACCGAGCGACCTACGATGACCGCGTGGCACTCACCTTAGCTGCACAGGAGGAGAGCAGGGCGCTTGCTGACCGAACGCTCGCTCTTCGCTACGGAAACCAAGCGCCACAAGCCCAGCACCAGCCAGCCCAACATCTAGCTACGCAACAGATCCAGGATGCCACCAGGATCCTGGCACGGATAGACGGGGCCGATATCTCCTCTCTGCTTCCCGCACGCACTGCAGCTGCTCTCGGATACGGCGCTGGGTCTCCTTCCAATGTCGCCGCAAAGTCCCCTTTGGATGACGATGCCACAGCTGAGTGTGTTGCGTGCTTCGAGGAACAGTCACTGAAGCATATGATGCAGACACCGTGCTCGCATCGGTACTGTAGGGCTTGTGTACTACGTCTAGTCAGAGAGGCACTGGCGGATGAGTCGCTTCTGCCGCTCCGTTGCTGCCGTTTGCCGATTCCTCCATCGACGCTCCAGGATCACCTGGGTCATCGACTGGCCAAGCAGCTGGAGGACAAGTGGATTGAGAGGGAAGATCCGTACAGGACCTACTGCTCCATAGCGGGATGCGGGCAGTACTTGATGCCATATCAGGTGCAGGGCTACATCGGCACATGTAAGATCTGTCGACAGGAGACTTGCACTCTCTGCAAACGGCCCGCCCATGCAGGGACCGAGTGCGATGATGACAAGGTTGAAGACCAGACTGTTCTAGACCTTGCAGCTGAGCAGGGATGGCAGCGCTGTGCGCGATGCGGCCATGTCATCGAGTTGGGAACAGGTTGCAACCATATCACGTAAGTCAATGTCCTTTCTATGCCTTATTACATAGCTCAGATTTTTGATATCCCTCGTGCTACAGATGCCGTTGCAGGTACGAGTTCTGCTATGTCTGCAGCTCTACCTGGAAATCGTGCACCTGTCCGATTTGGGACGAGGAAAGGTTGTTGCTCCGAGCTCAACACGTCGCTGGTCGAGATCGAGATGATCCACCCGAGCAGGAAGTTCAACAAGTGGCACAGAACCTCCAGGAAGACCACGAATGTGACCACGACAACTGGAAGCGTGTCAAAGGCGCTCATCGGTGCGAAGAGTGCCACGAAAACTACCCGCACTTCATCTACGAATGCCGCCAATGCCGCTTGCTCGCTTGCGCGCGCTGCCGATTCAATCGTCTTTAGTCGGTCTCTGCTGCACTGAAGTGAGTTCACTACTGGTGATGATGATTTCTACTTTGATTTTTATCACTTGATATTTTCGAATATGTACTGTATGTTTGTGCATTCTGTTCTTGACATGTCGACATATGACAAGCATTGTTGTGGCACAATGGACAAGTCTCATGGGCATGGTAAGCTGCGCAGCCGAGGCTGTCCTGACACACCCACGCACTGTAAATTACCAGTGATAAGACAATTCCCAGAGATTGTCCAAACGTGTACTCGTCAATCTGTGTATATGCATCGACTTCACACGTTACCCAATATGACATAAAACCACGCCGATGAACAGACCTACCCGCCAGAGGGTACACTGCTCCCCAACCACGTTCTCCAACCTTGAATACTGCTCGTCCTGCTGAATGAGGCCTACACTACTTCACAGTAGGCAGACTCTTGCTGGAGCGTTGTCACCATGAGCCCTTGAAAAAGGCTTCCATAGCTTCAAATCTGCCCTGCATTTTCCCTCGTTCATGTTTGGACAGCGTCGTCAAGTCGACCGGCCTGAGTCGAAATGCATCGAGCCCTGCATGATAGCTCCCGGGGATAGTTAGCATCTTGTTCCGTCAAAAATTCTTGTTCTGTCTGCGTTCGGTTCGCTGCCGTGGTTACTATACCTTCCCTTGAAGACTTAAAACTCTAATAGCTTCGGGGTGGGGGTGGACGGCCTCAGCTGAGGGAATGTCCCACCGAGATAGAACCTGCGGTTGGTTTTTTTGTTTTTATGAAGCACAACAATTCTGCAATTTCTCACGATCGGCTCAGAAGATCAAGTTCCCATAATGGCCAAATTACATCGATGTAAGAGAGCAACCGCAATAAGGGGAGAGTCCGGATTGAGAGAGACAGCCAGGGCAAAACAGCAGATGAAGCCTCAAAAAAAAAAAAAAGAGAAAGGGGGCATAACAGGGGCACAGTGATCGTTCCAGTCATTCTTGGGTAACCGTCATAACGAATTCGGGACTTCGTTCCTTCGTATTCACATCCCTGCCCGAAACCCCCAAGGGACTAATAGCAGGGTTTGCATGGAATAAAATAGTGTCAGAGGGAAGGAGAGAGAGGGCAAGACAGTTTCTGGGGGTCGACATGCACGGCGCAGGCAATCAAGCATTCTGGCTCGGCTCGTATGACTGCTGCTGGGGGCTACGCCAGTCTAATAATCTTTCCATCAGTGAGACTGAGAGGCGAGACCTGGGGGAACTTGAGACTTACTACCACCGCCGCCGCCGTAGCCACCGCCACCACCTGTAATCTGAGTTAGCTGATACTTCAAGGCCATCTTGAGCGGAAATAGGTTGACGGACCGTAACCACCACGGTAACCTCCATTGCCTCCTTCACGCTGGTTGTAGCCGCCTCGGCCGTGGAAACCACCGCCGCCACCTCCAGGGCCACCGCGAGGCCGCTCCGAAGCCTTGTCGACTCGGATAACCCGACCATCGAATCTATTTGGGGTCAGCAATAAGTCAAAAAAGGATGAGGGGAAAGAGAAGGTACTGACTCCTGGTTGTTCATGGCCTCCATCGCCTTGTCAGCATCCTCATCGGTTGCGAACCGGACGAATCCAAAACCACGGCTGCGGTTGGTATCATGGTCCTTGACAACGACCTGAGAACAATTTGATTAGACCGACCCCGCGGCTCACAACAGCGCGACTAGGGGGGTACCCACGGCTTCCTCGACGACTCCGAAGTCCTGGAATCCTTGGCGGAGGGTTTCATCAGTGGTGTGCCAGGCCAGGCCACTACGTTGAGTTAGTTCTATTTCATGGCGGAAAGCAGATACAGGAAATGATACAAACTTACCCAACAAAGAGCTTAGACATCTTGAGTGGAAGGTAGAGTTCTGCGCGAATTTGGGTGGTTAGTACCGAGGAATCAGAAGCACCGAGGTAGAGCGAAGAGTCGAAATGCTTGGGATGGTGTTCAACGTTGCTTTCGCACCGCAGGAATTTGCACGGGAATGGAAAGTCGGAGTGAGACGTGAACGAGTCAAAGAAAGTATTCAACAGTGGGAAGAAAATGCTTGCGACAGTGGCCTTCAGTGCGAGGAAACCCTGCAGAAGATTCCCTCCAACCGGCTTGGCCAGATATGAGGATGAGGGGGTCCTTCCGTCATTTCTGCTTCGGTGCTCTGAACAAAAAGGAATAGACACATACCTTAGCAAGACTACTTGTCTATTGAGCCTAGATGGGGGAGAGATTCAGAGGAGAGAAGGAAAATTTTTTAAGGAGAGGGGTGAAAGAAGGAGGATTTTGTTCCTGGCGAAAAAGACTGCGGTCAGCAAAGTGGGCAGATGCAGCAAGCGCGAGTTGGCCGATGGGAGAGAGAGAGAGTAAGAGTGGTGGGAGAGCGAGAGGACTGGACGGACACGGACAACGCGGCTGGATTAAAGCGGGGGGGGAAGAGAGGAGGAGGGAGGGAGGGGAGAGGAAGGGCTGAGTAAAAGTGGTATTATTGATACAGTAGTAAGGTGGTGTACGTAGTAGTCTGGCATCGCGGCAGAATTGGTCCAAATGCAAAAGTAATGTTTGTCGTTTTCTTTTCTTTTTCACCCTTTTCTTTTTCTTTTTCACTTGTCTTTGCTTTTTGTTCTCAGAGTGCTAGGGATATGCAAGTTGGTCCAGAAGTGGCCGGGGGAGGGGGAGGAGGGGGAGGGGTAACGTAACTGTGACTGACTGGTGATAACTGAGGTCCTGTAACTTAACGTTACAGGCTGAACTGGTGAAGATTGGGAGAGAGCTGGAAGAGGCAAGGAAATAGTGGAGCTGAAAGAGCTAAGCAGTAATCCGTACTGTATAGCACATTTGATTTGAAGGTAAAAAAGAGAGGGACTGAAGGCAGTAGGTAAGGTACAGATAGGTATAGACAGGTATAGGTAACGTAAGTAATGAATGAGGGGGAGGCAAATGCGCAACCGATGAAGTCGGAGACGCTAAGAAATTCATCACCGGCTCATCACCGGCAGTGACCCCCCCCTCCGTTGTCCACCCCTCATTGGTACCTGGAAGGAGGGGCCAGAATTACTCGTACTGTATGTACATGTACTGTATGTCCATGGCGCATTCAGTGAGGATCTGCAAAGTGTCTGGATAAGGACCTTTGGAGCGAGCACTGGGCAGATTGCGACTTTTCAGAATTTGGTTTGTTTGTGACACTTTTACTTTTTCTCAAGAAAGGGTTTCTTCATTGCCCAGCCAGCCCAGCAGGTGCCAGCAGTCGATTCTTCATCATCCTGGAACTGGGGATTGTCGGAAGCACGAGCAAACAAATCGTAATGCACAATCGAACAAATCGAGCGCAGCAGAGACCGCGTCTCCTTAGCCTCAACTGATTGCAGAATGATCGGCCTGTCTCTGTCCGCAAGTCTGTAACGGTATACTGACTGCTGGTCGATCTTGCAGGATTGCTTGGCTGGGAAGGCTAGTCTACTTGCATACATCACATCCTCACAACAGATAGCCTGGCTCAATGGTGAATCGGATCTGGACAATCACTGCACCACATCCTCTGGTCTCGCTTGACGATACGGGAAAGGCCCTCCTTTTGTCCTTATCGCCCGCTTGCGTAAGACCAGCGGGTATGCAGCTAGCGTGGAAGGCACGCCTCACCTACCCTCGACACTCTCTTACTTCAACGCTTCCTTTGCCCTATAGATTCCCATAACACCTTTAAAGAACTTGAGATGATCTTCTCTACCTGGAATGTTCTATTTCAGTCTATCTGCCATAAGCCAAGAACTCTCCGAGGATATAGCAGCAGCGGCGGCAGCAACAATAACAGCTCACCGACACAACACGGGTGGAACGGGCCTATTCAGCCGGCGGAAATCATTGATGAGCCTCTACTTTGGATGAATGAAGAGCCTCCTCTATATCCCGTTCGGCCTTGGCCTCCTCTGCCGCCGCTTCTTCCGCGCCCTCGAGGGCCTTGACCCGTCGCACCAGATCAGTGACGTGCACATCGGCACTCCCCAGCCCGAGTCCATCAAGCGACTTCTCCAAGAGATACAGGTATTCGGTGTTCTTACCACTCTGTCCCTGACTGCGACTTATCACCTCGGCCACATCTTGTTGCTCTCGCCGGGCTGGATCCCGCAAAAACTGCGGATTGGTTGGTTGACCGATGTAGACCATACACACGATTGGAGATGCTGTAGATTCCTCTGCGTTTGGCTCTTGGGGGGTATCGACGGGATGGAAAGGAGTGTAATGAACGGTGTAACCATCGATTTCTCGGACATCGAGATAATCATGCACCTCCTCAGCATGGGAAGCGGGGATGTGATATGCAGCACCCCAAACCGTGGCCGTCGGGGAGCTTTCAAGGTGCGCCAGCTGTTTCAAGCTGTGAGTGAGCCATCTCAAATAGGCAGATTGGCAGCAAACAGGATTTCATGATTATAGCTGGCTGACTGCGGCCGCTGGAGAGAACGAGAAGACATACCGGATCATCCAGTGTTTCCCAGAACTCCCGTTCGATCACTGTCACAACTCGTCCAGGGCTCTCTGGAGTGCCACGATGGTCGGTACTAGACGCGACCTGTCAGCCCTGACATGTCATCTCTCAAGCATAGCTTGACCCACCTTGCCTAACAGACATCGCCAGTGAGTTTATCTGCACATTAACAAACCCAGTCATCACAACCAGACGGCGAAAGATATGCATCAACGAACCTGCCAGAAGCGCCGCACATAGCCATTGATGTAGCCAGGAACCCGTTGATCTGGCAGACATTAGCCCATTTGTATCATGAATGGAAATAGGCCACTCCTGGTATCATGGATGTAAGCTGTATACTCTACATACCATAATGCGGCGGCGGCTTCCAAATCAAACTCCTGCTCTGCATCAGTCACTGGTTGTTGATTCCAGGGATCATCCTTCGGCCGCGGAGCGACCCCGGCAGCACAGTGAACGGCTAGGCTTACCCGTATCCGAACACCCAAAGGTCGCCTTTAGGGAAGTAGTTACGCCATGTTCGGCCGTCTCTGGGAGTCTCGCTCCCTTGTTCAGCCGAGCCCATCTCCGATGCCTCAACCTGGTCCTTCATTTAGAGATGTGGCTCAGGTGATTTTCTTGGCGAAGATGGCTTGACTTACTGAGTACAACCTGGTCTATAATAATGTCTGTCGTATGGATAATGGGGACCAGAAAGAAAGGTTGTAATAAGAATTGACAAGAACTAGGTTGATAGATTGAAGCAGCCAGAGAGCAAGTCTCTAAGTTGACTTACTCGGTTCTTTCCAAAATCTATGAGGCAGGCAGATAGGCACCTACCACAATGGTTGTATCACCGCCGATATTATTGCTGAGAAATCACCCGCCGCTGAGCGTACCTAAGAGTATTTACTCCGCATGTTTGCATTGTTTGCCATCCCTGATCGATGACTTCAATTCATGCCTGGATCTCGCCATCTTGCAGCGTTGTCTCGGGAAGTCACTTGAGACGGTGTGACAGAAATTCTATTTTGTAGTGTTACTCATTAATCTTGATTGCCCAGCCTTACGTGAGCAATTTGCATCCTCTGTTCCATTTGCATGGATTACAGCCGAGCCTCACAAAAGGCAAATCGACAACCCAAATTTGCAGGGGGGCGGATCGCAGTTGCAGAAGCCCCGCTTAGTCCATCCCATCCTTGCTCGGACTTTTTGCTGCAGAGCTTGCGCGCCCTCTCTTTCGTATTCGTTTCCTGCTCCCGCGGTCTCCATCATCTTGTTCGTGTCGGGGCGATTCAGCGGGGCCGGCCCAGACGCCGGACCCGGCTCTAGCAATACGCTAATTTCAGCTGGCAGCTATCACCAGCATCCATTTGTCGAGGCTAGATAATCTTTACCTCACGCGAGCCTGCTCGATTTGGATCGGTTGGATCTACTACACCAACCTTGTTCTATACCTTGGCAAACGTCCTCCTCGGCCGCATAATGTCGACCTCGAAGGCCATACTGCTGTGTCTTTTCACATTCGCCATGGCAGGGATATTTCGCCTTCGTCGGTCGCGACGCAATATCCCGGTCGATCCCAGCGGGGTGTCGTTCGCAGGGAAGACGGTGCTTCTGACCGGAGCAACATCCGGACTGGGGTTCGAGGCGGCTGTCAAGCTCCTCAGCCTGGGCGTGGACTCACTCATCATAGGCAGTCGTAACCTGCAAAAAGGCCAAGCGACTAAGGCGGAGCTTGAACGACGCACCAAGAGACCGGGTGTGGTGCAGGTGTGGCAGCTGGAGATGAACAGCTTCCAGAGCGTCAAGAGCTTCGCAGAGCGTGTGAACAACGAAGTCAACCAGTTGGATATCGCCATCCTCAACGCGGGTCTATGGAATCGAGACTACACCGTATCGCCGGAAGGATGGGAGGAGACGCTGCAGGTCAACACGCTCTCGACATCCCTATTGGCATTCCTCCTCCTCCCCAAGCTGAGAAGCAGCTCGACACCGACGCAGCCAGCCCATCTTACAGTGGTCTCCAGCCAACAGTTCGTTCGGGTCAAGGCGCAGAGCCTCCGAACGGAAGAGCCGTTATTCAAGCATTTGAACGACCCCCGCAATTTCTTAGGCCGCCGACAGTACGGGATCTCCAAGCTTTTGCTCGAGTATATGCTCAAGATGGCGGCTGGGATGGTTCGCCAGGACGACGGGACGGTGCCTGTGATCATCAACTCCGTAAGTCCGGGGTTTTGTGCCTCGTCACTCGGGCGGCAGTATCGTAGATTTTACGAGCGATGGCTGTCTTGGCTGGCGTATAAACTCTTTGCGCGCACAGCTGAGCAAGGCAGCCGATCGCTGGTGAGTGCCACGTACCAAGGGGTGGAGTCTCATGGGAAGTGTTGGAGAAACGATAGTTATCTAGAGTGAGTCTACCTCGGACCTGTTCCACGGTTAGAAGGTGCTGGTTAACAAAGAACAGCGAATCGATCGCATTAACAACGGGAGCAGAAGGACAGCAGTTTCGGAACATTGCTTGGAACGAGATCGCGTCCATTTTGAATGAACAGAAGGAGGGACTGGAGCAGTTGGTCGGGGGTTCGTGACGGCGCCTAGGCTTCCCCGGTCTTGTGGCCTCTGCGAATGACATCGCAAGGCTGAGCATCTTTGACACGAAGACTTTAAATCTCTTGAACCACTGGCTCTGAACACAGCCTCCCAGCAGTTCAATCCTAGTTTGTATAGTATTCAGAAGTAGCACAGATGCCTTTTTCTTTGCGTGGGATCCACCACGAATTGGAATGGAACCCGTGGGCCAACCGGTTCAAAAATAAGCTGTGTCGGATATAGTACACAGTAGGGCTGAGTTTCTTTCATTCGGCCTGATCTGCCTTCGTTCCGCGCGCAGTTTCCACCTTCACCCCCTCCCGTGACAAAGGTCAAGCCAGTGATCCTTGCTTGTACGGAAGGGAACTGATTTGAATCCTTTTGTTCTCTTTGGAGTGGTTGACAGATCATCTGCGCTCATTAAACGGACTTTCTACCTATGGGTATGTGTAGTACCGCGTCTTCTACCCCCTTTTATGGTTGATTTCGGTTGGCGATTCCTGCTAAACCGCCGCCCCACGGCTCCGCTCTGCAGGTCCGCAAAAACGAATCTGGTCGCTAACTTAACAACTAACTGCATGGCCAAAGCCTAATAATTCCTTCATCTCCCCGAACTCCTTTCGGTCCTTGCCTTTCACTCCTAAAATCTTTACACCTCGAGATCTTACCTCACCTCCTCGTCGTGCCTAGAGGATTGGGTGCAAACCTACGCTGCCCGTTTTGACGCCTGTCGCTCGGATTGCGCCCGCCGCCCTTACGTCAGTCACGTCAGTCAGCCTTTGCCGCCATGGCGTACAATCAGTCCTACAATCCAGATGCGCTGCCAGCGTGAGTCGAGAACAAAGACAAGCCCGACGGAAAACATTGAGCAACTGTCGCTAATATGTGAGGATCCTGAGCACAGTCACGCAGAGCCCGAGCAGGTACGCAGGAACCCGAATGATGCAGGTTGATCTACTTCTCTACCCCGCAGCTACTGACTTTGAGGGGGAACAGGTTGCGCAGATGCTCGGTGCGATGCAGACGAGCGGCTCGACTCACCAACGACCCCCTCGACAGTCTTCCCACCATTCCTCCAGCGGAGTGCCTCCGCGCGTGCCCGTGTCCGGAGCGCCGAGCGTCAACCCGCAGCAGCGCTACCCAGCGCCTGTCCAACAGACTCACCATGGTGGTGGGCGATCGCCAACCGTTCCTGTCCAGCAACGTCCGCACCCATTACACCCCTCACCTCCGCCCCAGAATTACGGCTTCGGGCCTCCTCCCTCGCAGCCCGTGCGCAACCGTCCTCCCCCGTCGTCGCGTCCGCCCCAATCCCCCCACCCTCCTCCACTCGCGGTCCCCGACGATGACCCACAGCAGCTGTACCCCCTCTTCCGCGCGGCCAACACCTCGCACTCCGGGGCGCTGACGGAGCTGGAGCTGGGCTCGGCGCTGGTGAACGGCGACTACACCTCGTTCCACCCGAAGACGGTCAAGATGATGATCCGCATGTTCGACCGCAACAGCAGCGGGACCATCTCGTTCGACGAGTTCGTCTCCCTCTGGCGCTATCTGGCGGCGTGGCGGGAGCTCTTCGATCGGTTCGACGTGGACCGCAGCGGCCGCATCAGCCTGCCCGAGTTCGAGAACGCGCTGGTCGCTTTCGGGTACCGCCTCAGCCCGGGGTTCGTGCAGGTCATGTTCATCACCTTCGAGAGCAAGGGCCGGCAGATGAATGGGCATACGTACGGCAAACATGGCATGAGTTTCGACCTGTTTGTGCAGGCCTGCATTAGTCTGCGACGCATGACCGACGTGTTCAAACGGTATGACGACGATCGGGATGGGTATATTACGGTGAGCTTCGAGGAGTTTTTGACAGGTGAGTGCGGATGCAGCCCTTCTCAAAAAAAAAAAAAAAAAAAAAAACCAAGAAGCGGTATCGCACCGACAGGTTGCTGACGTGTGTGTGTGCAGAGATTCTTCAGTTGCAGGATTAGATGGAAGGCGTGGAGTTTGGGGTGTTTCATAGTAAAGGTGGATGGATGGTCGATTACTGCACCCTTTCATGATGTGTCATTGTACATTATATACCCTATTTAGTTCTCTTCCAGTGGCATACATGGTGATAGAGAGGTGTGTGAGCTAAGAAGAGAGAAATTGTTTTTGTGAGGAACATTCCTAGGTGATGCTTGATTTCATGCAAGTGTAATTATGACTAAGGTATACAGTTCACCTGCCTAGAACATCGGGCGGTGATGGAGTCTGGATATCGGCCTCGCATAAGGCAACCCGCTCCGGGCCACCTCTGGTTATTACGGCAGGCAGTCTAGTTATGCGGTGAGAGCCAGTCAGCTATGTTGGGCAGGCATACAGTTTACCTTAGTGGAAGTTGTTTGTATTGACGAGTCATCGACTCATCACAAAAAAGCTCGGCATCGGCGGGGAATAAGTCCGACAGTCCGAGAAGATGAATCAACTTTGGAGCTTTCATTGTAGCTAAGCCTCGTGGGGTCGAATGGAATTCTCCGCCCTGCAGCCGACTTGTTTATTTCTCCTCTTCTTACTCCTCTATCTATACTAGTGGAGCCAATGGTCAGAAGTTTTGGTATAAGAAGACGATCCACGTTCCAACCCGAAGAAGAAGAAAAAGAAGAAGAAGAAGAAGAAGATGGACTCCAACTCCAACTGGAACCAAAATTCAGTTCAGGGTCCGCTCCACGGTCGAGGCCTTTTTCTCTTCTTCTTTTCTTCCTATCTCTTACCCTTTTCGGGGGCGAGGGCCACAAAGCCGACCTTATCTCCGACGCCTCAAGCGCAAAAAGTCTTAGTCTCGGGCTCGGTCTCAAACATACTCGCATAATACGTGACCAACGAAATAAAAAGGTAGCTTAGTTGCTTTAAACCTAGAATGCTGAACGCGAAAAAAAAACTTTGACTTGAGACTTGTCTCTCATTATCTCATACTTAGCTAACTTCGATACGCGCCACAGTTCTAGAAGAAAAAAACAAAACAGGTCTTGCTGGGAGCACCCCGTAAACTAAAACCAAACGCCAAAGTTTTGCTGCAAGCGTCGGTTTCGCCCGCCACCGTCAACACTAAAGGGAAACAACCCGGTTTGCTCTGCGGTCTCTGCTCTGTCCTTCCAACTCAAGAAGAAAAGAAAGCGGCCAAAAAAACCTCGGTTCTTTCCCTCCCTCTTTTCCTTTGCTCCCTCTCTCTCTCTGTGTGTGTTTGTGTCAAATCTCCGTTCACTTTCGTCGAATTTGGGATATTATACACCCAAGTTATGCCGGGTCATCAACACCCTCACGTTGAGGAGACCTCAGTGGACAAGGGTCCGATGATTGCGGAGAGCATGTCACCGTCCGAGGCAAGCTCCTCTTCCTACCGAGCTGGGTCGGAGAAGCCTGACGCAGTCAGGCCCGCCTCACGAGCCTCGCATGAACAAATCCCCGTCGAAACTGAAAAAGGCCATGATGGAACGCTAGACGATGAGGCTGCTGTGGCTGCTGCTAGCGCCCCGCTGGATCGCGTGCCCTCTCAGGCACAGAAACTGGGGAAGAAGAAGATTTTGGTCGTGATGACGGCGCTCTGTGTATGTTTTCCTTTCTCTCTCTCCACATTTATACTCCGCCTCGGACATTGTGACAGCACGCTAATGTTACATATAGTTGGCTCTGTTCTTGGCAGCTCTGGACATGGTAAGGTCTTCTGGGTCCCCTGGATCTGATCGCCAGTCTACTGACTCTCTGGTGCTTCACATAGACCATCGTCTCGACGGCACTTCCGACTATTGCTAACCACTTCCATGCAACGGAGGGCGGGTACTCATGGATTGCGTCCTCTTACATGCTGGCGAATGCCGCCTGTGTCCCCCTCTGGGGCAAGATCAGTGATGTCTGGGGCCGGAAAAAGATCATCCTGATTGCCAATTTCTTGTTCTTGGTGGGCAGTCTTATCTGCGCGTTGGCAGTCAACCTGCCCATGATCATCGCCGGCAGAGCGATTCAGGGCGTTGGCGGCGGTGGAATCATCGTTCTAGCTAACATCTGCGTGACCGATCTGTTCAGTGTTCGGTCAGTATAACCTCGCCTTGAGCTTTCAGCGAACCCCCGGAGGGCTTGACCGGCTCAGTTGACTGACTTGTCGCAGGGAGCGTCCGATGTACTACGGCATTTTCGGCTCCACCTGGGCCATTGCAGGTGCCCTGGGTCCTATCATTGGCGGTGCTTTCACCACTAGTGTTAGCTGGCGGTGGTGCTTCTACATCAATTGTAGGTCTTTTCAATGCGAATTGAACTGCCCCATCCCCACACTAACGCCTGATATCCAGTACCTATCGGGGGCTTCTCGCTCGTCATTCTCATCTTCTTCCTCAAGATTGAGGCCAGCAAAGTGCCCCTTCTTGCAGGACTCCGCTCTATCGACTGGTCGGGCACCTTCCTCATGATCGGCGGCACGCTCATGTTCCTCTTCGGCCTCGAATATGGCGGCGTCAGCTATCCCTGGGCGTCGGCCACGGTGATCTGCCTGATTATCTTCGGAATCGTGACTTGGGTCGTCGCCTTCATCAATGAGTGGAAGATCGCGCGCTACCCAGTGATCCCTCTTCGACTGTTTAACAACTTCCACAACGTGCTCATGCTCCTGATCAACTTCTGCCACAGCTTCGTCTTCATCTCCGGCTCCTACTACCTCCCGCTCTACTTCCAGACAGTGCTTCTGGCGTCCCCGATTCTCAGCGGTGTCTACGTCCTCCCCACCGTGCTCAGCCTCTCCATCTTCTCCGCGGCCACGGGCGTCGTCATCAAGAAGACCGGCCGCTACCGCGAGCTCATCACCGGCGGTCTCCTCCTCATGACGATCGGTTACGGCCTCTTCATCGACCTCAAGGCCTACGCCAGCTGGCCCCGCATCATCATCTATCAGATCATCGGCGGCATCGGCACGGGCCCGCTCTTCCAGTCCCCGCTCGTTGCCCTGCAGGCCAACATCCACCCCAGCGACATGGCCGCCGGCACGGCTACCTTCGGCTTCATGCGCCAGGTCTCCGCCGCCATCTCCATCGTCCTCGGCACCGTCATCTACCAGAATGTCTTCGCCAGCCGCATGCCCCAGATCGCGGCCGCCGTCGGAGCCGACAACGCCCACACCATCGCCTCCTCCTTCAGTGGCTCCCAGGGCGATCTCCTGCGCTCCCTCCCCAAGGCCCAGCGCCAGGTCGTCCTCGACGCCTACACCACCGCCTTCAGCCGCATGTGGATCTTCTACTGTGCCATCGCCGCCCTCGGCCTGGCCCTCAGCCTGCTCGTCCGCCCCGTTACCTTGAGCAAGGCCCACACCATCGCGAAGACCGGCCTGGAGGAGCAGGAGAAAGCTCGCAAGGCCGTCTTGGAAGCCCAGCAGAAGCAACAACACGGCGAACCCCAGCCCAAGGAGGAGGTATAGTGTACCTACCCCACGCCACGCCACGCCACCCCTTTCCTTATCCTCCATTGCTCTCAAGACCCAGCAAGGGGAGCAAGAGAAAAAGGGTAATAATATCAACTCCGGAGAAAGTTGGAGCATATATTTTTCTACTTCATAATGTCTACATATTTTTCATTGCCCGCTTTCCCTTCTTCCCCACGACCGAATTTCAGGGTTAAGCGGCATACATACTTCAAATGCCCAGGGGAAGGGGAGTTGGGGTTTCTCTCCTCATTGCATTGCATTGCATTGCGATCCATTCGAGAAAAAAGCGGCAGCATACGCAGCACTTATTTTACTCTCTGTGCGGAATGCTTCTCACCATCTACAAGCCACATATACTTGTGATACAGTACCACTGAATCTGATATGACCAGTCATGATTAAAATGGAATGGATGAATGGATGAATGGATGTGGATTATGCATCAAGCGAAGGTCAAATTATTTCACTTTCCTAATCGAACATATCCAAATCCAGCTAGACCCCTCTCCCTTTTATATACATTCTTTGACACAAATAAGAAAAGTAAATAAGAAAAAAGAAAATGAAAAATACTTGGGAAAAAAGAAAAGAAAGAGATCACCGATCACCATCACCATCACTGTCGCCCTCAGGTGCCATCCCCCTAAGTCCAAGATAACAACACAAAGAAGAATTAGAGGTAAGAGGGCGAAAAAAAAAAAAAGGAAGGAAGAGGCAATGCGCGGGGTTTTCTAAACTTTCCGCCCTCGGTTTCCAGAGACGAACAGCTGGAGAATAAAAGGGTGAGAGTAGCAAAGTGTGTTGGAGATCTGAGGGTCTCAATAGCAAAGCGAAGCAATACCCACACAGTATATAGCCCAGCTAGACCAAACAAAAAGGGAAAGTGAGAAAGATGACGGATACTATAGGAAAAGGGGTATAAAGTTGTTTCCGCAAAAGACAACCCTAAAACAAAGGAGAGTGACACACAGACATACACACCAACTTCGACAAACAGATTGCCAAAAAGTTCCTCCCCTGACAAGTAAATATCACTAACGCCATGTAAATGCCATTATTCAAAACATGGGATAAGAAGAGACAACAGAGCCAATGAGATGGGGGAGACCGTCAACTTGATGATGCGCAACAACTCGCAAGTTCCAGCAGTTACGTCTTCGGCTTTTTCATCACCCCTTCTGCGCTCGGCCCGCTGTCGGGGCTTTTGCGCTTTTTATCTTGATCATTGTCGTCACGTCCGAAGCCAGGTCCGGTCTGAACGGCGGGGGTCGGGAACGTCAAAGGGCTTGGGAGCATATTGCTGTCCGGACCCGAGCGACCAAATCCCCATTCGGGGAAAAAGCTGGAAGGTGATGGGAGCAGTGCATCTGAAACAAATCGACTGGGAAGAGCAGAGATTGGCGTGTCAATATTGCTGTTATTGTTGTAGGCGGCATTGTTCTGCGCGGCCGGACCGGGAGGCGGTGGTGGTCTGGCAAACGGGTTCGGTGGTCCCTGGGCCCCCGCGCTAAGGATCGCGCCAGCGGATGGTGACGGCGGAGGAAGGACCACGCCCGAATGACTAGTATCTGCATTGGCTTTGGCCGGCGTCAAAGTCTTATTACCCGCCGAGTCGCGTGAGGACGATTCGCCTGTCGCACTGCCTCTATCTGAATTCTCGCTTGGGATCTGCACCTTCAGTTGCGGGCGCTTAGGGGGTAATTGGCCGTTGTTGGTTCGTGCCGGTGGCTTTAGATCCGCTACAGGCTGGGGGCGTGGGGCTTCCGTCGCCGCTCGGGGCGGTGGTGGCGCCTTCCCTGCCTTCCCTGCCTTCCCTGCAAGTGGCTTGGGTGGCTTTACATCAGTGGGATTTCCCTGCGGAGCTTCCGCCTTGAGATGGACATTTTCTCCCGGCTCACATGTGGGCGGGCCTACACCAAAGTGACGCGCTAAGACTGAGCCGCGGTCGTCGATAGGGGTGAAGATGCTGCGCGACTTAGACGATAGAGATCTTTGATGGGGAGGCGAGGGGCTTCCTTCTGTCTTCATAGGGCCCGGCATCTGCTCTGCAGCGGTCGCTTCGGGAAGTGATACCGTCCGTGGCGCTTGCGGTTGTGCCTGCGGCTCGTGCTGTGCAAATGTCGGGGGCATGGAAGCTCGGCCTTGTTCTGTGAGGAATGCTTGGGCTACCTGTGGTACGGGTGGGTGATGCGGCGCCTGCGATATAGCCATGGGTGGTGGTTGCGGTGTTATGGCACGTGGATGTGGATGTGGTGCGAGATGCTGCGGCATGGGTTGGGGCGCCATCGAGTGCGGGGGCATTGCTTGCGGTGGTATCGGCGGATGCTGGTGCTGATGCTGGGGTGGCCCGGGCTGATGATGCGGCCCCGGTGGGCCGTAATGCGCAAACTGACCGGGACGAGGAGGTTGAGCCATCGGATGAGCAACTGCTGGATTATAGACGGATGGATTAAGCATATACGTGAAACCGTTCTGCGGTGGCGCCGGAGGCGGCGGAGGTGTGGCATGATGTTGTTGAGGTCCGATGTTAGAGCTGACGCGACGCAGATGATTCCTTGATGACGGTCTCGAGACACCTTGTGGTTGAGGGGTACCATGACGAGGATCGAAGGGCAACCCGTTGGGGATGGGTGGAGAAGCTGACGGGGCGTGATTGACATGTTGGAAGCCAGGATGGCCAGGAATATGGGCGGGAATCATGGGAGGGTTCGGAGGCGTCGGATGAATGTCTTCGGGGGCGGGTGTCGTTTCATCTTCGTCGTCGTCATCGTCGCGTTTGCCGTTAAAGTCTTCCGGGCCTTTGTGTTCATGGGGAGGTCCAAACTGCAAGAAATGGGTCGCGTCAGCGGTAGGAACGAGTAGTCAGAATCTGAGGGTCCACCGCACATATTGATATCGAGCGAGCGTCTCTCGCATGTCACAAGACGAGAATTCATATAGCTTTTTGTTATGACCAAAGATGATGACAGCGACATCGACCGAACATAGGACCGCAAGCTCGTGTGCTTTCTTGAAGAGACCGCCCTTTCGCTTAAGAAAGGTCCTGGAAGCCGACAGAGATGTCAGTCAGTTAGTCTAGCAATAGTGGTGGTACCGTCACCACAAGCACATCAAGAAGCTGCACGGGAAGAACGTACACTGAGCGATTGCGGTCATCCTTGATCGCCTTGATCTCGATCTTTCTCCGACCCATGAGGGATATGAGCGCGTTTATGCGGCACTGACGACAAGGTCAATCACAAATATGCCAAGTGGAGCAATAGTTCGTCCGAATCGAATAGCGGCGCGAACTGAAACTCAGGGAAGCGCCGCCCGATGAAGGTATTTCCAGAACGCGAAGAGATAAGAAAAAAAAATAATAGGAAAAAGAGAAAGATAGGAAAGAGAGCGACGACCGGAGAGCCAGGTCGCGGTCAGGTTGAAAATTAATATTAATTTTTTACCGATTATCCCGAGAGGAAGGAGATAGAGAAGCCTCGAAATCACTTCTACAAAGAGGAAGAAGAACGAATGACGAAGATCAGGGAAGGTAGAAAAGGTAAATGGAACGGTAAGTGTGGTGAGATTGGGAATGAGCGCGCTATTTTTGGGAGAGAGGGGACTGGGGGGGGAGGGGGTAGATGCAGTAAGAAGAGAGTTAAGTTTGGGAATTGGGGGAAGTAGTGGAGGAGGGGGGGGGGTTAATGTGGATATCAAGGTGAATGAGACAAGCCAGTGTGACGGTAAAGACAAAGGGGGGGCGGCGCGCAAAGGAAAGTGGGAGTGGGAGGGAGTGGCTTTGTGTGGCTCAAAACGAGAGTGAGAGAGAAAGAGAGCAAAAGAGAAACAGGCCAGACAAGCAGCAGCAGCCAGACAAGCCAGGCAGTCAGGCAGCCGATGCAAGGATGGCCTCAGGTATAACCAACCTTCGCAAAAAAGAGTGCGGCTCCAGGCAAGTCGACAGCAAGCGGAATTAGAAGAAAGAGAGAGAGCAAGAGAAGAAGTGGGTGACGATTAGAACAATAGTAGTGGTGATGATGATGATGATGATGATGCTGATGCTGAAGCTAGAAGTGGACGATGGGATGGGATGAATGGATGGGGTGGAAGGTGAATGGAAGGAACACGCGGGTGATGCAGAAGATTATTCTAAAGATAGTCCCAGGCGGTTTACCCGCTCGCCAACGGCGGCTCTCGACTGCCGCCCACTCTCCCAGCTAGTTATTTATAGACCCCCAGGCAGGGCCATCCTTCCAGACTTCTAGATTGACAGATGACTACGGAGTAGACTAACCTAGACGACTAGACCAGACCCTCAAACTAATTGGCTCTCACTGACACGGCGATCAGTCAGCTGAGGTTCATATAAGATGCTGTCCGAGCTCATTGTTATCCCCCGCCTCCATTCCTTCCTTTCGACTGTCACTGTCATTGCTACGTACTACACTTATTTATTGCCTGAGTCATGTCACCGTCACCAGCTTGCTCGGTAGTAGACCCTCAATGAAATGGGCTCAAGGTTCAATGGGTTTCACAGAGCACCGCTGACTTTCTTACTCCCTACTACAAGAGCCCCGATATTACTACCTTAAACATCATCCCACTTAGGGGGAAATGGTTTCACCTGGGGGCGACTGGAGTCGGACAAAGCTGGGCTGGTTGGTGAACAACCCCCGAGGGGTCCAGAAGCCAGAAGGGGGCCTGACCGCCTGCCTGCTTGTCTGGGTCAGCCTCAGAAGCTTTTAGGTTACGGACAACTGGCCAGCGAGTTGAGTACTTTGGTAGCTGAAGGGATGGAATCATGGATAGACCGGTGACTCTCCCGTCGCCGGACCTTATCATCTCACTGCAACCCATTCGGGTTTAGGTCCAGGTTATTTGGTTTTCGCGCCTGGACCAGTCACAGAACCCGTCTTAGGCTTGGGGATTATTAGGATGATTATTGAACAACAATCCATCAGGCATCGAACCAAGAATTGTTGTCCCATTCCATGGATTCCCCCCCCCACGGATCACAGCTGATGTCGATTATTTGCTGTTGTACTACCGTCTGGTGTCCAGTGGAAGAGTCGCTACTGACAGAGGTTTGTGTTGCAGTTGGGATCGGGGTACGAGGAAAAATTATTAATGTGTCAGTTATATACACCGGGCAATCGACGTGCTTCATCTACTCGTGCATCACTAAAACTGTATCCATCCTGTGCACTGTAGGTAGAAGCATGTCGCTGCAGATCCACGTTCGGAGACGGTGAGTCGGTAAGTTTAACTGCGAATGCAGAAGGAATTGGCCACTGCATGAGCCTCGAGATTCTTCATCGATTCAGAACCATGGATAGCGGGCGTATTAACTGACTTAGTTATTTTCCAACCCCTGAAACGGCAACCCCAGTCGATCCTCATCATCACCGGCGGTCCCTTCATCTCCTTCATCTGTCCAATTCCTTCCCACTTCTTCTTCTTCTTCTTCTTTTCTTGCATTGCTTCGCGCTGCACTGCGTTTCTCTTCTCTCTTTTCTTTTTCTTCTGCCCTCTTATCTTCCCACTGACTGGTCACAACTGCAATTCACTCCCCCCACTCCCTCCATCGTGGCTGCAGTCGCCGCTGCGGTGGCATATTTACGAACCTGATTGCTTCCCGCCCTGCAGGCGATCCTTCCTGGACTCTTGGTCGGCCTTCGTTGCTGCTACTGCTGCTGCTGCATCTATCGCCTTCGGCCCTTTTTTTCCCGCCTTCTTTTCGGTCGCTTTGGCTCGATTCATTCGACCAGTCTGTAGACGCTGATAATTGATTGAGCTATCTGATCTGAATCGCTACTTCAGGACGGTGTTTACATCCACTGTCCCTCCCCTTGGGGGTTTGTCGCTTTCCTCTTAATCCGCGCGCCTCCATCCTTTTATCATTCCTCCGCTTTATTCAAATCCTGCACCGTGTACCTGCTAGACATACTGCGTGACGAACTCGCCTGGTTAATTTTGCAACTTTACTTGTTTATCGGATCTCGCTAGCGACCCCGGTTACACGCCCCTCCTGTGCCTCCGCTGTTGGGCATTGTTATCCGGACCACCTCCCCCCCTCACTCCCCGTTTATCTTTCTCCGAGGATCGCGTCGTCCGCCCGCCGAAAATCTGGCGCGCAAAAAGTGTCGGTTCAGAATGCCTTTCTTTACTCGCGTTTTTCGCAGTAAGGATGCCAACACCCCCAAGAAGAACGCCAAAACCTCCGAGGTAGAAGATAAGGGTCCCGCAAAGCCCACATGGACAGACGCGTGGCAGCGAACCGAAGTTGGCCCAGAAGAAGTCCAGGAGCTGTTGCACGGATGCACTCAGGAATTGAAAGCACGAGGTAGGCCTCCATCGTGGCTGATGATCCACCCCCGCTCCCCTTGCCAAATTTAGTCCACCCCTGTGTGCATTCCTCGACTTGCTGATCCCTGCCTCCTTCTTCATTGACAGCTCTCCAAACTCCCTTCCTTCTTCTACCGTTCCGCCCAAGCTCCGACGCCAGCGCCGCACGCACCTTTATCCGTAACTATTTCAACCAGTCCGTGGAGAAAGGCTCCCCGGTGAACGGGGAAGCACTGGCACAAGATCTGCGGCTGTCGGACCCAATCGTGAGTGGCTTCAACCATATCCTGATTACTACCACGACTTGGTTCTTACTCTTCGCTTTCGATGGATATAGGTCATATGTAGTGTGTTGAAATGGTGCTGGAGCAGACTTCCAGGTGGTGTTGTGACCTGGGAAGCTTATGAATTGTTCAAGGTTGGCGAACAAGGTGCGACTATGAAGGCACCCTAGCTCCGATATAGACCAGCTGACCATTCCTAGACTCTCAGTTCGCTCGCGATGCGTTCTCCACTTTCATCCCGATCAGTGTTGATTCAGACGCCCGGGCAAAGATCATCACGGACTTCTTCGACCTGCTCGCTGCCGTTGCAGCACATGGTAAATCGAATGGTCTTGGTGGCCGCAAACTGTCTCGCTATGCTGGATGGTGGGCTTTTGACCACTCAGATACAGGCAGTGGCTTTGAAGCCGCCTACAAGAACTGGGCAAGGTATGTTGCGAAGACATATTTCGAAGAGAGGGCTCTGGAGGCTTACTCTTCCTTAGTGCGGCGGATGCGACAAGCCATCTGTTTTTTGCCTATCTACGCTCCTTGTCGCCAGAACCCCGCGGGATCAACTCCATCTCCTCCCTGCCTATTGCCCTCCAGAGCTTGATCCAGGGAACGGAATATCCACCGGAGACTCCTACTCTTCTTCAGGTTTCAACCACGAAGGTGGTGATGATTGTTGATACTGTCTCCCCCACGCCCTTTGCTCTGTTACGGCGCGCAAAGAACTTTGAATATAGGGACAGTGACCGGCACCTCCAGGAGTTTGCTGGCTTCGACGACCCTGTTCGCGCGCTCACTGACGAATGTCTCCGTGTACTGAAATCCATTGCCTCAACTAATCAGTCCGCAGCGACAGAGTCGGACACCACCACCCGAGATGAAGCCTCATGGTCCAGGTTCGAAGATTTTGGCTTTGGAGGCGCCCTTGAGTCGGATTCCAACAACGATGCAAACGCTTTCAGTCTACCCAGAAATGACTTCGGTAGCCTGAAATCCGCTCCCCAGTCCGGTACTGGAGATCTGGGCCGGCCCACGACCCCTTCTTGGGCGGATTTCATGTCCTCAGGCTTTGGGGACGAGACCGCTCTCAAAGGACCCGGTGGCCCCTTGCTGTTGCCTCCGGACAAGATTCTTCCTCCCTTGTCTACAGTCAGAGTTCAAAGCTCGCAGTCGCACAAACGCAGCTTGAACGATGAACCACTAACGGAGCCGGCTGAACTAGCAAGCATTACTACTCTGGATCTGGATGACTCTTTCTGGTGGGTTTGGATCAGCAGCTTGGCGGGCGAAGAACCGACTAACCGGAAAGCGGTATTCGGACGCTGCGCGTTACTCGAGACCATTATCAAAGATGCTAAGTGGCTGGTGCTGGAAGAACAAGTGAAGGGGGCCGCTCCTGAGCCTGATCCGGGTGCATATATTGCCGAGAAGAAGCGGTTCTTCGGCTTCTCTACTCGGAAGAAGGGTGTTACGCGCCGCAAGTCCTCGGCTAAGAAGGTCAGCTCAATGGAAGAATCCTACAAGCGGGCAGATAATCCGGCACCAACAAGTAAGACTAGTATCGCTCCGGATCAGCATGCCCGCATCCAGGCGGCTGCCGCTGCTCTTCAAAAGCGACACCGTGAGGAACAAGAAGCTGCCAACGCCAGAACCAATGTTCCCCAAGATGCGCGGTATTCCACCAAGACGAACTCCATCATGACTTTGCAGCCGTCGATCATGAATGAGGCATCCCAGGCTATGAAATGGGCGACCAATTATGACAAGAATACTTACCGCAGCGCCTACCTGAGCAACAGCCGTGCGGGCACAGGCTCTTTGGCAGACGACGTGAAAGAATCGACAGATGACCAGCCCAGCACTCCAACATCGCTAGCCCCGAGCACCGCCCGTCAGGCACCCCAGCCTCTGCCGAAGGACACCCCGGCCAGCTCCCCCAAACCCACAGTACCCAGAAAAGAGATCCCTGCTAGCGACCCTACTTCCAACGCTAGTCGGAATGGTAGCACCAGTGCTGCGGCTGAACTCTCGACGACAGAATCTCTTCCCAAGCAATCAATGGATTCAGATGAATCCAGGCAGAAGCTCAAGAAGAAGACGGGCAACACCGGATTCAAGAACATGTTCGGCACGATCAAAAAGAAGAGCGAGCCTGAACCTAAGCCACCAGTGAAGATCGCTCCCGCTGGAGGCTCGGCTGTTGCAGCAGCTCGTGCTGCCCTGGAGGATCGAGCGAGAGCAGCCCAGGAGCTTCCTATCCGCCCGGCAGCCAACACCACGTTGAAGAAGAAGCCTGTACCGCTGGCGCCAGCTGCAGAGATTACCAAGGCCAATGTAGAGGTCCCGAAATCTGATGTGGAGCCTGTTGCCGATAAGAAGGAACCTGAGCTTACTCCCGATGCTCAACCTTCCGTGGTGACTTCTAAAGTCCCCGAATCGCCGGACAATCAACCTAAGATTCGCCGCCAGGCCGAATACGACGCGCTCTCTCGTATTGACACGAAAGAGCGAGCCGCTGCCGACCAAGAATTCTCCCAATTCGACCAAGGCCCTCTAGTGGAACAGCCGGCTTTCGTCCCCGAATCGCCTGTTTCTGAAGAATTTACCGATGCTTCGGCGCATGCTCCGGGCGACGAGCCTGTCTCTCCACCCAAGCCGGTCCCATCCTCGTACGACCGTTGGGCTCAGATCCGCCAGAATGCTGCCGAGAGAGCCGCGCAGATGGAGGCTCGCAAGGAGAACGACTACACTAGCGACGACAACACGAGCGAAGAAGAGAGTAAGTCACACTTCCTTGCTTGTTGTATCTTTTTTACCGAAGCAAATCTCTAACATTTCTATGTAGGTTTTGAGACCCGCGCTGCTCGCATCAAGGCCAGAGTAGCCGAGCTGACTGGCAACATGCAAGCCGCCAGCCAGCCCTAGAATCCGCCCGTACACGTGATAACGTTTCCGTTATGCTATGCTTCCGGCCCGTAACCTTCTGCTGCTGTCTTTCTATCTTGGCTGTCTTTTCCGCACATATACCTCGCCGCGCATTTGATGTGATTTAGTTTTTACCTGTTCATACCAACAAACACCCTTTTAATTAATGTATTTTTCTGTCATCACTTTCCTGCTTGTATTGATCCTATTGAGTCTGGATGGATGTCAAGGTGTTTCTACGCGCATCCGATAATCATTCCCACTCGCGTTTAGTTTATTCATTCCCGAGTATGTGTTCGATGCAAGGTCCCCATTTCATGTGTCGTGAGACCAGGTCTGGTAAAATACTTGTTTGTTCCAGCAATCACATGACTTGCAGGCCACTCTGGTAGTTCGGTGCTCCAGGTCTCTTCCAAAACCAATTCTTATCCTACTTGTTTTGGGCGGTAGTTGAGCCATACTTTGGTCTTTCACCGGGAGTCTGTACTAGACCTTACTCGGGCATAGGTATCAGTACCATCACAGGTTGACTGTTTTAACGATGAGTACAGTACACGATATCTTTCCAGAAGGTGCAAGTAACGGCGTAACGGCCCCCGTGCATTGGAATCCCGCCTACTTGAGACAGAACTATGGTACCTCTCGACTCTACACGATATGTATGTGACTGAACCCTACCTACTCCGAAGGATCCCCCCACCTCTCGAGAAAGAACAGCAGCACACCCATAAACATCTTTCTATTCTTCCGTTTCAGTAGCGAAAACCCAATCAACATGAGACAAACAAAAAAAATCTATTACAAAATCTCTAAGGCGTGAAGACGTGAAGCATCCAAGCCTGACGTACGTCCATGCACAGAACGGTATATAGAAGTAGCACCAAAACAAAGATCATGGAGGAGTTAAACCTCATGTCCACCGGCGGTATATGGTTATCTTGTGCGAGAACAGGAGTTTTTGGACAAGAGGGGGAAGAGAAAGATGGGGCAAGAGTTAAATATATAATCGTATAGATCGTTGCGTATGTATCAATGCATGCCATTCCGGGGTTGGTTGCAAAATTGCTTTGGCTTCGATATGTGTAGAAGCAACAGGGTAAAAAACATTATGCATTAGGGGGTATTCGAAATGAAATCGTGGGTATATGTGTGAGATATGGCGACCGCGTTGAGAGGTCTTTGTACAGCATTTTGCCCGGGTCAACACTGCATCGATGTGTAAGATCTGTATGCGGGGGGAGCGCTTTAAAATTTGAGGGCATCTCAAGAGCCCCATAAGAGGTCATAGCACGTGGCGCATCCGTCGTGTGGCCTCGACAGCGACGAGGGCGCTGATCGCGCCGATGAATAGACAAATCGAGATAGCGTTGGGCCTGCTCTTGTCTAGATTCATCCACTGAGACGATTCCTGCGCGGAGTCGTCGCGCTTGGTGCTGCCCGGTTCGAAGATACTGAACACGATCCAGCTGATGAATGTGCCCACAAACTGCGGGAGGGTGGTGTATACATTCAACACGCCGAGGTAAATGCCCGCAAGCTCTCCCGTTGAAGGGACACTGGAGCCGCCGTCCTCCACGTCGCTGTCGCTGTCTGAATCGTGGTGGTTGAGTCGGAGGACGTCCATTTCCGTGTCCGTGGCTGTTCGATCGGCGAAGCTGCCCGAAAGAATACCCGAAGAAGTGATCATGGTCACTCGTGACGATGGAGACGGGTTCATGGCTAGTTTGTTGATTTCAACCCCCATGAAGGCGAAAGGAGCCCAGCAGCTGATGGCCCAAGGGATACCGCAGAGGGCAACCAAAAATGTCGCAAACGCGCGCGATCGTGCCAGGGGGGCGAAAACCATGGTGGCGGCAAACATGATGTGCGAAATTAACCACGTTGTCTGCAAATCCGGACGGACGCTGGGGACCTTCTTCAGTAGGGAAGCGATACCAGGAGGTGGTCGTGGTGTGAACCGGGGCCGTTTGTTGTCTGGTGGCTGTACGCAGAACGGTAGAAGTACAGCTCCAAAAAGAGTGATGGATGAGAAGACCACGAGGGATGAACTGCCAACACGACCAACCTCTCCTAGCATATCACTGGGGCGTACTGCATCTTTGGGAACTTCGTAGCGAAAGTATGTCTCACCAACCCAGGTCGTACTGTAGAATAGAAATGGGAACCAGCCTACATATTCCGGTCAGAATAGCATCTTCATGAATAGGGACAAAGTGTATCATACCAATCCAGGCCCAAAACTGAGCCCAGCAAATTGCCTGAATGCGCGGCGGCAATTCCATTGTTGTTTTCCACAACTGGGAGATCACCTGTAGCGCTCCGGCCTTATCATCAGAGTCCCTAGAAACCGGGTATCAGTAAGTGTAAGAATCTAGAGGTCGTGCCATGTCCTAAGTACCTTGCTGTGATCAGGACTCTCTCCTTCACCGCGTAGGATGTGACGGAAACTGCCGCTATTAGAGACAACGCAGCAAAGACCGTCATTTGCTTGAATTGCGTGTCACCAAAAGCAGTCCCAAAGATTCTGACAGTGTCAATTGAGCCGATCACGTAACCTATAAGCTGTCCAATGGCCGTCATCCGGGTTGCTGCTCAGTTTTAGTTTGCAGTCCTACCAGTGCAAGGAGAGGAGGCATACCCCATGCGGACCCAGTTTGTTGAAGCGGGATCGGCAACGTATCGACTATGAGACTGCGACAGCACGCTTGTACTGATTTGAGGTTAAACAAAGAAAGCCCAATGCAGGGTCAGTCAGCACATACCGACATTGATCGCAAAATCCACCGCGTAGATGCTCAGAACGGCAATGGCGATAGTAGCGCTTTTGGCCTAGGGAGATGTTAGACCGTGGAATGCCACCAGAAAGAAGAGGAAAGCTGATAAGTACCTTCTCGGCATCTTTGACGAACATCCTGACAATCTCCGTTGTCCATCCCAGCAGCAGTAGGCACATTGCGACCACCACCGACCCCACGATCATGAATGGTCTGCGCCGGCCCCATTTCGAGCGAGACCGGTCAGCGATCACACCAATAAGCGGCTGGATGATCAACCCGGAAAGCGGACCAGCGATCCAGACCAGCGAGGTCTTGGACTTCGTGAGGCCGAGCTGAAGCAGATACGGCGTGCAATCTATCGCACGAACGAGTCAGAAACGCTTGCCAGGATTTGTTTTTTTTTTTTTTTTTGTTTTTTTCCATGTAAATGGGAATGGTTCACGTACAAGTCATCTCAATGCCCCATGTAAATCTGCGAGCGACAAGAAGCAAGTCAGATAAATTGCTGTATTCCCTCTTCCGAGCGGACGGAAATGGCACGGAGAACGGTTCCTGAGGGAAGGGGGGAAACACTCACTGTAAGCCCAGCAGACTGAAAGTCAAAAGCACCATGCGCACCCATTCTCTTCGGCCTCGGATTGAGGGAGATCCCACCCATCTTGCAGCTTGTGGCATCCTGCAAATTCGAATGCGCGCATGCACTTGACGCCCGGTGCTCTACCAATTTGTACCGCTTTCCATGAACCAGCGTTGGTTCGCCCGCTCACTCACTCCGTGCCTGAGATCGGACCGCGAGCAATGTCGTCGAGACAATCCTCCAAACTGTCGCGTGGGGTGAATATATATCCTTCGAGGCTGGAATAATCGATCGAAACAAGCACTGAGGTCTACCTCAAAGAGAGAAAGAAAAATGGCAGTGGTTGGAGAAATGAGGTTGGTTGTCGCACGGTTTCTGGTCGTTTTAAAAATAGCCGGAAAGGGTTCGTTCGTCCTGCGTAGTAGTATTCCAAGTGCGGAGCTCCGGCAAAAATGTATGAGTAGCAGGTATGGAGTATAGCTGCGGGGAAAGAGGGTCGTGGTCTAATGCGCGATATGCCGTCAATGGAAATTTAGTTCTGTGGTAATGTACTGGATTCGAGTTTGGCTAAGAAGCATCGGAAATTGGGGAGAGAGCAAAAAGGAGAGAAGAAAAGGGACAAGATGAGAGAAACACAAAAGAGAATGAGAGAGAAAAAAGAGAAGGAGAAAGAAGACGAAGCCCCGGGCTGTTCAGGGCAAAGCAAGAAAGACGCGGCAGGACAGGCAAGACGACGCATGCGGGCCCCCGGCCCGTCGTGGTGGGTGGTCTGGTCTGGTCTGGTCTTATCGGCTCCCAGAGAAGAGAGACCCACTCCCACTGCTGCTACTATTCATATATCACCGAGTGAACTGCCAGGCCCAGAGCAGAGCAAGGCACGCGACCTGGAGGGATTTAATTGCACCCCTGGAGGTCTGGGCACCCACCCCGCTGGGCATCCTCCGGGCACTGCTGCACAACTTAACGAAGTAAGTTACATACTCTCTCCTTTTCCAGCTTCTCTCTCTACGCGGCATAGACAGAATGGATAATGGCCCTTAACCCTTCTTGGTTAAGGGCTCAACCATCATGGCGATTGACAGCTGTGTTAAATTATGATCCTCATACCATTAGTGGGGTTTTCCTTGGCCGTTCCAGGGTCCATCTCTGAGTTCGTCTCAGGAACGGTTTGATTCTCAGGAGCCTCTTGTTGGGCGGAAGAGTGCGGAAGACTGGGAACATTTATTCTGTACCGAAGATGCTCCCTTGCCGCTACTCAATTGCCCAGTTAGGCAATGAATGATTCCGTTCGCTTAGCGATCCGAAGCGTGGTATGCAGTCTACCTGCCAGTAGATATGCATCCGTACAGCTTGGATCTAGAACCTGGATGGGATGCGGGAATGTTATCGCGTTTAATCAACTCTATTGCCTTCGCCAGCATTCCTACGATTCTGCGACAGCCATCCTGAACCACGCCATGCCATCTCTAAACACCACGCCATGACCAGACCAGACTCATATGATTCGTAACGTGCTCTGCATTCGTTTCTAAGAAATAGAAGGGGTTGTAAACAGTAACTCCAGTCATTGCCCGACCGACCGATGAACAGTACCGTTAAGCTTGCATTCCTGTCATATCAACCCACATGTCCGGTCTTGCCGTAGATCTCGCCCCATAGCATTAACATTTTTTTTTTCATAACTTAGTCTGACATTTTACTTCATTCGTTAGACCCCTTTTCAACTTGAGGCGGTCCTAATGGCTATGCCATGATTTACAACCGGTTGGGGGTAGAGGTCAAGGGCCACTGGTAGCCAGCGGCATCGCTGAATTTGTAGCCGAAAGAGGCCGTGAAGTCATCCAGAACAGCGGGTCCACGGGATCCTGGATTAACTGTCAGCGATCGCACGGCGAAGTTACCGATTCAATGGGTACACATACCGTAGGGGTATTCCATGGGGATGATCTCCTTGTTGTCGTCAAGGTAGTGTAGAAGAGGGGTGAAGATTCTCCAGCTAGCATCCAATTCATCGTCACGGACGAAGTTGGAGTGGTCGCCCTTCAAGGCGTCGAGGATCAGGGACTCGTAGGCTTCGGGGATCTTGAGGTCGGAGAAGCGGCGACGGTAGGTGAGGTCGAGCTCGGTCACCACAGTCTGCATGGACAGACCAGGCAACTTGGAGTTCATCTTGATGTAGACGGACTCGTTGGGCTGGACACGGATAACGAGCTCGTTGCGGGGAATGTCCTTGAAGATTCCAGACGTGACGTCACGGAACTGGATACGGATCTCGGTCTTCTGCTCGTTCAAGGCTGCAGAAGGTTAGTCTACCGGCTCGAGAATCCGACACTCGCTATCAATACGGGCGTACCTTTTCCGGCCTTCAGGATGAAAGGAACGCCATCCCATCTCTCGTTCTTGATGTAGGCAACCATGGCGCAGAAGGTGGGGCAACGAGAGTCCTGGGGGACGGTCTCATCCTCCTTGTAGGCGGGCTTGCTGCCGTCCAGCGACTTTCCGTACTGACCGATGATGACGTTCTTGGGCTCAATGGCGTCCATTGCGCGGAGAACACGGACCTGGGATGGAGTTAGTCATGGAGTCCGATGCGAGTGAGAAAGACGCTTACCTTCTCGTCACGGATATCCTCAGCAGAGAAGGAGATAGGGCGCTCCATAGCGAGCAGGGTCAAGACCTGCAGAAGGTGGTTTTGCATCACATCACGGATGATACCGAACTCATCGAAGTAACCGCCACGACCCTCAGTGCCGAAAGGCTCCTTGAAAGTGATCTAACCCGCAAAATCTTAGCGACTGACAAAGACCAGCGAAACCCGCAGAACATCATACCTGAACGTTATCAATGTGGTGGCGGTTCCATGTGGCGTTGAAGAATTCGTTTCCGAAGCGCATGATGAGGATGTTCTTGACCATCTCCTTACCCAGGTAGTGGTCGATACGGAAGATCTCCTCCTCCTTCCAGTTGGGGTCGAGGGCCTTCTGGAGGTCGCGCGAGCTCTGCAGGTCCTTACCGAAGGGCTTCTCAACCTATAGCACAACACCAAACATGTGAGTGGTTGTTCGTCGATCACGATTGTGGCATGGGTGACTCACGATGATGCGAGCAACGCCGCTCTTGGGGTAGCAGTTGCGCTTCAACTGGTCGGAGACGGTGGTGAAGACACTGGGGGGAAGTGCCATGTAGAAGATTCTGTTCTGCTCCTTCTGGCCTTTCTCCACCTCCTCGAGGTGCTTGTTGAGGTTGATGAAAGAGTCATCCTTGTCGTACTGGCCGGAGATGTAGCTGCAGAACTGGCAGAAGCTATCCAGTTGCTCTTCGATTTCCTTGGTGGGAGTCTTGATGTATGAGCGCACACGTCTCAGATATTCTTCGTGATCCATGTTTGTCCGGGCATAGCCGACGATCTTGATGCCCTTGGGCAGGAACTTGTTGCGGTACTACAGGCGCGGTTAGAATCCAGGACAATTTCGGCAGCAGCCTTGAAATGGTCATGGTCAACATACGAGGCCGAAGAGCGCGGGGAACTAAGGTAATTGTCAGCTTCAACATCCGTCTTCGATGCATCATCTTTATCAGTTCTGCTTTCTCGCACGCGGAGTGACTCACAGTCTTCTTCTTCGCAAGATCTCCGGATGCACCTAGTACTACAATGACGGTGTCATCTTTGAGTTCGGCGTTGCTGCGTTCGAAGTCCATATTAGCTTCTCAAGTCGGCAGGGACTGGCTGATAATTGCAAGGATCTGATGTCTGTCGATTGGAGAAAATTACGTAGAATCGGGAAACGGCAGAAAATGACAGAAAAAAGGGCAAATTCAACGGAATCTTTGATCTTGATCACGAATTGGTAGGAAACGCGATCGCGGGACTGGGGAGAGGGGAAAGGTAGAAGCGGGGCGGGTTGGTAGATGAGTGTTTGGCAACCGGCCCGGTAGTAAGAAGTTGGTGGTGGTGGTGGTGGTGGTGGTTTTGGTGGTGGGTGAAGTTCACATAGCAGTAGTTGGGCGGTGGACAAGGAGGGAACGGAGGAAACGGAGGAGGGGGAAGAGGAAGGAGGGGTGTGATGTCAGCGAGGGAATAGACTCGCAGTAGTACTACTCACCCAGCGCTCTGGCGTTCCTCAGTGCGGGCTATCGTGCTGGCCATTGTTCTTTGGATGGTGGGGTTGTTGAGTAGGTATAGAATGGGAGAGTAGATAGGTGTAAATAAATCACAGAGAGAGAGCGAAGAAGAGGAGGAAATGAGAGGGTTGGAAAATAGAAATCAAAGGGTTTAATGGAAATTTCCCAACAATTCCGGCGGAGCAAGTACTTTTTAAGAGCGTGAGGGCTCGAGTAGCGTAAGATGGCCGGAGGGGGAGCTGCTGCTGTTCTGCTTCTTGCTGGAACAAGCGCAGAAAGGTGGGCGGGCGCAAAGCAATCGAGCCCGGGTGGGGCACTTGTTCTTTCCACTACGTCGATGCTGCGCTGCCGCGGGACCCCGTGAGGGTGAGGGTGAGGGTAAGAAGAAGTGAGACTGTAAGGTAAATTATTCAAGTCAATTCGTTTTCAGGAATTGATTGATCTGATTGATTATTCTTCTTTTTCTCCTCAATTAATCAATCCTCTCCGTCTTACTCTCGGACATGAAAGATCGTCGTCGTTCGGTAAATTCTCTTCTCGTGTGCTTCTCCTTGGAGTAGGAAATTCTGTCCGCTTTATAGTTGATTTATTCCATCTGTTCCAACAAACCTCCCGCTCCGGTCCAGTTCCCACCCTGTAGCAATGACTCTCGAGATTATATCATTGCTTGGTAACATGAACATACTCTGAAGTTGAGTTGGAATACAGAGATACAAGAAATTCCCGACCGTTCCGCTCAGAAGCCCCATCAGCACTATTATAGCTCTACCACCAGAAGCAAAAGAAAAAAGCCACACTTGCTCTCAACCCATTTGGATGAATCTGGGGAATGATTGACCCTCCACTCAAATTCCATACCTGGAGGCGGATGAAGCTCGAATAGAAAGCACATCTTCGAGTCACATGGGGCACACCCCGCGTTCATCATGATCCAATAGTTCGTTTGGCCCCCTCCAACTTCGATCTGACATGCCTCTTTGTTTCTACCCGTATCCCTTCTGGACGGAGAAGCATGCGTTTACGAGAGCTTCCTCCCGGATCCCGTCGTCGTACATGAAATGTATATCGGCGGGGCGTTGGATGAAGACCGGGTGGAGCTTCCAGCCATGCAGGTCAGCTTCAATACTAGGGGACCTGTCCTGCTAAGATAGGTAACAATGGATCGTATTCAGCCCGGCGCATCCCAACCACAGGACAAGATCATGGCAATCTATCTACTCGTCCTGTTCGTTACAGGACGACATGGTGGGGATACAATCCGAGAGAATCCCGCCTACATAAAGCTTGCGCCTGCCCCTCTTTTCATCTCAATTTCAATCCCCATTTTACATGCTAGTGAAAGATTTCAACCGTTTTGCAGCACTGTGCTGATAACTGCATTGAGCCGATGATCAGGCTATTCCACAACCGCAACCGTATAGATCGCGCCAGAAGCTGCAGCGAAGGGCTATTGGTTGCCGGGGGTTGCGGTAAACCAGCTGAGACTGTGAGACTCCTGAATCCGCGTCTCCGGTGACCAGCGTCGTGGGGTTCGATCGGCGAATTTGTCATCCAGAAAAAGGATGATACGGATTTAATTTTCCCGTGAAATGGGCGTAGTGTAGCAGGAACAGTGAATCAAACCGAACTTTCGGCCCAGTCGAGTCCGGAGATGGTGCTAGGATGCCGAGTCAGGGCTGGATTGGCTTGCGGAGTATTATACTCCCTTATCACACACCTACTGTGAGATGGATGTACTTCGATCGCCGTCGCATTCCCGCCTCACTATTGAACCACATGCTCGTTGTTTCTGTCAGTATTTTATGCGTTTGCATCTGTTACTCGACCTGTATACTACTTTCTGTGATGTTGACGCCCAAGGCAAGCACCTTGAAGATGAAATGGCGTGCTTGAAAGGAGAGGACATCATGTCAGGTTCGTTGCCGATTGCTGGTGGGGCTAAGGTACGCTTTATTTCCAAATGAGTGTCCCGGTCTGATCGGTTTGGAGGAAGTCATCCTCCCCCGTTTTAAGTCCGCATACCCTCATAGGCCCATACATCCAATCCACCGGGGACAAATGTTGCGCTACCCTGGCAGCAGCAGATAAAAGGCCATGCTAAAGCTCCAGATACAGTGACTAGGCACCGCGACCTGTTCTTGGAACTGAAAAGGGACCTTGTTGGGTAATCCAAGGAGATAAGCTCATGCATGCCGAAACTCCAAGTTATTGTTGCTGCTGCTACTGCTGCCGCTCCCTGCAGTCTGAAAATGCAAGTGCGGGATAATGTGTCCCAGTCACTTACGTTCAGTCTGGTGATATCCGATGGGGCCAATTGCCGTCACCGGTGGAAAGAATTCAACAAACTGTTTTGTCAGCTTGGGAGTCCGGGACGCTCTGGAGCTTCCTCCGCTGTACGGAGTATCAACCGGCGGAAAGACTCTAGAGGGGGAGGGGCAGGTCTTTCGGACCACAGTAGGCCGGCGGCAAAATAACCGGGTGGGGAGCGGAAGTTTGAAAGAATGTCAAACTGATCATGAATGATAATGATGACGATGGAATACGGAGGACGGACGGACACTCCCACTAGTCTAATCAACGGAGTCCATCTCTCGGATCCTGGAGAAACCAGTTTTTCCGACGTATGCCGAAAGCAGACTAGGGCACTCTGCTGCGGCTTGGCACGTTTGCACCCATCCTCCCCCATATCACGGGACTTTGCCTTGCCCTGGGCGGTCGGACTCGCTAAGCGTCCCAATTGGGGTTAGGGCGAGCCGCACCGAACACACCTCGCAAATTGTGGCCTTGTGCGTCGTCCCGTAACCGATTGAAGCGACGACAACCACGACAACCCGGACGACTTTTTGCGGGTCATTTCTGCCTTCCTTCGACTTCGTTTGCGTTGCCCGCTGTTGCTCAGAGAAACGCCGCCAGAATGCCTTCGGAAAACGGTAACAGACGTGAGTCCATCTCCGGTTTTTTTTATGATATGATGCCGCCACACTGTTTTGATATGGGGGATATGGAGTCGGAATTGGGGGAGCGCGGTGCTGGGAGATTCATCTTGGGCGAAACCGAAAGCTAACCTGATTCTTTGCGACCACTAGTCTATGTCAAGTAAGTAGCCAACACATCGTTGAATTGTCGAATCGCGCAAAGATGTCCCGGATATATCGTCATGGTCGAATTTACGCCGAAGATTTTGAGACGGGTCGAAGCGCGATGGCATGCAATAAGGGCAGTCGGGTTAATACGAATTTCTGCAATAGGGGTCGCCACCTGAGCTTCCAGCGCTCCAAGCGTGCTGTCAACTGCAACACCAGGTACCGATCCACCCACCACCGGAATATCGACGTCGGAAACAATGGGAATCTGACATCTTGGGAAATATAGTCTGATCCAGATCGACGGTGTCACCAACACCGAGGCTGCCAACTTCTACCTCGGCAAGAAGGTCGCTTTCGTCTACCGGGCCAAGCGTGAGGTCCGTGGCTCCAACATCCGGGTCATCTGGGGCAAGGTCACCCGCCCTCACGGTACGTGAAACGAATCAACCATATTCCGCGAAGAGGGCGACACAGTCGAGATACGCGCAGCAAGCAAGAGAATCAGATGCTGCGGTGTTTTAGGAACGAGGCCACTAACAAGGTCGATGAATAGGCAACTCCGGTGTTGTCCGCGCTCAGTTCCGCCACAACCTCCCCCCCAAGTCCCTCGGCGCCACCGTCCGTGTCATGCTCTACCCCTCCAACATCTAAATGACGCCCTTTTTTTCGATATGATGGTTGGCACTCCGGATCTTATTTCGCGCAGACAGTCGGGCAAGGAGTCGACGGTATGAGCCGATGTTGAGATGGAGTTGGCGGGTTGGTAATGTTCGTGGGAGAGGCAGGGCCGGTTAGCCCTACGAAACTAAATTAAAAGAACTTCTTTCTTCTTTTTTCCAGCATGGTGACCTACCGGACCATTGGCATATAGACGAAGGGCTCGGTCCAGTTTCCGTACTGGTGAGCTCTCGGTGTGCCTTGGCCGGCAGCATGGCTTTCCCCCACCTCCCATGTACCTGACGCTCATAAACAACACAATCCATACCATTTCAACACCACGGGCCTTTCAATTCAGTTTTGAGTTTCGGGTAGTTCCGACCGTATCAGGAGAGAGATCTGGCGACGGAGACGGCTTTTTTTGGGTTCACTGGGCACCTTCGGTCAAACATGTGTCACCACTTAGAGCAGTTGCTCCACATTCGAGATTCCCATATGCAACAACAACCGCCGATCTCAACTACATGCCGTATCCCCGATATCCCAATTAATTCACACGCAAGGACGATGTTCTCAGAGCTCAGCCTGCGGGAATATGCCATGCCTGTTTCGTAGCTAGCAACTCTGATACCATCGATGCGCAAGGGCAAGACTCTTCAGGTGTCGAACTCCATCTCCCACCATTGCCCTGCCCGGTTCAACCCAAAAACCACAATCAGCTCCTGACGAGGCTCCGGCTGCTCTTATTGCCTTCTTCCCTGGAGTCTACGCAGGCCTGGCGTGTTTGTTGTCTCCTGTTGCACGGCATATTAGCTCAAGCACATGATAATAGAGACAAATGCGGTAATCTAGAGCGGAATAAACACAACCCAGCTCAACCCCTCCGCATTGTCCGAGACTCCCGGATTGTAGTTTCCGCTCTCCTACCTTCATCTGCTCTGATACCACCCACGATTCACACTCTTATACCCACTCCCGACAAGGTGTAATATAGCCATGGGGTTCGAACAACGGGTCTCAAATGTTCGGTTAATCGGCTGTTTTTAGTGGCAAAATAAGCATTGCAACGCGCTCGGCTATGGGAAGAAATATGCTCTTGAGCATGCTACTGAAACACCAGTTCGATCTCTAGAAGTTTTCTTGTTGTTGTGGTTATGGTTGTGGTGAGACTAAAGCATCATCCATGTAAACTTTTCTGAGGCAGGCAACTGGGCCTTTTTCCAAAAGCATACGGGACAGTGCATACCAGACAAGAGAAGCTAATGCATTTGTTCAAAGCTTACGGAGGGCGGCGGCTGCATCTATAGTTGAAGAGGTGTATGACCAAATAATTTCTATGACTGGGTTCTGGGATGAGAGTTCGGTGGCAATAATCATACATGACTCTGGCACAGATCGTTACTCCGCGTAGCAGTACATCATGATACAACCAACCTAGGAACACTCTTTCCATCATGAGCTGGGCTTTCCCATACCCGCCGCCTTCCCGAGAACCCATTCGACTACTAACTTCAATACAGCACAACCCTTCGCGCTCAATCCATAACCATAGCCCCTTTCCCTCGCGCCGGTGCAGCTGTCATAAACAGAATCTCTTCTGTCATGTCTCAAGTAGTACCGTTCGCCGACTGCATCTCACCGAATTTACCCAGATCCTAAGCACAGACACGTCGCCATGTATACCGAACCACCTCGGATGGCCCATCGAAAGCGGGCAGTCTGGGATTTAGGGATGTCGCGAATGTATATTTCCCCAAGAGAATGGACATTAACATATATCGCCGGTTCCCCAGTCTTGGGAATCTAAAAAGATACTGAAACTAGGGATGTTGACCTTACGGAGATCGGCCTCGCCAGACTTGAGACAGGCAGGGCACTCGGCGGGAATGGGGGCAGATACTGCGACTTCTGCAGATTGCGTTCTAACTCACTCAATAAAGATCGGGCTTTGCTGTGGGATATGTCCTACGCTTCTCCGTTTTGTATAGCTGCCGGTCTTCATCGGGGCAAGGTTCGGTGATTGGTGAAATCATTTCGTCAAGATGATCGGAATTCAGGATGGACATATTGAAACTTGAATCAGTGTTGGGGACATGGGGAGGGTTATATTAGAGTCCAGATCCGAGTAGTCCGTCAGAGCAAGGCACGTTCATATCAGATTAGTGGAGTGTATTGCAACTCCTCGTTAGAACAACGGCATCGGGAACGCAACGTTCGTTATTTCAAAAGTGTCGGTATAGCGGAGATCGGCAGCAGGACAAGGGGATCGGTAACCGAGGTATAGGTATGCAGCTACAGTAAGTAGCTACTCTGGCAACAGGAGTATTAACTTGATTAAGCAAGGTATGGTGAAACAACGATGTCGTTCTAACGTGGTTTGATTGATTGATTGTGGATCTCCTCGGATCGCGGGCGGGCGGAGTGCCAGCTCTCTATACGCAATGTCTCTGTTGTTCAATTCGAGTGCGTAGGTCGGAGGAAGTATTTGGAGGAAGGCGGTAAAATAGACTTATGACGATAAGCGAGACTGTGGAGATGTTAAGGACACCAATATAATTCATCCTGCACCTAAGAGAGAGAGATATATGTTCATTACATCGGAGCATGCATAAGAATCGGGATTGGCAGGTCCTGTCGATCGACGGCCGCGTAATTACACCGAGGTTGATGAGATAGAAGATCAATTGTCCGGAAACAAGACTGCGAGAACCGTTCACAGATTAAAGAGACTCCCTTGCAGGGGAGCGTTGGTTGGAATTTAGTGAGTAAATAAGAAGAATTAAAGTAAGCGCCATCCCCGCCCCAGCGTGACCCACTGCAGGAAGAATGATGGGGATCGGCACGATCTCGTCAACCGCGCGGCTTGGTGATGGCTGCTACCGAGGAGAAGAACCATTCTGGAAGGATCTATCCATCAAAGTGGAATGTCTTAGCCTGACCTTGCTTGGACCTTCATACTACTGTACCGTACCATCCAGCTTTTCTTTTCTATCTCTGGAGTTGTCTTCACGTTTCTTCGAATGAGGCTGTTAGAGAGAAAAAACTCATTGCAGCGAGGCATGACCCCACCACTATCGTTCAGCAACATCTTGTTTCCTGATTAGAGATGCTGTCAGTCAGTCTCCATACTATTGATTGAAGGGGCTGGGTTTGTGTGGCGTTGTCTCAGAAGGGTAGCAAGTATGGCTGGCACACAGCAGCTGAGTGGGTGGGAAGTGATGTTGGCGAGCTGCAGTCCGACCTGCGACAACCAGCATTGTCTTCTCGAGCCACTTGAGATGGCGACAGGCAGACATATTCCAAGTTTTCATGCCAGGCCAATTGGAAGCCGACGGAGCAGAATAGTTGACTAGTGCGCGTTCCGCGACTTTAGTTAGTGAGCAGTCGTGTAGTGTGGATGGACAAAGATTTTCTCTTCCTGCTTTGCATGGCTTGTCTCCAAAAACCGGACTGGATCAGATCATGTCCGTCGTATCGGCATACGGGAAAAGCAAGACCAGTAAGCAACTAAGGAGCAAAAAGGCTAAGCGTGGCCTGAGTCCCGACCAAAAATAAACCATGGTCGGGAGTTCCGTCTGGAACTGATAAGTATGTACGAGGAAGAAGAAATGGCCGACTGGTTCGTGGGTGATGAGTAAAAAAAAAAAAAAAAAAACCCTTAAGGCAGAGAGCGGCCCTCAAATTTGAGTCAGAATGATGTCGATGGTAATTAGATGATTGATCTTCCATGCTTACTTTCGACGCGAGTCTGGAATTGTCGACTGAATTCGGCATTGATGATGTGCGCACCAGCAGGGGTCGATCAGGCGGCAAGAGAATGTACTGTACTCAGTACAATCCATCCATCCATGACTGACAGCGAATCTGTGATTTGTGATGATCTCGACCAGGTTCGTCCCTGGGGGGATACGGTGACACATGGTGCCAGTCCTAGTCCATGGATCTGAAGCCAACGAGAGTCTTCCAGACGGTGGTTGGGCCCCTTTCTGCCCTAGTGATTGGCCGATCATGACCAGGGGAGGGGAAAGCTGGCGTAACACTGGGCTAAGTATCCGGTTCTTCCTGGTTTGTGAAGATATCCGATGGTCCCAAGGATAAGTTCAATCCCCAATTCAAGCTGGGCCTCATCTTTCTTTAACCGGGGCAAAACTGGCGATGCAGGTGGCTGAGTATGCAATACTCCAATTGACAGACTGTGATTCAGTTGAGCCCAGTCCAGAGTGTTGAGCGGATGGTCAATGGAGTGATGCAGGTAGTGATAGTAGTACTAGTAAGTAGTAGTGGTGATGGTGATGGTGGTGGACAGACACTTGATCGAAGCTTTTTGGGGTAGATAAGAAAGAGAAGTTGTGCACTTGGCAGCATTCATTCATCCATTCATTATGAAAGGATTATCCCAGACGGTCAACATTGGATCTTACCACTCACTATTCACCCACCTTACCCACCCACTCACACCCACACCCACGCACACATACGAGTATTAGAGTACTAGGTATTAATAGAGACAAACAAGTGTTGCAGAGAAAAAAAGAAGATCCGGTGATCCTCCCCAGTGGTCCGCTCTCCATCTGATAGGCAGAGGCTCAATTTGGCCATTCATCGGGTCCCAGACTCCCAGACTCCCAGGAAGTGATCCCCTCTTAATTGCGTGGCGCCTGTCGTCAACACCACTGGCCACTTCTCAAGTCAAATACCTTCAATGACCCTCCCTCCATGGTCGCTGGACTTTGACTTCTGATTTCTTCAGTTACTTCTTGTTGACCTTCGTTTGAAGACTTGTTGAACTCTTCTCCCCCTATCCATCCTGCATATAACTCCCTCCATTATCCCCCCGCCCCTCAACAGACCTACCACATACTACTTTGGCACCGGCGTCATTTTCCCTACTGTCGATCGCTGTGTGACGACCACAATCGCTTGACTTGTGTGCTCTGACAGAATCATCACTTTACAAAAGAACTCACTGTCTTGTCTGTGGGGTCCTCGGTAGTTCAACATACGTACCTTCACTGCTAGCCTTAAAAAGCGACGGTCTCCACCATTTCGCTCGTTGATGCTACTTGACGCTACTTGAAGCTACCAAATCCTGGTTCGCATCGCCGTCGTTCTTCTGTCATTGTAAGAGACGAGACAACAACTAAACCACAATACTATCAAATCAATTCGTCGGCCGCAGAAGCTCCTGTTCGAGAACGTGTATAGAGGTTCGACTCCCTCCGCAGTCTGCAACGTGATCCATAAGAAAAGTGGTCTCAATACCCCACGTTCTGGTCGCTCGTTCCTCTCGTTGGCTGGACTGAGTCGTGCAGCTCTGAAACCGCGATCAAAAACGTCCGACAATTACAGAAAGGCAGAAATCGTTGCCAGCGATCATCGTTCAATCCTTGGCAATTTCCCACCTGGATCGTGCTTGCGCTCCACACCCGCCCGCCATAGCTAAGACAGCGCGCTGCGAAAACCTGCTGCAGTTGTTGGTTATCAGGCGCTAAAGCAGGAGTCCCCGACGATAAATAACCATGGCCACCTCCCAGTCGGTCGCGCCTCCCAGGCATAATCGGGGTTACAGTTTTAGTGGGAAGTCGAATAAGTCTCAGCAGTCGGGCCATTCCAGCAAGAAAATCCAAATCACTGAATCCGCCGAAGAGAAGCATCGCCGTCAACTACATTCTAAAGCCGATCCGATGGTTGCTATGAGCGAAGCCCAGCCTAGTACGTCTCTACCTGGAAATTTCCCCTTATCGCAGTTCCTGGCCAGCTCTACTTCCCCGACAATTCTCCTTTTTGGTTTCTTCCTACCATTCTATTCCCAACACTGTTTACCCACTTTTGCCAGGTTCCCACGTCGCTCGGGTGGCTTTGCGCAAACCTTCCCGACTAACTATGTTTCCTAGATACGGTTGCCCTCGAAGAGTCGACGCTGGGTTCCTTGCGGACTATGCAGCACAAGGACCAGTACGGCAATGTCATTAGTACGTTTGGCCTCCCTTCAATGTCTCAGATGTATTCATTCATGCGGGAGAGCCTCTGAACTGACCGTTTCCCCCTTCTCTTTCCTGAAATAGCTGATCCCGACCTTTCGAATCCCACGCGCCCGCGATTTGAGCGCCCGCTTGATACTATCCGTTCCTTCGAAGCTGCGATCTATGGAACATACAGCAGTAGGCCTGTGTCGTACGCAAGGACAGGTGAGTCTCTCCCCCTTACTCCGGCAGGCTGATTCCGGCATCAAATTAATGATACCCAGCAGAGGAATCAACACCCGCGACGCCAGAGTACAGCCGACGGGGAAGCTACGGAGGTACGACTCGTTCACTCCCTCACCTACCAGGAGGCATGCGCCTCGCATTGTCAACGTGCTGGTCTGCCAATGGCGAAGTTTCACTGTGCTAATTGAGGGTCACTACAGCGCCCAACGGAGGGTATTCCAGCAGAGCTCACTACGACCAGAATGGCTACCACAACAGCCGAGGCACCTATTCGCGACCGGACAGCTACGTGGAGAACGGCAACGGCCAAGCCGACAACTACTACCCCTACAATCATGGCGGCGGCGGCCGACCGCGACCACGCCACCAAGCGCGGATGAACACCGAACAGAGCGGATTTTCGCAGCACGCATACCAAAAGTCATACGACAACGTGACTGCTGCATCTGGCTCGGGCTCAGGCAGCAACGGCGAGACCTGGGCCAATTCGACAGACCCAAGCTCGGTCAACAGCTCGATCGATCAGTTCCACCAGCAGCAGCAGCAACAACAACAACAACAGCCGCAGCAGCAGATGGCCGAGAGCTACGGGTTCCAAGGGTTCGGCGCGGGTCCCAATTTCGAAAATGGTCAGCCCGCCGCCGCCGGTGGACGCATCAACTTTGGCAGCAGTAATCCTCCAGCCGTTGATCCCAACGCCGGGGGCCCCGTCGGAGGTGGACCACCGCCCACGGCGGCGAACGCCCGTCGTCATCTGCGCAAAGCGACCAACGACACCGAGACGAGCAATGATTCGAAGCGAAAGAGCTGGTTCAAACGTCGCTTCAGCAAGAACTAAACCAACCCCCCGATTCGACGATCCTGGTGATCGCCCCCTCTCTCACACGCCCGTCGTCCTTTTCTTCCTCGTCCTTTTCTTCTCGCCTCCTTTTTTTTCATACTTGTATGGGTGTACGGGTGTACTACAGTCAAAACTGGCGTTCATACGGAGATTCCCCCCAACACCTTCATTCCTTTTACTACAACATCCTTTCTTCGCGCTGAGCACAACACTGGGATTATCGGAGTGGGTTGTGTATCTTCTCTTGTGGGGTTGGATTCGTTCTTGTTTCGAGTTCGCTCGTGTAATTACTCTTTCTTTCTTTCATTTCCCTTTCGCATGAGGTTGATGGGTTGATGAGACCATGATACACGGAATGCCTTGCTCTCCTTTTATGATATTTGATGGAACCCCCTTTACCCCACTGCTGTTTCCTCCAATCAATTTCTGATGTTGTCCCGATACCAATGGCGAATCTACCGATCCTCTTTAATGAATGGACAAAAGAACCGAGAGCTTGGTTTCATTCGACTCAATCTTTACGTTTGTTCTTGATTGTGCTGTTGTCATTATACCTATTATAGACGGTGTATAGGAAGTACATTGCAAGATTTGCCAGAAAATGGACTAATTATTACCAACACTACCTCCTCTCCATCCAATATCTTACTCGTAATTGTAAACGACCAAACAACCAAACAAACCAGGGAATCAAAAGAAAAATCCAAGCCCAAGACAGAAGAAGACAACCCACCGCAGCAACCACCTCCATAAATACCATCCCCCCTTTCTTTCAGAGAAAACCCCACCCAGTGATTTTGTGGGCGATTCACTTCCGCCCAAAAATCTTATACTTCAATTTATCCGCCAACCCCTCATACTGATCATGCCGGTGCTGATGCTTCTTCTCCTTCTCCTTGCGGTGTTCCTCGTCGAGATGCACGTTGCCTTGTCCGCCGCGCTACACCCGCCCAGCCCAGTCACAAAAAGAATCAGCATTCACTTTCTGGCATAAGAATCTTTGTCTGGATTTTGGGGTTTGGGTTTCGGGTTCCGGGTTTCGAGTTTTGGAAAGGGTGGATGGGGAGGGGAGGGGGGGGGGGCAAAACATACACCAGTATGATAATCCCCATCGACGGACTGCCGGATCGCCAGCTCGGGGATCATTTCCGCGTCGTGCGGCACCTTCGAGGTGGGACGGACGTGCGGGGAGCCGATGTTGCCTGCTCCGCCGCGCTTTTGGGCCTGGTGTTAGATTTGGGTTTGGATTGCTGGGGGTTGGAGCCGGGCAGAGGGGCAGAGGGGCAGAGGGTGTGGGTGTGGCTTACACCGGCGGAGTAGGCGCCGTCGCCTTGGTCGCCGTAGACGCCTTCACGGATGATGGCGGCGTCGACGTATCTATATTTATTCAACGGGTTGTAGTTAGGGGGTTTGTTTGAGCCGGGGGTTTGGGGGCTGGATGCAGGGTGGTTTTACTCGGTTGAGTCGGCGCCGATGTTGCCTTGGCCTGGGTTGTTGTTAGTATGAATGTAGTGGATGAGTCGGGATTGGTGCGGTGGTGCGGTGGGTGGAGGGAGGGAGGGAGATAAGGATGAGGTTGGGATGCGAGCCTCGGGGCGGATTGCGTACCTCCTCGGCCGTGCGAGACAATGGGATCGTGTTCGCCCATTTCGCTTTCTAGCCCGTAGGGAATTGCGCTGTGTGTTTCGGGGTCTGGTGTCTGGGAACTGGGCGGTTAGTTTGAGTTGTCTGATGGCGATTGCGCGATAGCGGGATGCGATGCGACGTGATGGAGGGCACAGATTGGGCGCAATGTTGGAGGGGGGAGGTTGACATACCTTGTAGATTGAAAAAAGAGTCGTCTTTGAAGTAGAGACTGTGCAATCTCTGTGCGTGCTTCAATATGCAGGGAACCGAAAGAGAATGTGCCCGGATTATGGTGGCGGGATGGAGGTTCGTCTCAATATATAATAGCTCGTGTCGCAACGGATTACGGATGCTGCCCTAGTGCTTTGTCGGGCTGAGCCACCGCGCCTTCGGAGGGTTCGAGATGACTCTCTCGCTTCCGAGGTCAAGGGACCGTGGAAAACTTAATCTCTTCTAGTGTCAGTCCCACCTAAAGGGCTGCAGGACCAGGCGTCTTTCCCATCGGCTAATGATTGAGCGAACTGGAAGTTACTTTACTCACATCCGTAGTGGTCGTATCTCCAGCCATGCGCGGCCAGGGGAGATGACGTCTTGATACTGATAAGATGTTCCTCCGGGTTTGATTGGTTCCATGTGTGACTAAAGCGGGTTTGTCCGCCGATAAGGCCTCAGGCGCAGATTGCCCTCCTGCCCCTGTTTTTTTATCACCGGCCTCGGTGCTTGCTGCTGATCCAGCCACAAGTGCAAATAATCTCATCATTGTACGGAAATGCTGACTACCCCTTCTCGGAGATAACTACAGTACGTTGTGTAGGGACTAACAAAGTGCATACAAAACAGAGAAGACCATTGAAAGTGGCCAAAGCATCTACTCACCACTACTTCTTCTCCGCAGCTGGGCCTCCGCCGGTCGTCGGCAGACCCATGAAGATCTTGAACGAATCGTAACTGTCACAAGTTAGCTCCCGTCTGAGAAAAGATCGACTGTGATGGTCATGAGGTAACACGTACATCATCCACTGAAGTCCGGTCTATACGTGGTATGCTGTCAGTCAGAATCCCCAAGGTTGGAGAAGGATGACTTACCAAGGTGCCGATCATGACAATACGGACGGGAAGACCGTTCCAGAGGCCGCGGAATCCAATGTCCTTATAGATGCGACTCATCGCAGCACCGAAAGCTTCGCCAGGCTGACGGTTGGCATTCAGCTTGCTGACCATCACATCGGCGGGGTGCGACACAAGTGCGCAAAGGATACCAGCCAGGTAGCCACCAGTGAAGGCCACGGTAGTCTGGGCACCCTTGTTGTAGTCGGACTTCTGGCCGGGCAGGTAATTGTAGATCATCTCAACGATGGTCTCAAAGGAGGCGAACTTCATCATGGTGTACGGAATTTGACGCCCCCACAACGGATAGAGACCCTTGTATAGACTGAATAGGTCAGCGATTACCTTGCGACCATATGGCAGATATAGGATGCTACTCACCCAGCCACGCCCTCTTTAGAGACCACGTTGTTGATGCCGGTGAACGTCGACCGGATGTCCGGAGGAATGGTTGTCTGCATACGTACTTTGATGGCCTCAAACGGACAGAGGGCTACGTCAGCGATAAGCTCTGCAGACGCACTGGCAGCCAGGTACAAAGAAGTCTTCCATCGAGTCGCGTTTTCCACGCCTACAAGGTCACTGTAGAACTTCTTGAAGTACTCATAGCCACCGTACTTGAATGCACCTTGGGCCTTTCAACGAGTCAGTAAGAAAGGGTGAGTGCACGGACACCCACGCTTACGCTGTAACCAAAGAAGGTTGGTCCCCAGCCAGTAAATACTCCTCGCAATCCTTCTGCCCCACGAATTGTGCGAAATGCCTCTAGATTGCTCTTGTACAGGAGCGGATCGACCTGACGGCGACACTTGATCAAGTCAAGAGGGGTCACAGCGGTGTGGGTCAGACCCTATGCACGGGGCAACTATTAGTACCTTAAGGATCGTATACACTCTAACATAAGATTATCCCATGCATGGTCTGATACTCACGCAGGCAAGCAGTCCACCGACAGTGCAAGCCGCATAGTATTTGGGAGTCCATGGTTCAATCTTGCCTGTCTTGGCTTGAGCCTTCTGGCTTGCAAGGTCGAGCTCTCGAGTCGCTTCCTTAGCCAGCGCGTCTGCTTTCTTCTTTGTTTCTTCAATCACGCTCCAGGCAGGAAATGGCTCTCGCTTCTGCATTTCCGGCGCTGCCGACGGCTGAGGGTGCGAGCTGGATTGTCCCAGTGGATGCTGAGAGGAAAAGGCTTGCGCGATCACGCCTTCAGTTGGAAACATGATGGCTAGGATAACTCAGTCGCGCTGGAAAGCATGTTAGGGTAATTCACAGTGAAAAGTGTGATGGCTGATGGACAAAACTCCAGAAAGCTGGACTGACAGGCTCCTTATCTATGAGTGTCTACAACCGATCCCCACTATCAGCGGTGGAGATAGAGCGGAGTTAAGAGAGTATGGAAGAATTGATCGACGGCAAGCTTGGAACCCTTTGCTTTGAGTCACCAGGCACGACGAGAGCTGAAAACAGAAAGCTTTGACCACGGAAAGTGTGGAGCTTCAGTGATGTCTTCCGGATGGAAGGGTTCGAGGAATGGGGAAAGGAAGTGATGACAATGAGGGGGTGGAAGATGGGCGGCGGTTCTGCCAGTTCATGACGTCGCACGGGAGCCAGGTGGAGGCTAACCCGTTTCGGCTGATCCCACCAACTGGCAGGCCCGCTCGGCGATGATTGAATTTTGGTCCCGATCACTTAACTTACCACCTGACAGTGACCGAGTGGATGCTTGACTCACGCAATATCAACCGCCCCTGTTCATTTCCACGCCGTCCGAACCCGGCAATCTCACTTCACTCCCCGACAGTTGTTGTCGAATTGAGAGCTTCGTGCTTTACCAAGCGAACGAACCCCTCAGTCCTCTCATACCCCGCCCTCACTTCTACTACCACCACTACGACCTCCCACCATGGCCTCTTACTTGAGCGCAAGTGAGGCATTCGCCCAACAGAAGCTCGCTCAGGATGCACAGCAGCCGGTCTCGCAGTCCGCCTGGGCCGACAAATACCGTGGTGTCAGTCGACGCTATTCTAAGATACGGGGACTCTCTCAGAAAACTGACTTGCGAATCTAGGCCACCATCGAGGACCTCGACCCTCCCCCGGCGCTGTCTGTCTCCCCCGACGACCCCATTTCCTCTGCTCTACTCGCTGCGTACGAGCGCGACTACACACACCTCACCGTCATCTCCTCGACGAAACGCTCTCTCCTCGGATACCTGAGCATCCCCCGCCTCAAGGAATTGCTGAAGGAGGGCGCCGTGAAGGAAACCGACTCAGTTTCCGCTGCCATGCAGCGGTTCAACCGCAAGCGAGGCACATACGAAGTGATCACGATGGAGACCCCGCTGGAGGAGCTGGAACAATTCTTCGAGAGCGAGACCGATGCCTGTGGCGCAACCCGGGCTAAGCAGACCTTCGCGGTTGTCACAGATGCGTCGCGCAAGTTCGTGCTCGGCGTGGCGACCAAGGCTGATTTGGAGGAGTTTGTCAAGAGGCGCCCGACTTGATTTAATCATATCATTCTTCCTTAATCTGGCCCGATGTCTGATCTCCTGGATGGCCTTTCTCCAAGCCTAGCAAACGCATCCCAGGGCGCGGTTTCCCTATACCCTGGTTGTGATAAAGCCCTTTGCCCACACCTCCCAAACCCTCGACAGCATGACTAGGAGTATCGGCAGTCTGCTAGCGTAGTGCGTGTTGCGATTGGACAACAACGGTCTACGCCTGACTGTAAGCACCGATGCTCGGTCCCATTAGGACTTGCAAAATTGATATTCTGGAGCAATCACCCATAGACACATGATAGATACATAGCATACACGCAACTGCCCCTGGAACGCCGTAGATCAAACACCTGGTATTGAATGATATTGAAAACAAAGACCAAATCATACTCGAAAATCCGCACTACTGCGCCTTCTTCTCTGTCTGCTTGGCATCGGCCTCTCTCTCCGCCTGATCGTCTTTCCACGCGACGTAGACGTAGGAGAAGAGGACGATGTTGGCCATGATGGCTGCAACGATGCCGCCGACAGTGGCACTTCCTGAATGTCCTGGTTAACACCATGCCTTTTTTTTTTGCTCTTCCAGAAAGAATACTCCTAGGACAACGTACCACCGATGAAATCAACCGTGATAAAGTAAATGCCAATAGGTGCAATCACCATGGCGGCGGAGAAGCCCAGCAGTTTCATGATAACATTTCTGGTACAACTGTCAGTGACGGCCGTGTCTCCACACCTTCCAATACAGCACGAGCTGCTCTGCTTCAATTTGATGAAATTCAGGTAGCCGAACTAATTATCCCCGATATATAGGGCATGGGGCCAACCACGAACAGCGGGCCATGTGGCGTAGAGTCCCTCCCAAATCTGGGGACGAATTGGATGCACTTACGTGGGAACTGCAGGGGTTACATCCGAGTCAGAGGACTTCTCGGATTTTGACGGAGTGACCACATCCTTAGCAGAGGATTTATCGACTGCGCGACGAGCGGACATTGTGGACTGGCTTGTGGAGGTGGTGACAATGATTGTGATGGCGATGGTGGTGGTGTTTAATGATTGCCGGTTCACGTGTCAGGCAGGGTAGGTCTGGAAATGGGTGAATGGGTGAATGGGTTGCTCAGGAATAAAGATTAGAGCGTAACACTGTTATTACTGAGTAGTATTGGCTTTCTCGATCAGACACCTATCTTGCTGAGCTGATTAGAGGGAGGAGCAGGAACAATAAACAATCCGGCTTAACAACACTTGATTATTGCAGTGGCCATAAATGCGGGTGAACTCATCCCGGAATCCAGTAGATTCGGGCTGCTGATTGGTCCCCGATCGGATAGATCTTGGAGAACACTTTTTGTTTGGACAGAAAGGCAACAATGTTGACAATATCAGGCAACGAACACGAAGGAGAATAAAATGGGTGTTGTACCTAAATCAAGCTCCTAGTAAGTATATATAGACGATCAGCGGCTGTCTCACCACCAGCGACACAGAACTGCCTTTCCTGGGCTTAATTGAAGCGCCACTTCACGTGATCGATCGCGTCTGGGCGCGTTTTGCGGAGAAAAACCCAGCGAAACTTAACTTTACTTACGGTGCTTACCGTGTTGGAGGAGGCAATCAATTCGCCTGTTCCGCCTTGCTAATCTTTCCCTCCTGCGCTCTCTTCCTCTCACCTCACACTCCAGAGACACTCTCCCCTTTCTCTACTTCTCCATTTCCCCTGGCGCATGACGACATTTCTGCGTTCACCCTCTCAAACCCCCAATCCTCTCTTTGAAGAGTCATTCCGTCATGGAAGACTCAGTGCCTGACTCTCCTGTGAATGACAAAAAAGTCGTTCCCGGTACTCCAACCAAAGACGATACCCAATATGAGACGGTCGCCACCGTTCCTGCTACTCACCACCAACCGGTGGCCGCTCAATCGCTGACCCCGGCCTCTCAGCGCTTCACTCAACCGACCCAGCTGGTCGACAATCCGTATACTGCGAAGGGCGCCTCCGTGGTACAAGTCGCCGCCTCTTCCCCGCTAGGTCCTACCTCTTCCCCCTCCCGTCCGACCCCGAACGCTGGTCGTCTCTCCAACCTGATGGCCCCCAGCGGCACCATGTTCCGGCCGCCGGTCTCTGCAGGCCCGGCGAAGCGTGCCCCGGTGATCGATCTCGAAGATGACGGCCCCACGTATCGAGGCGGGTCCTCCGACGAGGATGTTCAGAACCTACAAAACCCCGACATCAAACCCGCCATGTTCACCAAGTCCTCGCGCAGTCCGGACAAGGTTGCGGACTCGCCGATCGACCGCTTCAAGGAGATCACCACCAGCGCTATCTACAACCCTGCGAAACGCCCCGCCGCGCAGATGGACCCCACGCCGAAAGGGATGGCCGTCAAGAAAGTTCGGCAGGATGGCCCTTCACGCGCCCAGCCCGTCGACGGGCAGTATTCGCTCGATAGTATCGAGGACTATAATATCAAGATCAAGGTGCAACGAATGCTCAAGGTCATGCCGCTGAAGTCTGTGCAGGCCTGCGTGCAAGCGCTCGTAGCAAAGCGCGGAAACTACGAGGACGCCCTGGATCTCCTGGCCAGTGCGGAAGGGAAGGAGGTCTCTGCCGAGGATGAATTGTCCATGTCGCGCCAGGCGAATGCGGCCCCGGCGGCGAAGCAGCAGATCAAAGCGAGAGGGACCATCCAGGACAAGTGGTCCGCGGCGAACTTGCAGAGGACTCTCGCCGCGCAAAAGCCCCCGGCGGCGCAGGCGGAGGACGACGAGGCGAAACCGCGCAGACGGTTAATGAGAGGGCCCAAAAGCCGGGTTTCTTCCCCGAGCCCCGTGCGCTCGGAGTCTCGTCCTCAGCCTCGCCCGGAACCTGATGCGGAAACCCCTCCCAAGAAACCGGGTCGCTTGGTGCAGGGGCGGAGACCGGAATCTCCCCGGCGCTCGGAGTCTCCAGAAGCCATCATCATCGACGATGACTCCGACTCTGACGTCGAGGAAGTGGTAGGCGATGTGCAGTTCGATCTCAAATTACTAAAATTCTTCAACACATGCAGCGTCTTGGACCTGGCGGATATTGCTGCTATTACCGAGGAAGTGGCACAGCATGTAATCTCGCATCGACCATTTAGGTCTCTGGACGAGGTCCGCGCCGTTCCTGCCCCGGTGAAGGAAGATGCAAAGCCGAAGGGGGCCCGAGGTCGCAAAACGCCCAAGCCAATTGGCGACAAGATTGTGGATAAGTGTGTTGATATGTGGGTGGGCTACGACGCCGTCGATTCTCTTGTCGCGCGCTGCGAAGCGCTTGGTAAACCGATTGCAGCTGAAATGAAGAAGTGGGGAGTGGATATCTTCGGGAAGAAAGACGGAGAGTTGGAGCTGGTATCCATCGATCCTAGAGATTCTCAGTCGCATGACTCCGGCATAGGAACCCCAGCAAGCCAACCTTCGGATGAGGATAGTGACGGGCCCGCGCCTGGTGGTGTGGCGCCCGCACGCAAAGGACGATTCATCTCCCAGCCTTCAATCATGCGAGATGACTTGAAGATGAAGAACTATCAAATCGTGGGTATCAACTGGCTCTCATTACTGTTCGAACACGAATTGAGTTGCATCTTGGCCGATGATATGGGTCTGGGAAAGACCTGCCAAGTCATTGCCTTCTTGGCCCATCTTTATGAGAAGGGATTCAAGGGGCCACATCTCATTGTCGTACCTGCATCGACAATCGAGAACTGGCTGCGTGAATTTCAAAAGTTCTGCCCTACCCTCTCTGTCATGCCTTATTATGCCGGCCAGGCTGAGCGTGCGGAGATCCGGGAGACGATTGAGGATAACAGAGACAGCATCAACGTTGTCATCACCACTTATACCATTGCGAAGGGCAAGGTTGATGCACACTTTCTTCGCAATATGGACTTTTGCGTTTGTGTCTATGACGAGGGACACATGTTGAAGAGCAGTACCTCGGTGCTATACGAGAAGCTGATTCGCATCCCGGCACGTTTCAGACTTCTGTTGACGGGTACGCCATTACAGAACAACCTACAAGAGCTGGCTTCCTTATTGGGATTTATTCTTCCCAAAGTGTTCCGCGAGCGCAAGGATGAGCTCCACCACATCTTCGCGAACAAAGCGAAGACCGTCGACGAGTCACACTCCGCATTGCTTTCTGCGCAGCGCATTGAACGCGCGAAATCGATGCTGAAGCCTTTTGTGCTACGACGCAAGAAGCACCAGGTCATCGATCTGCCTGCAAAGATCTCCCATGTCGAGTACTGCGAACTTAACGACGCGCAGCGACAAATCTACGAGCATGAACAGGAAGAAGTCCGGAAGCTACTGGCCGATCGCGCCGCGGGCAAGAAAACTGGCAACAAATCCGCTAACATCCTCATGAAACTTCGCCAAGCAGCCATTCACCCATTGCTGTACAGACGCCACTACACTGATTCCATCCTCAGCCGCATGGCCAAGGCCTGCCTGAGAGAGGAACAGTTCTCCCTATCCAACCCAGACATCATCTTCGAGGAACTTCAGCCCTACAACGACTACGAATGCCACTCGATGTGCGTCAAATACCCGGCACTAAGCCGATTCGCCCTCAAGAACAACGAATGGATGGACTCGGGCAAGGTGGCCAAGCTCTGCGAGCTCCTCCGACGCTTCCAGGAAAAGGGCGATCGGACCCTCGTCTTCTCGCAGTTCACCATGGTGATGGACATCCTGGAGAACGTGCTGGAGCACGAACACCTCGGCTTCGTGCGCCTGGACGGCCGCACCAACGTCGAAGACCGGCAGTCGATTCTTGATGCCTTCCACGAGCGCACCGACATCCCCGTCTTCCTCCTATCGACCAAGGCCGGCGGCGCGGGTATCAACCTGGCGTGCGCCAATAAGGTCATCATCTTCGACTCCAGCTTCAACCCCCAGGAAGACGTCCAGGCCGAGAATCGCGCCCACCGGGTCGGCCAGACCCGCGAGGTGGAGGTCATCCGGCTTGTCACCAAGGACACCATCGAGGAGCAGATCTACGCGCTCGGCCAGACGAAGCTGGCCCTCGACCAGGCCGTGGCCGGGGAGGACGCCGCCGAGTCCAAGAAGGCGGAAGACGCGGGCATGAAGGCGGTCGAGAATATGGTTCTTGCGGATATGGAGCACAAGTCATGATTGTTGCGTTTGCATATGAGAGCTTGGGTTTGGTTTGATGATAGACATTCCGGTTGTACTTTGTTGTTTATTACACTATTACTTCACTTTTTTTTCTCTTGCCGTTTGTGATGATACGCTTGTTCAATACGGAGAACTCGATTTGGCGAGTTCTGTTTACGTTTACGTTCTTGTTTAGAAAGAGGAACCCTTTCCTGGGGCCTTGCAGATGACGGAATCTTACACACATCTAATCAGCGAACCTTTATGCTTTGGTCGTTCTTAAACCATTTGTGGTTATCTGTTTCGATGATTTCCCATTTCTCTTGACTGGTGTCTGGTGCATTTTCATCATATTCAGATTAAGGATACACTGTCGGCGCAATTACACTTCCCCTCAACTCGCCCCACGCAATCTCCTCGTTTCTGAGCTTTCATCTACTGCGTGTACCGCGGTCCTGCTGCTGCTTCCCCTTCGTACCTTTCTTTTATCCCCGTCCTCTCCCTTTTGAATGGGAACATACACATACATCTCAAGAAGCAAACGAGGCGGAATAGAGCTAGAAAGAAACTGAATGACGATTGAAACAGGCGTGTCCACCGAGGCGATGATCATGCATGCGATGACCGCAATGCTTCTTCGCCTGAGGATGTTCAGGGCTGATGACAATGACAATTGCTTGTAGCTGTGTCTTTGCATTCCACAATGTCCGGTTGACTAGATTCATTAATTGAGAGTTGGATATAAGAAAGCGAGGTCAGGACGGTAATGGTTCGAATGATTGTGATCTATTCTCGTTCTCCTCCTAGCCCGTTTGTTCTTCTTGGTCGGTTTGCCGGATTCTAGGGTTCTATGTTCTATGTTCAAAAGGCCATTGCCTCTGGCTACAGTCATTCGACTGAGTGAGTGGTCTATTGTGCTGCCTGGGGTCGAGTGTCTATCCAGTTTTCCTGGTTCTTATAAAGGAGAGTATGTGCCTTTTCAATTGAAGAACATAAGGTGGGAATCTAAAAGTTCTAAGCACAAAGCAACAAAAGCCAAACCAACCGAGAGCAATCTTCAACACCGGATAATGCAATCGCAGAGAACGAGTTCATACAGAAAGGGAAACAAAGGCGTAATTACATGAGGGGTTAATAAGCAGAGAAGGGGTGAATCATGCGATAGTATACTGTGCAGGCGGGAGTTATGCGGCAAGTTCCTGATTCATGGCAGCGACGGCTTCAGTAGCAGCAGCAGCAGGATCGACGTCCGTGACAGTTTTGGTAGGGGGAGGGATGGAGTTGGTGCGAATCGGGCCGCCGGCGTGGGAGAGGACGGGAGAAGCGGGTTTCGAGCGCGAGGCGCCGCCGCCGCCGGCCGCGCGAGCGGTTTCATTCTTCTCGAGAGCGTTCTGCACGGCTTTGCTGACGGCATCGTTGGTGTCGTTGTTCTTGTTCGTGGTCTTGTCCGCGAGTCCCAGGATCTCGTCGACGCGGGTCGCCGCGGGGATCAGGTCCTCGAAGCCCAAGGCATGGCAGGTATCGACGTAGGTGCGGGCGGTTTTGAAGCGGTGGGCCTCGGGGGACTTGCCCGGCACGAAGATGTTCAGCAGGTACTTGGTGTTGCCGAAGCGGTTCTCGGACTCGAGACAAAACTGCATGTAGTCGTGGACCATCTCCTTCCAGGGTAGGAGGCCGCCCTCGGCCTCCGTGCGGAACGCGGACATGTTCGCCTCGGCTGCGGTGGCGATCATCGCGCCATCGACCCCGTATTCCTGCATCAGGGCCAGGCCGTCGTCCTTGTTGGCGACGTCGCCGTTGACGACGCACGCCACCCCGGCCTCGTGGCAGATATCCCGGATCATGCAGAGCTGGTCGCGGATGGCGCGCTCGCGGGGCCGCATGGGCGGCGTGCGGCAGTGGATGGTCAGCCCCGTGATGCCGGTCTTGACGAGTCGCGAGACCAGCGCGCGCGTCGGCTCGGGGTCCTCCCGGTCCAGCAGCCGGATCTTGACCGAGATGCCAATCTGGTACGGGTTGCCGACCTCCCGCACCAGTGTCTCGAGGATCGCGACGAGTTTGTCCGGGGTTCTGAGCAGCGCGGCCCCCATTCCGCCGCTGGTGCTGAAGGGCTTCGGGCATCCTGAGTTCACGTCGATGCCCGCGACGTCGCCGGCCACGAGCTTGGCGGCGGCAACGGCGATTTCGGGCGTGGCGGTGCCGATCTGAAAAATGAGTTTGCCTTTCTCACGGACGGGATCGAGGCGGTAGATGACGGACTCCTGGGTGGCCTTCTCGGTGCGGCCGCCATTGGAGGGGGTGCGGGTGAATTCGATGGTGCCGTTGCGGGGGTTCACGCGGCGGACGGCGCCTGCCAGGGCGCGATCGATGGTCTCGGGGCCCCAAACAAGGTCGGCGCCATACTTGAGGGCGAGAAGACGGCAGGGAAGTTCACCGGAGCGCACCATCGGAGCCAGGACGACTTTGCCGCGGTAGTCGACCCCGTTGGGGGGGATGGGGACACGAGGAATCGAGGTCATTGCGGAGCGGAGGGGTCGTAGGAAGCTTAGCATAGCATTTCTTGGAGGGTTTAAGCTTCTGATGCCTTATTTGAGTGTAGTCAAGTCGTAAAGCTGACTTTAGCTTTGATCTGCGAGAACGACCGAAGATTCTGGATTGTCAAGAAAGTCGAAGTTTATCCGAGTTTCTAGATCGAGACGGAGGCGGAGAACGAAAAAGTGCCAGATCACGTGGTGATATACGATAAGGTTTTTCTCGCCTTACAGCTTACTCATCCAGCAGGAATTCAACTCACTTCGGACTGCCGGTTAGTCCGATCCGTAGGAGTACCTGCCAAGACCTGCTGACATTGCAGGGGATGAGCGATTGAGCGATTGAAGAGGCAATGGCGCACATGTGGATGATATTATGTCAATTGACTAATGTACAGTAACTTGATTCGTGTAAATGGACCCCAAAAGACTTGTTGGTACAGATGCAAGGATATTCATAGACTGAAAATAAGGAGGAAGCCACCCACCCAAGGACAATCCACTCCATAAGTGGAACGGTACTGGTGGAGCGGGTGCAATCCAAGGCCAGCCAGGGTATTCGTCCTCACCGAAGAGAGGAACAAAAGGCAGAGAAGGGAAATGGTGTCATCTGCAGGGTGTTCCCACTAGCCTAGGTAAACCCATGCACAATCTCCAGTGTACAAGTAGGCACAGCCTCAACTGCAGGTGGTCAGAATCACGTACTGGTAGAGAGGACATCTCGAGGTGCATACGTAGATCCGTACTGGTGCCGTGACAGCAGCAGCTGCCGAGATAGAAGGAGGAAAGCGTCCGAGGTTGTTTTGGTTGGCGTCTTTTTTTTCTGCTCCCGTCCGATTTTCTTTCCCGATCCCTTCATCCTCCTTGGACTCACCTCTAGTTATAACAATTGACATCCCCTGGGTAGAACCATTTACTGAGTGTATACCACACAAATCGACCCAATCAATCAAATCCCCTCGACCTCTTAAACTTTACATTGAGGCTGTCGTATTTCAATGTTCCTGGGGGTTAGTCGTGGACCAGTGTCAGCACTCCGGTTGCCCACCGCCTGGAGTCCGATAGTCGCCCGCCGCACTGTTTCTGAGTCTTGCTGTTCGTCCGTTTGTCGCACATCCGCAACGCTGGCTCCCCCCACCAAACAAGCCCCGTCCCCCCCTCCTCCTCCTTCTCCCGCCGCTACCTCCTCCTCCTCTTCTTCTCTCTCTCCTTCTTCTTCCTTCCCTCTTCGTTCATCGGTTTTGTCCGCTTCAAACCGTACTGCTCTTTTAGCTAGACACCTTTCTTCCGTGTCCGCTACTACACAATCGCCCACCATGTCTTACACCGTCCGCAAGATCGGTCAGGCCAACACCCTGGAGCACCGTGTCTACATCGAGAAGGATGGCAAGCCCGTCTCTCCCTTCCACGACATCCCCCTCTACGCCGATGAGGCCAACAACATCTTCAACATGGTTGTTGAGATCCCCCGCTGGACCAACGCCAAGCAGGAGGTACCCAGGCCCAAACATTTACCCCGCCACGTCCACCCTCGACCAACACAACTGACCCCCTGTTGCCATCCAGATCTCCAAGGAGGAGTTCCTCAACCCCATCAAGCAGGATGTGAAGAAGGGCAAGCTCCGCTACGTCCGTAACTGCTTCCCCCACAAGGGTTACCTCTGGAACTACGGTGCCTTCCCCCAGGTATGTTTTTTTTCCCCCCCGCTGTTGCCCCTCCTTGGCCTGCCACCATCTCACAGCTTGTATAGACCTGGGAAGACCCCAACAACGTCCACCCCGAGACCAAGGCCAAGGGTGACAACGACCCGCTCGACGTTTGCGAGATTGGTGAGCTTGTCGGCTACCCCGGTCAGGTCAAGCAGGTCAAGGTCCTCGGTGTCATGGCCCTGCTTGACGAGGAGGAGACCGACTGGAAGGTCATTGTCATCGACATCAAGGATCCCCTCGCTGCTAAGCTGAACGACGTTGAGGACGTTGAGCGTCACCTCCCCGGTCTTCTCCGTGCCACCAACGAGTGGTTCCGTATCTACAAGATCCCCGACGGAAAGCCCGAGAACCAGTTCGCTTTCTCCGGCGAGTGCAAGAACCAGAAGTACGTTCCCGATCGATGGTTGATGCATGTAATAGTTGTGCTAATTTATTGCAGGTACGCTCTGGAGGTCATCCGCGAGTGCCGTGATGCTTGGGAGAAGCTGATCTCTGGCCAGGCCCCCAAGGGTGATGTCAGCATGTACGTTATTCCTGATCCCATCCACAAAGAAGTTTTGACTGACCCGCTTCTAGTGCTACCAGCACCTACGAGGGTGTTGAGCGCGCCGACGCTTCCAAGCTCGCCAGCATCCCCAAGGGCGAGAACCTTCCTCCTGCCCCCATTGACGGCAGCGTTGACAAGTGGTTCTTCATCTCCGGTGCCGCTGTCTAAGCTGTCTAAATTTGTACAAACCCTAAAATCGAAACTTATTCCCCCACCTACGGGTGATTTATACATTCAAACTTCTCTTCTTACGAACGTTATTTATCGTAGCGATTGCCATTATGTCAGTGGGAGAATGTAATGATGGGTAGTCTATAAAAATATAAAAACAAATAAAACAATAATAATCAGTAGCTGGTATATACACATGTTCGTGAATAACATGATAGATAATACAGGTCACGAAACAAAGTCCTGATGACTTCCACCTATGCCGCGATAGCATTGCGCACGTCCAAAAATACAAGGACAGAAGCACCAAGATTGCCCGTCATCCTCCAGGGCCGTAGGATATCTGGCGCAATACACATCCCCTTCATTGTCCCCTGCTGGCTTCTTCCTTCATTCTCCGCTCCAATCAAATCTTCAATCCAGAATTGAAATAAACAGCCGGAAATAAAATCAACCCTTCAACGTCTCCTCGCGCTCAATCACGCGCCCTACGCGGGCAATCTCCTCGATGACATCCCCGATCCGCATCTCCCGCTCCCCGACGGGGATGCTCACCTCCTTCCCGTTCTTGAAGCCGACCACCAGCTCGGCCGGCTTCGTTGAGTGCCGCGGCAGCTGCGTCACCTTGATGTCGATGTGCGTGCCGCTCGAGGCCGGGACGGTCGAGGGGTTGCGGAGGAGCGAGAGCAGCAGGCGGCAGGGACGGGCGCTGCGGGCCCAGGGGTTGAAGGTTGTACGGAAGGTGGAGATGGTGGCGATTGGGATGGACATTTTGAGATCTTGCTGTGTGTATTGAGAAGAGGGTGAGATGGGCTGCGTCGTATATCGAGTTAGAATACTTGGGTTGTTCTGGGGGGAAGAGTGCGATGGACTTACAGTGACTTTTTTTCAAACTCTCTCGGAGTTGCGATTGCGATTGATGACGGAGATTATGATCTGAGGAGGGAAGAGGGAGCGAAGGAAGGATTGCCCGCACAGCAGCTATCGAAGAAGAATTTCAAACCACTCAAGTTCAACCGCTTTTTTTTTTTGCTGTATCTACAAAACACCAAGGCCTGGATAATTCCGGCGGAGGATCGGGAGGTGTGTCGGTCACTGTGTGTGTGTTTGTCGTAGATGCAAACAGTGCTAATTCTCTGGATGCCTCAGGAATGAATGGAATCTCTCCGTACCGGGGGAGCGTTTAGATACGGGAAGCCGATGACGCTGTTGCCGTTGAGGAACGGACACATCGACAATCCCCCCCCCCTCTTTATACTTTCTTCGTTCACTTTTTACATACAAGACATTTTTGCTCTATTGTGCGTGGCGCATTTCTGCGAACTCCGTGTTATGCGCTACGAGTGATCGTCTTATCATCGACTAATAACAATGTCTTCGTTGACGGAACTCCAGTCCCGACTAAAGGAGCTCTCGACCGCTCTGGCTGATATCCATCCGCTGGTCTCTCGACTGCAGAACTTTACGACCGCCATAGGACAGGGTGATGACGCGCGCCTGGAGCTTGGGACGGAGATCCATGCGTTTCTGAAAGGGGCGGAGGATCAGTTGGAGTTGTTGCGGGTGGAGGTGGAGGGTCTCGAGGCAGGTCCCGAGAGTCGACGGAAGGCGTTGGACAACGAGAAGGAATCAGAGAGGGAGCGTGTGGTCGCGCTGGCGGGGCGGTTAGCAGAGGAACTGAAGAGGTATGAGCTTTTCATGGAGTCTAGATCTATCGAGGCCAGATTTCGGGACAGAATGGGTGCTAACAACGAACGCAGGACAAGAAGAGATTTCCGGAACGCGCAGCTACAAGCGAAACGCAATGCCGAGACCGCACGCCGCAAAGAGAGGGAGTTGCTGTTTGCCCGGTCCCAGAGCGCCGACAGGAAAAATCAGCCCGCCGAGAAGCTGACGCAGGATGAGATCGTGAAGAACGCTTCGAATGATGTTACGGCGGCGCTGCGGCGGACGCATCAGTTGATGCAGTCCGAGTTGTCGCGGAGCCAATTCGCGCAGGAGACACTAGGTTCGTTGCTGTTGCTGCGTCCTGCAGAATTATCTAGAGCGAACGCCTCGGAGCTAACCGTTTGTCGCGAATCTACAGAGCAATCCACCGCTGTCCTCTCGTCGCTGTCGGAATCTTACACGGACCTGGACTCGCTCCTCGCCTCGTCGCGAAACCTCGTCGGTTCTCTCCTTCGATCGCAGAAATCCGATACTTGGTACCTGGAGACGGCGTTTTACATTCTTCTCGGAACTATCGCTTGGCTCGTCTTCCGACGCATACTTTACGGTCCTCTGTGGTGGCTTGTGTGGCTGCCGGTGCGACTACTGGCACGATCTACCTTTGCAATTCTAGGCGTGGTGGGCATAACTAGTCGGGCAGTCCAGGCCTCTGACTCTGTTACTCCTGTCGCTCAGTTGGTGCAAGAGGCCCCGGTTGTGGCTCCGAAGGTGGAACCGACCGTGCAGAGTGCGGAGCAAGAGGCAGTATGGGACCAGGTCCCTGTCACGGATGAAACGGAGGAGGACCGCTTGATTGACCAAATCGGTGAATTGGTAGAGGAGGTTGAACAGCAGGAGGAGACCAACATAGACGACATCTCGCCGGAGGAAAGGCAGAGGCAAGCGGAGCTGCCAAGGAATCCTAAGAAGAGGATGTTTGAAGCTACCGAGGTTCCCCACCATAGGGATGAACTATAGAAGCATATCTATAGCGAATGCAATGTCTTCATGATGTGTCTGTCTCCAAACTGTATTCTCAATAAGCGTATGGCCGATTAAGTAGACCCTTCAGCAGCCCTAGAAGCACGGGCGATTGTTTATGGATGGACCTTTCCCCGCGTCAAAGCTGTCAACTGAACTGACCGCCTTGGCATGATCTCATGGCCACTAAGTTATCAACTTATCCGTACGGTACCTTTGGCCCATGATTTTCTCCTCCGCACCACCCCACGGTTTCTCTGTCAGATCCCAAGGTCCTCCAAGATGACTTCCAAGCTCGCCCAGAACCTGAAACAGCCGGCTCTGGACTTTTTGTCCTATGTCAATGCCTCTCCCACCCGTAAGCTCTTCCCCAATCATACTGCCTTATCTGTGCCTGGTGGAGAAGCCGTTCTAACACGACCGAGCCATATAGCCTTCCATGCAGTCCAATCTGCAAAGGACCTCCTCGCGAAGGCTGGCTTCCAAGAGATCAAGGTACAGACGATTGTCTCACAGAATTTGAGAGCAGCTACTAATACCACTGCAGGAGAAGGACCCTTGGGCATCCACCTGCCGTCCCGGCGGAAAATACTATGTCACTCGTAACCAGTCTACCATTGTGGCCTTTGCTATCGGCAAGAAGTGGCAGGTATGTGCCTAGTCAACGATCTTACCTCATTGGGCAAACTGACGCTGACACTCAACAGCCTGGCAACCCCATTTCCATGATTGGGGCTCACACCGACTCCCCCGTGCTGCGGGTCAAGCCTGTCAGCAACAAGCGCGGGGAAGGCTATGTCCAAGTGGGTGTCGAGACCTACGGAGGGGGCATCTGGCATACGTGTGCGCTTACCCTGTTCTGATCATGTAATCGGTGCTAATTGCTCACAGGGTTCGACCGTGATCTGGGAGTTGCGGGTCGGGCTATGGTGCGCAACGGCGACGGCTCGATTGTGCAGAAGCTGATCAAGATTGACCGGCCTAGTATGAACTATCTCTGAGATTTTCAGGGTGTGTAACTAACGGGCTTGATAGTTCTGCGTATCCCTACCCTGGCTATCCACCTTGACCGCCAGGAAACTTTCTCCTTTAACAAGGAGACCCAGCTTTTCCCCATCGCCGGCCTCGTGGAGGCCGAGCTCAACCGCACCGGTGCCAGTGAGACCACCAAGGCTGAGAACACTGCAGAGGATGAAGGAGAATTCTCCCCTCTGAAGGCGATCACTGAGCGCCACCACCCTTACCTGGTCGAGCTCATCGCCGCCGAAGCCGGCGCCAAGCCTGCCGATATCCTCGACTTTGAGATGATTCTGTTCGATACGCAAAAGTCCAACCTGGGTGGCTTGTTGGACGAGTTCATCTTTTCTCCCCGTTTGGACAACCTGAACAGCTCTTTCTGTGCCACCGTCGGCCTGATTGACTCTGTGACCGATGCTTCGGCCTTGGACAATGAGTCGTCCATCCGTCTCATTGCTTTGTTTGACCACGAAGAGATCGGCAGCCGTACCGCTCAGGGCGCCGACTCCAACATGCTTCCTGCCGTTATCCGTCGTCTCTCAGTGCTGCCGTCGACGGCCGGCGGTGATGCCGACGTTTCCACTGCCTATGAGCAGACTCTGTCTACCTCATTCCTTCTTTCCGCCGACATGGCGCACGGTGTTCACCCGAACTACTCCCCCAAGTACGAGAACGACCACCGGCCGCAGATCAATAAGGGACCTGTAATCAAGATCAACGCCAATGCGCGCTACGCGACCAACTCTCCTGGAATTGTTCTTCTGCAGGAGGTTGCTCGCAAGGCCGCCGAGGACGGTGGTGAGGGTGTGCCCCTGCAGCTGTTCGTTGTTCGCAACGACTCCAGCTGCGGCAGTACCATTGGTCCCATGATGTCAGCCAAGCTGGGAGCTCGTACTCTGGATCTGGGCAACCCTCAGCTCAGCATGCACAGTATCCGCGAGACTGGAGGTACCTATGATGTCGGCCATTCCATCCGGCTGTTTACGAGCTTCTTCAAGCACTACGCCGACCTCTCCAAGACGATTCTTGTGGATTAGAATAGACAACCGTCCATAGTCTAGCCTGTTCATAAGAAATACCTCACTATCATTCAGCTAGTGTTGCAGTGTAGCTCGCGCTAAATGTTCGTACTGTAGTTGTAGTTAGTAGCCTCAGCTCCGTCGGACCGAGGAAAAGCCGCCATCGCCTGGCGCAGGTGCCTTGTCCTTCTCCGCCTCCGCTTTCCGCCCTCCACTCCATCCTTCCTCCACCACTCCACTTCTCCTGATCAACTCACTGATTGACTGACTGATTGACCGTCAGCGCCAACCTCACTTCCCCTCCCTTCCATCTTTCCACCCTTCCCAAACAACTCCCCACTTTCTGAACTCTCTGATCGCATCATCCATGTCCTCATGACCCTCTATGACCACTCCAGATGTGTATCGAGATGCGGAATACCTCGCTGACGTGTCCGGCTTATCGCCCGGCCTCGTCGCCGAACCTAGCGGCAGCACCAGCGGCAGCAACGGCAGTTATGATGAGCGCATGAAAAAGATCCAATCCACCGCCAAGGTCGCCTTCATCGATCGGCTCCTCCGCGATCTCGATATCCTCATCTACTGCGAGCTCTCCGCGCTGTATTATATGGAGTGAGCATATAGCCCCATATCTCTTTTTCCGCCGGTCGTCATTTTGTAGATCCAACCAACATATTATCACATCCGACCACAACACCCCCGCCCCAGTATCCATTTATTAACAAATCATAAACTTTCTGTATGGCAGTTGCTCCATCATCCTCTTCGCCCTCCGCGCCATCGTGCAGCTCATCTTCTTCACCCCGAAAGCCCCGCCCTTCGACCCGACCCGGAACCAGCCCTTCGTCGGCGCCATCTTCCTGAGTAATCTGTTCTGCATGCTCTGCCATACCCTCTTTGCCGCGCCGGAAGCCGGCGAGGAGACCCGCGGGTACATCCACGGGGGCTTGTTCATCGACTTCATCGGCCAGAAGGCGCCCGTCCCGCTGACCCGGCTGCTGTCCATGGATGTGTTGGTTCTCCTCCTGGATTTGGTGATGTTGGCGCTGGTGGTGGAGAGGGTCAAGACTGTCGAGGCGCAGCAGCAGGGACCAATCGGTACGGCGACCTCAAGAAGTAATATCCTGAGTGCTATCATCAACGGGCTGGGGCAGGATCACGATTCCGAAGAGCGGGGTGTTCTCCGGGGTGCAGCCACAGGTACTACAGATGACCAGACCGAGGTCCTAGTCAGTCGACGGCCTGCGATGGAGGAACGACCCGAGGATCATGACCATGACACCTTGATCGACGAACGGACCGAGTTGCTGGCCGACCCGGCCGAGACGGGCCTGAATCTTGGACGGAGCACGACCGCGGCGAAGGATAGTCACCCCTTGGATCAGTTCGCCTCGGGCCAGGCGATGATCATGAACGTGGGGCTGGTGGATGTGGTCCGCGAGCAATGGCGGTACACTCCGGCGACGGGGCGGAATTCGTTGCGGTTTGCGAATCCGCAGCAGGCGGCGGCGTTCATGGCCGGCTTTCGCGATGCGATGAATGGACGGTCGGTGGAGCGGAATGCGCAGGCTACTGCTGCCACTGCCACTGCCACTGCTAATAATCCGAATCCCGCTCCCGATGCCAATGGCATTGTCAGTGCTTAGAGGAGGGGCTTGCTGCTTTTCATGGTCGCTTTGGCTGGTATAGATGCGGGGGTTCTCCTGTACTGTTTAGAATAGGTCATAATCTACTAACTCCTATTTGTCAAACATGTGAGAACGTTGATTCAGTGTAAGGGGTGGTCCATAAAGAGTAGATAGATTATTGTGTATCATCTGACACAATCAAGCAGGATAAGCTGAATAGAGTGGAGTGAAATGGAGTGGAGTTTCTATCCCCATGCTCTTCATCATCAGTTTATGATCATCAACATCACAGATAAGATACAATCACAAAACATAAAGTAGAAAATAGACAATAAACCAGGGTATGTATAAGCATCAACCTCCGCCCCTTTCCACTCAAAAGGTACGAAACCAGCCACAACCAAACCAGAAACCCAGCCCAACCCTAACCTCCGGGGTAAGTACCTACTCCTCCCCACCATCCGAATCCGTCCCCTTCGCCTCCCCACCTCCACCCCCACCTTCCTTAACGCCCGGCCTCCGATCCAAAATCTCATCCACAATCCCCATCTCCAACGCCTCCTTCGCCCCCATGAAGTAATCCCGCTCCATGAGCTTCTCAATCTCATCCAGCGACAGCACCTTCTTGCCCGTCAAATGCCGCTGGTAGATCTTGTTGAGCTGGCTGCGCACGCGCAGGATCTCCTTGGCGTGGATCGCGATGTCGCTGGCCTGCCCGAAGTATCCGCCGGAGGGTTGGTGGATCATGATCGACGAGTGCGGCAGGCAGTACCGTTTGCCCGGGTGGCCGCCGCACAGAAGCAGGGAGCCCATGGATGCGGCCTGGCCGACGCAAATCGTCGAGACCGGGCTGGCGATGTAGGTCATTGTGTCGTAAATTGCTAGGCCTTTTGGCGGGTAGTCAGTATGGGTGGGAGGTAGGTATGGGGGGTATTGGACTACAGGGTTGAGGACTAGGGGTAGGTAGACATACCGGCCGTGACCGATCCTCCGGGGGAGTTGATGTACAGGTGAATGGGTTTTTGGGGGTTATCGGCTTCCAGGAAGAGGAGTTGGGCGACGATGGACGCGGACATGGTTTCGTCGACTTCGCCGTTCAGGCAGATGATGCGCTCTTTGAGGAGGCGGGAGAAGATGTCATCTGCGTTGCACGGGAATTAGTTAGGGTTGAATTGTGGTGGAGGTGGTGGTGAGGTTTATGGGTGCAAGCTGTAGGTTTTTGATTTGAGTGAGCTGTGGATGATGCACTGAGTATAACGTACATGTGTGCCAGCCTCCGCCCTAATTATTTGTTAGTGAGTTGTTTGGTTGACACGCTGTGGGAGAGAACTCGAACTTACCACCGTCTCGGTGATGAACGGCGTGGGCGTCCATCCTCGCGCAGGTCGGGCCGTCGATGAAGCTGGTAGGGATGATAGCGACGGGATGGAGCTGGTGAAGCTCCGCGACAGGGCCGGAACGGCCGACGGGCGGCTGAATATGCGGCTCGCTCGCTGCAGGGGGCGAGATGGATTCATTCTGAAGCTATTGCTTGTGAATCCAGAGCGCGTAGGAGGATCTGGCAAGGATGAGGAGGAAAGGTGCAGTGGTGATGGTCGGAGAAGTGGTGGAGGACTGTCGCAGCAGCAGCAACAGAAGCAGGACTCCGCCTTTGCGCGCCGTCGGTCAACGTCCAACACCTCCGCGGGTTTTTCTACTCTGGCTTTCTCCACCAACAACCGCTCCGTTCCAACTGCTCACCGCGCCATCATCCACCAAAGGAGGCAATGGAGTGTCTCTACGGTCGCATGTCATATGCGTCATGGCGCTTGAGGCAATTTCGTCAACTAGTCAACAATAGCAGCACCACCATCCGTGGCCCAATTCCCCTTCAGCACAACAACAACCACCACCGCATACGCACTTTATCCACCTCGACCGACGAGCCTGAATTTCACCCTGAACCTCCGCAACCCGCACAACAACCCCCGGACACCGCTCCTAACGCAACACCTGCCAAACCCACCCGAAAACCTCGAGCCAAAATCTCTCCCCCGCCGTCCTCCCTCCTCCCCAAATCCCCATTACTCACCGACCCCAAACCCGGCTACGAGCGCCTGCACAAGAAGAAAGCGCGCAGCAAACCCTCGAACCCCGAAGATGACCTCTCCACGAACCCCTGGGCCGTGGCGCTGGCCTCCCCGATCCGCCAATGCTCACTGACGGGGCAGCGCATGCCGACCGAGTTCATGACCGGCTGGGGTCTGGAGCAACACCCCGAGGGCAAGAGTCTGTTCATCCACCCGTCCGAGATCTTACCACCGGTGTCCGTGTCCGTGCCCGTGCCCGATCCATCGCCGTCGTCATCATCTTCCCCGGATCAGCAGAAGAAGACGACGACGACGACGACGCAGACCTCCCAAGAAATCCGTCACCTGCGGTTCCGAATGGTCAACCGACTGACGCTCCTGAACACGATCACGGAGAGCATGCGCAAGTCCAAGCGGAAGTTCCCGGCCATCGTCTTGACGTTCCCGGTTCGCTGGCGGCCGCCGCTGGGGCCGATGACGGAGTCGATGATGGCGTCGTGCGTCTGGCGCCAGGACATGCCGCAGTTTGTGACGCGGATGATGCGGCGCGAGGTGGGCCAGCGGCTGCGGCGGGCGGCGACGCAGTCGAACGACTCGCCGAAGAGGCAGGTGTGGACCCCGGTACTGCCGCTGGAGGACGGAGAAAAGCTCGCGGAGGAGGCGCTGGTCGAGGCGTTGGCGAAGATGGAGCCCATCGCGCGGATGGAGAGGGGTGCGGTGCTGGTGCTGCGGCGCACCGCCGGCTCGTCGCCGCTGCCCCTGTCGAGCTTCTTCCATCTGCCGCAGACGAATTCCAAGGTGCCCGTGTTCGATATGACCCGTTTACTGGCGGAAGAGGATCTCGCGTGTGCCAAGTTCCAGGGCCAGGCGGCGGTGTTTCTTCGACCGGACGACAAGCCCACGGTCAATGCGATGCTGGGCCTGTGGAAGCTGGCGGGGCTGTTGAGGGATGATCCTCACCTTGATCCTAAACTTTCCTGCTGATAAGTCATCCTTACACCCGCCGCAACACCATATGTATATAGCGGTCGTTCACAAGGGGGAGGGGTGGGTATCTCCTGTATTCTATGCAACCTAAACCCATACACAAGGGGCCGAAATCATAATCTTCCCCCCGGTTGTCCAAAACATACCCCAACCCTCCCAACCTCCATTCCTCCCAAGTAAACCCCACAGAAAACAAATCACTGACACCCCAACAAATCCGCCAACCGATCCAAATAAGCCGCGGGCCTGACCTCCCCCTCCAAAAAGTCCTCCTTACTACTCACTCCCGTCAACACCCCCAACGTACCCCCCAGTTTCCCCTCGACCCCAAACCGGATATCCGTGTTCGCGCGATCCCCGACCATACACGCCCGCTGCCGGTCAAAATGGAACTTCCCCTCAATCGCATCCATCATCGCCTGATTCGGCTTCCCCAGGGACACCGGCTCCCGTCCACCCAACATCATAATCAACGGCGCACTCATCGACCCGGCCCCCGGGAACAAGGACCCCGCGTTCGGGAGCGTACTATCGATATTCGTGGCCAGGAACACCGCGCCGCGGCGGATGTAGTGGAACGCCAGCGCCAGCTTGAGATAGTTGAGGTGGAAGTCCAAGCCGACCAGCACGACGCCGACCTCCGGATCGAGGAGGCTGGGGTCGCCGGCGGCGATTTTCTGGTAATCCTCCGGGGCGATCTCGCGGCGGTAGGCCGGGTCGGTGCCGCCGAGGAAGGGGACGTTCTCGGCGCGGAGTTCCTGCTCGATGCCCGTTTCGCCGATGACGAAGACTTTGCGTTTGGTGGGCGGGAGTTGGAGGATGCGGGAGATGTAGATGGAGGCGCTGTAGGAGGAGGAGAAGACTTCTTCCTTCACGGAATTAGTGGTGGGGTTCGGGATTGGAGAAATTTCGCGGAGGGCAAAACGTACCGTGGAGCTGGGAATGCCTAATCCCTCGAGCTTCTTCACGTAGTCGGCGCGGGATTTGGTGCTGTTATTCGTCACGAAGACGACTTGCTTGCCTGGTGGAGGGAGGAGGGGTTAGCTGGTCTGTCTGCGAGCAGCTCATACTGTCCCCAGGGGAAAGAAAAAAAATTCATACCTTTGCTTCTTAATAGTTCTAATGTCTCGTTCGTACCCGGGAAAAGGTGGTCCCCGGACCAGAGAACCCCTAATTTGTGGATCGGTGGTCAGTCGGTCCTTGCTGGTGTAGACATCGCGGATGCTCTCAGATTGGATGGGACATTCGCGTTCGGAGAACGTACCATCGCAGTCAAACAGGAACACCTGGATGATAAATTAGCCTCTGCATTCTGACACAAAATGGACCCCCCTGAAGACACTCACATCAAACTTGTCTATGAACTCACGGATGCCGGCCGCGTCGCCGGTCAAATAGCGGGGAGTGTGGGTGGATGCGGGGTACTCGGAGGAAGCCATGAGGGTGATGGGCGGTCTAAATGCAGTTCTCTAAGGGTCTATTGCAATATCGCGATATGCTGCTGCCTCAAATGTATGTATAGTAGCAAGGAGAAAACAAAAAGCTAGAGATCATTTGAGTCATAAGAAGTGTTGATGCGGCACACTCTATTCCGGCTCTCGTCCGGCTCCTCGGTGAGCCACGAAGCGGGCCGCACGTGAGGAACCGGCGATGCTGGATGGATGCAATGCCCTCAGTGTATGACGTTCCTACAGCTACATGGGCCCCCATTGGAATTGAGTTGGAGAGAAGCATGTTTTGACTTGTTCATTATATTTCATACATTCGTAAGTCTTGGCTTCACTCCAAGTTGCAAAATTGGGTTTTGTGAGCGCGTCCGATTGTTTCCCACGAGTACCGGCTCCACTGTATACTTCCGTGCTACAGGAAGCGATGCATGAAAGAAGATGACAGATTCTGGTGGCTTGGGTGAGGCAGCATCCTGTAAACATCTGTATCTTTCGGATGATGATGGGTCGCGTCAATTGGCCTCCTGATACTCCTATCGGCGAGGCCTGCCAATGGAATGACGTCGCTCAACGCTTAGAGAAAATAGTGGTATAGCCGATCTTCGACGACTACGCGCCGCCTAAGATGCCAGAAATCTTGAGTGAGACGTCCAGGATAGTTAGGTGCTCGTCAGCTCCGTCAACCAGACGACGGTCCATTTCCGAAAAGACCGTCACGATCTTATTCTTCTGAATGTCGGGAATAGCATCGTTGTAGATCATGCGCCGATACAGCTGCACCGGGTTAGTATTGAGACTCCACCAGCGAGATTCGGAAATAGGATATAGAAATACCTGTAGAAGAAGCTGACTGGCACTCCATCCATCTGCAATAATGTCTGTAACCACCTTTGAAACAGCATCATAAGACGACCCAACCTTCATCGGCTGCAGAGCCCGGGTCAGATCATCCAAAACGCTTTCAGGGACGACACCAGCGATCTCCTCGATGGTCCTGACAATGATCAATTCCGAGCTTTCATCTGCCATCTCGGTATCTTCGTCATCGTCCTTCTTCTCAACCCTACCGGCCCCGACCAGCTTGGCCGCACTTTGCAGATAGGTGATCGCACGTCGCAAATCACCTTCACTACAGCTGATCAGCTTGTCAACCACACCCTCTTCTAATCTCAGGTTTTCCAGCTTGGCGATCTGGACCAGCCGATCTCCCGCCGCGGTATTGTCCAAAGCTTTGAATCTGAATTTGCTGCACCGACTCGCCAGCGGCTCTATGATACGAGTCACATAGTTACAGACTAAGCAGAAACGGGTGATCCGACTGTACTGCTCCATGGTACGACGAAGAGCGGACTGCGCGTCCTGTGTCATACTGTCTGCCTCATCAAGAATGATGATCTTGAATGGAGGACACGGGTATTTGGCCAGGTATTCCGCACCCATGCCTGTTGAGTGACTGAGTTGGGCACGAGCAAAGTTTTTGATCTTGTCGCGCACAATGCCAATACCACGTTCATCGGAAGCGTTCAATTCAAGGATGCGCGAGCGGTAGAGAGTAGGACCAAAGAGCGACTTTGCGAGAGCAAGAATTGTGGAAGTCTTTCCGGTACCGGGAGGGCCGTAGAAAAGCATATGGGGGAGCTAGAGATCGCCCGTCAGTATTCCTGGAGCTTAGGTGACCATGCAGAGTTCGGATCTCGTCGTACATTAGAAGCTTGCAACGTGCGTCGGAGAACCTTGGTGGTGTGATCTTGTGCGGCGACATCATCGAGAGTCTTGGGACGACTATTTCGTGGTCAACGTGACTGGAACATAAGAGAGCATTGGGTGGAGAGCGCCTACTATTTCTCAACCCATGGTTGTTGTCGACCTTGTTCATCCTTTCCATCCGTTGGCTTTTGCTTGGAGGTACCCGAAGCTGCAGCTGCAGCCCGGGCTTTGTTGCTGAAGAAATTCGCAGCCATCTCCAATTGCTGAAGGTTGAGGCGAATACTACTCGACTTGTCTGTGCTGACGCTACTTTGGTATGCTCGGAGAACACGGCGGCGAGAGCCCTGAAAGCGTGTCGGAACGCGTCTCCACGTGATACGCGCTGACCGCCCGCCCACTTTATCATTTATCGACGGATGGGAAGCAAACCAACTTGGGGACTATGACGAAACTCTGAGTTTTGAGCACGGTAGCTTTGCCGGATTGCACAGTACATACTCAGTTGTCTTGAAAGCTGCGGCCACAAAATAGAGGCCTATGCCCAACGCGGTGATGGTCACCAGTGCGACTGATATTATCGCTACTTTGATCAATGCCTCGTTGGCACTCATCGCTGGTGGAAGATGATCATGACTTCCACAAGGTGATGTTGGGGCATTGTATGAATGCGCCCTTATCCCGCAGAGAAATATCTACGAGAGTGCGCTTTAGTTTGACAGGGAAGGAACAGGCTGACGGCAGAATGCAACTGTGGAAGCAGCTATAGTCGGTACTCATTGCTCATTGAGCATCGCATCAATTGCATGCGCAAAGCTTGAATGCTGATCTAGCGTACATGAATTACCCGCGAAGCAGCTTTATGACCGATCAGAATTGGCAGACGCAAGGCTCATGAGGGTTTCAGATGAAGATCTCCATATCGGGACAAATTCAAATAACCCAACGGACTTCCATTGCAGCTCTAAACTGTAAACTCGATAGTATGCGACGAGAAGACAAGCGAAGAAGTGCTATGGACAGCCATGGCAGCATGTCGAATCAATGTAGTGCGGCTTATTTGGTCTAATCGCATCAGGTCGCGTCTAGTGTTTGGTCGAAAGAGTCAAAGAAAGAGAAGCCGATGAAATATTCGAGACAAAGATCATAGATAACTTATTGACTGATCCGAGACACGAGAAGTTAGGCTCAAAGGAGTCCCGAACATTCGCTGACTCGCTGGATCTGCCCTGATCTACCGGATGAAGTGGGTTGGCTCGGATTCCTGGTCCAGGCACTATCTTAGTAGACTAAGATAACTAGATCGACTGCATCATCGAAACGGGGAATTGAACGCCACTCAAGCGGCGGTTGTGACACGGAAGAGCAAGTCCAGTTAGAGACTAATGCTGCGACTGGGATCAACTGCAGGCAGGTTGAATCAACCGGGGTTCTGTGGTCGAAAAGTCTCCTGTTGGAGGAAAGGACTGGCCCAAGCTTCGCCCATCGCGCGTTCTTTCGCAGGGCGCGTGGAATGAGAGGCGGTCGCGCTGCTGGTGCTCGTGGCCCTGGCACGCTCGATAACAGTCGCCCTGATCCAATCACCAGGTCGGCGCTTCGCGTCAATGAACAACAAAAGACGATGAATTCGGACCAAGTCTTCTTTTCTTCCAACAAGGAAGCGATCAATCGATCAAATCTGATTTATTGACTGATTGACTGGAAGTAGGATGTTGCTCTCCATGCTCACAACTTGTACGAGGCTGTTTTGGTGGGGGAGAGGGAGGCTATCGGAAGTCGATAGTAGTCGGTGGTAACCAACTTGCAGGCGATAAACAATAATAATTAAATCATCGTCTGCAGCCGCGCGACCAGCACATGACGGAGACGGGGCTTCCCCATCTTTCCCTCCCACTCCCACTCAGGACATTGTATATATGAATGACCACCACAGGATCATTGCGAAGTGACCGTTTTCACCAAGGTAGTCATTCGCATGAGTTTCAATTCTCTGGCAAATTTTTCTTTCTTTTTGCATTTGTTTTCTCCAAGGAAAGGACAATCATCATCTAAGTCAATTCAACTGCAGCGTCAGGCCAACCTCCCTGTGTTGTTCCCAACCCGGTTTAGCGCACCCGACGCGTGATTGAGTGCGGTGGGTGGACACTGGAAAGTTCCCCTTCGCTGGAACGGTCGAGCGACAGCCCAGAGGGAGTGTGTCTGTGAGAGAGGGAGGGAGGGAAGCCCATCGCCGCCGCCGCCGCCGCCAACCAGCCAGCCAGCCAGCCTGCCAACCCTTCCTTGGATTGATCTTGTCTCAACCCTTCTTCCTCTTCTTCCTCACCAACCCAAGGTGGTCGGGTCAATCTCAAATGACCTCCACAATCTGTGTCATTCTATCAATTCAGTCCTGGGTCTGGTGAGAGACTCTGTCTGTTTCATTCCCTTGCCGCCGTTATCCTCACTGCCCGCCTACTTCCCAAGTTTATTTGGTTTCATTGAACCCGGAGCGGAGCACAAGGGCTCGCCTGTTGTCGTCAACACTCCCAACTCTCACCTCACCCCACGAACCTTGAAAGCGCCGATTGCTCGACCCAATAAACGACCCATTAAATAATAGACCTTCAAGAATCGCTGTTCCTTTGACTTAGCTTTGCATCTCGCTGCGTTTGCGACTCATCGACCGTGGGGATCTGTCGCATTGACCCTACCTGACTTGATCCCGCTTTCGACCGCCATTTGTACTGTACCTCGTGAGGATCGCTCACCCCTCCCTCGAAATCATGGGCGACCCCCGGAAGTTTGATCCTCCTGCTACCCGCAGCGCAGCAAGAAATGGGAAGTCGCCGGAACGTGCTGCCAACGCATTGTCTATCGCATCCCCTCCTGGCTCAAGAACACCCCCTAGTATGCCAGCGAAGAAGACCCTTTTCTACCCCGAATCGCAAGGGAGACAACAAAAGAGTCGAAACACCTCAGAAGCGATCGACCCCGATGCACTTGCGAAGGCTTTAAAGGACTACGAGGACGCTGGCAATCCTCGCGAGAGAACACCCGGGACAAGCCCCAGTCGGAAGAGGCAACGAGTATACGGCGACAGGTCAGTAGCACCATACTTCTGGCACCTTGCTACATCGGCTCAGCCATGTCGATCATATTGTGAAGCAATCCCTTGAGGTCCTTGTTAACGTGCCTATGCCGCCTTGTAGATTTATTCCCAACCGCGAAGGGCAAGACCTGCAGGCAACCTACAGCCTCCTTCATGAGGACGGCTGCCCCTCTACTCCCTCTAAATCCAAGAAACGCGCTCCTCATTCGGAGCTTCATTTCCAAAAGAGTAAGTTCGCATACAAATGTGACACTGATCCCTTGAGCTAACGACCGCTCAGCCGAAGAAGCAAACAGAATGTACTCACGGGTCTTGCGGAGCGAGCTTTTCGGAAACACCGTTCCGCAGGCAGACCTAGACTCATTATCACCGGATCCGCTGCTGGGGTTTGCGAACGGAATTAACGACAAGACTCGCTCTCACACACCTCCGTCACATGTCGTATCGAATCTCCCCCCAGCCAGTATAACGCCGTCTACTCCCCATAAAAACCTTTTCAACTATGCCTCCTCACGCGCTGGATCTGGTCATCCGACGCCATCCAAGACCCCTCGAAGTCAACATGGTCCTAATTTGAACGTTCGATCAGAGCTCTACAGCCTTTCCCCGATCCGATACGACAGCCAACGTATATTAGAAACACCCCGCAAACAGCCCCGCTACGTTAATAAAGTGCCTTACAAAGTACTTGACGCCCCCGATTTACAAGACGACTTCTACCTGAATCTGGTGGATTGGGGAAGCAGTAATGTTCTTGGTGTTGGTCTAGGTAATTCGGTCTATATGTGGAATTCGCAGACTGGAAGGGTTACGAAGCTGTGCGAACTGAAAGATGATACTGTCACGAGTGTGAGCTGGATTCAACGGGTAGGTGTCAGATGTCCAACAGGCGGGAAATCTTCGATACTGACTCAAAGCTCCGTGAATTTAGGGTACTCACCTTTCAATTGGGACAGGCAAAGGACTCGTACAGATTTGGGACGCAGAGCGATGTCGCCGTCTAAGAACGATGATCGGGCACACTAATCGGGTCGGAGCGCTAGCCTGGAACGACCACATTCTGACGTCGGGGTCACGAGATCGCCTGATTTTCCACCGAGATGTTCGTTCGCCAGATCAATTCTTGCGCCGTTTGTCCGGTCACAAGCAAGAGGTGTGTGGTCTCAGGTGGAACACGGAAGATGGCCAATTAGCTTCTGGCGGTAACGACAACAAACTGTTGGTATGGGACAAGCTGAACGAAACCCCTCTCTATCGCTTCTCCGATCACACGGCCGCGGTCAAAGCGATTGCTTGGTCACCTCATCAGCACCACCTCCTAGCCTCGGGTGGTGGAACGGCGGACCGAACAATCAAGTTCTGGAACACGTCAACGGGATCCTTAATCAAAGAGGTTGACACAGGAAGCCAGGTTTGTAACTTGGCGTGGTCGAAAAACTCGGATGAGATTATCAGCACCCACGGGTATAGTCAAAACCAGATCGTGATCTGGAAATACCCCCGCATGGAGCAAATCGTATCTTTGACCGGACATACTTTCCGTGTACTTTACCTGGCTATGAGTCCGGATGGGCAAACTGTCGTCACTGGCGCTGGCGACGAGACTCTGCGTTTCTGGAAGATCTTCAACAAGAGACCAGGAAGAGAGCACGGTCGTGAAGGCAGTAAGCTGGCTGAATGGGGTACTATCCGGTGACAGCCTCGGCTATGATTCGCCCTTGAACCTTTGTGCTATGTCACGCTTGACTATTTATTAGCAGTTTCCGATATGCATTAGATTCGGCGTTCCAGGGCATTGGCGTTTATTCGATGCTGGGCATGTCCTTGGACGGTCTGGAGGATGGTCATTTTCTCACGGTTTCCTAATTGGCATTTCTCGCATCTTGTGGATTTTCGCGGCATTTACATGGGCGATTTCAAGTTTTCCTCTTCTGCATGCACATCGCGCGCTTGACTGGACCTCATCTGATTCTCACTACATGTACTTCGGCCCATGTCTTTTTTCTTTTCCATTCTTCCACCACGGCTTCCCCTTTATTCCCTTGAATCGCTTTTTTCCCCCCCCTTTCTCGCGGCCTTGGGCCACGGAGTTCCAGCAAGCGCATATTTCCAGTTTGACTCGAAGATATGAATTCTCTCAGCAGCGGCGCTCATGGTGTTTCTCAGGTGAAACCAGACCGAGGCGTTGCCCCTCTCCCCTATTTCTCAATCGTGGGATTCTCATTTCCATCCGAATGGCATGATATACTCTGAATCTCCCTTTTCCTCACTACCTATCCCCTTATCCACCACCGATGATGAGATGACTATTCAGCCGCAAGACCAGCAAAGCATTTATTCATACCGCGCATCAGCCAGGATAGCAGCTATCACGGGGGAGAAGTACGTAAGACAATACAACCGCCATGAGCAGTACTAGTTTTTCCTTAGATGTGATTTCCAGTGCGATTTAGCGCACAGCTCAGTCGAAGTGCAATTTCGAAGGAATAGTTTTGATTTCTATATTTGGTAATTCCAGCTCACTACCAGCACATCGAATGCACCTTAGTTTATTCCATTACCTGTGAGAGTTGTATATGTGTGTGTGTGTGTATGCTATACTTGGCGAGCATTAGCTGTGGAAAGGTGAACGGAGAAAGAAAAACGCCCCCCCCGACAGGACTATGATCAGTACTTACAAAATGGGGTGGGGGGAAAAGGTCATTCCAAAACGAGACATGCACGGGGAGAGAGAAAAAGAAAATCGCAAAAGTGGAAAAAGGAATCTATAGAACAAGCCGGCCCGGCTCAACCGTCAACAACGACTTGACGCGGTCCAAGAAAACTTGAGCCCTCTTCTCATCGCCGACGGGGACCGTCAAGCTGAAGACGTTGGCCGCACCCGCGGCCGGCGCTGCGGCCGCAGCGACGGAAGAAACCACCTTCTTGGCGGCGGCCTTGCCACTACCGGCCAGAATATCGATGATATCCTCCGTGACGGACTTGATCTGCGGAGCGACCAGGACGTCTGCCTCCTCAGCGTTGAACTCGGGGAAGTACTCGCCGCGGGAGGCGCGGGCGGGCGCGGCGTTGAGGACTAGCTCGTCGAAGAGCTCGTCAGCCGTGGGCTTCTCGCGCACGGAGCGCGGGAGGTCCTCGTTGGCGAGGTCGGTGGCGCGCTCCAGGAAGGTCGACAGCGGCACCGTGATATGCAGCTTGTCCTGCAGGCGCTTCTGGGCGTGCAGCACGGCGGCCAGGGAGATGGGGACGGCGACGCGGGTGGTGGGCGGCGGCCGGACAACAGGAGCTTCGGGGGCGGCGACGGGGGTGGGTTCAGCTTCGGCAGCGGGCTTGGGCGCTTCGGCGGCCACGATCTTGATGTTGCTCAGGTCCAGCTGGCCCAGCTTGGCGAAGCGCGCCGCTTGGGTCGCCGGGTACTCGGCGGGGATCTTGCCCAGGTAGGCGAGGACATCGCCCTTCAGGAGGCGGCCCTTGGGGCCCGTGGCGGGGATCTTGGAGATCTCGGATTCCGGGATCCCCTTCTCGTGCAGCAGGCTGCTGACCGATGGGTAGAGCGGGTAGGCGGGGTTCTGGTACTGCACTGCGGCGGTGGAGTTTAGGCCTGTAGTGGATGAACGGGTTTGTTAGCGATGTATGTCTGTGCGTGTAGTGGAGGAGGCGAAGGTTGGTGAAGGTTGAGTTTATGCTTGGAAATGAGGTCTGAAGTGAAGGCGTGTTGTGCCTGGTGTAAAAGAGGGCGATGGTGATATTCTTTCCCTCCCCCCTTCGGAGTCGGCGGAAAACTCACGCTTCGAAGTGCTGATAACCCGGGGTTGGCGACGGGCAAGAGCGGCCGGAAGTCGGCGCAAAGGGAAGCTGGAGGCCATCTCTGTTGTTGTTGTTGTTGTTGTTGTGGTAGGTCGGAATCGAAGAATCGATTCTCAAGTGGTGGAGATAAAGTGGTGTTCGAGAAAGTCGCGAGGCGCTGCAGCTGGGAAACCCGGGAAACCAAGGATCGGACTTAAGAACCCACCACCACGATGATGAGAGAGTTCAAGGAGCTCGGCGATGTTGTCTAGATGGTCGCGATCTGAAATTAGAAGCTGTAAGGCATTCGGGCCGGGGGCAATGGCGCTGCGACAAGGAGGAGTGAATGTCCGGGGATGTTGAGGTTGTTGGGAGTTTCACCGATGGCCCGGACGGGAACATTTTTCTGCCGCGGATACCAACGGGCTTAAACAGAGTCGCGCATTCACCAGCTCAATCGCTGACTTGCTGTGGATGGTCCAAGGTAAGCTCAATCGCACCTCTCTCGACTCTCCGGAGTCAGAATTGCATGCTAACAATCGCTCGCTCTTTTATTGTAGGTTCTGAACGCGAGATTATACCCATCATGTTTGCTACACGACCTGTTGCTTTCCGGGCATTCGCCCAGCAATGTCCCCGGAGTACCCTCTCTTCGAATTTCCAGACGTCTAGTCCAATATGGCGATTTTTCTCGTACAGTGCTCCGCGAGCAAAGGCCGCCGTCAAGGCTAAGAAGCCTGCCGCACCACAGCTCAAGGTCCAGGAGCCGGCCGAAGATACATTGAGATTCGCGGGCAGACGCCCCGCGGGCTCAGGCCGATTAGCTGCCAAAGTCGCAAAAGAGCCCAAGGGAGAATTGATGCTGTTCCAAGCGCCCTCGCACCGGAGCTACGTACTAGGTGCCTACGGTATCACGGCTTTTTGCTTCGCGTACTCGGTGTATAACTCCAATATCACCTTCCGCGACCCCATCGCACCTCTACCCATGTGGCAGAAGGTAACATTCGGCAGTATTTGTGTCATGATGAGCGTCATGGGCACTGTCTTCATGGCCAAGACGAACAAGTTGATCAGGACCGTCAAGGCCGTCAACAAGAATGGGGAGGCCTACATCCGCTTCACGGTTCGCAGCATCATCCCTTTTCGCAAACCGTATGAATTCGACGCTTTGCCTCGCCAGGTTGCCTTCGCTCGGCGCTTGGTGATTTCTCCTGACGCCGCTAGTAAGAGAAGCACGATTCAGCAGAGCGCCGAGGTGAGCTTCTTCAGACAACCTCTGAAGAAGATGAGTATGCTGTTCTACAAGACATTCCGGTCGGTTCGTCAGCTGTTCACCGGCGAGGATTTCATCCTTATCGAAGTGGATGGTCAGAAGGGTGAATTCCGCATGGATTCGGCTGGATACGTCTCGCAGGACTTTTTGTCCGTTGGCAACCCGGTGACTGTGAGACGCTAGAAGTGAGTTCTCAACCTGTATGATATTCTTCTCGTGATGTCTTAAATACTCTCAACCTTTGTTCCTTGTCACTGCTACACGCTGGGCTTATGTTTTGGGGCTGCTGCATTCTTACTTAGCCCTACCGCTGCCTCGAACTACCATGTACATATTTGTAGAAACTAGCATTAAGCAGCATCTTTTTTTCACAAGACGCATGCGTAGCAACTAGAGTCGATAGAAGCAACCTGCTCGTGCTTACTCGGAGTGGAAGTAAATATGGCTGCCACGTGACCCTCTCCGCAGCGCGTCTTCCGCCCCCCCCCAATCAATCAACCGTCCGTGACGCGACTTCGGGATAACCAAGGTAGTGAATGCTGCGCGAGCCCCTCCACACTTGCTCCGTGCAGCCCGGGCTAATCCAGCCTTCTCCCCATTCCGTGGTGGGCGCAGCTCCTCCATTTCCTCTACATCTACTATCTGCCTTTCTAATTCCGTCTTCTCGCGTGGTCGCTGCAACGCGCGACCCCTCTGTCGCAAAATGGGGAAGCTCATCCGACTTGAGCTTTTTAGTATGCAGAACCTCATCTGATTGAGCCCCCATGCCACCCACTAACCTCCGCATCAGACTTCAAATCTTACAAGGGTCACCACACCCTTCTCTTCGGAGATGCGTACTTCACATCCATCATCGGGCCCAACGGGTCCGGCAAATCGAACTCGTGCGTTTTCCCGCCCACCTCGGAATGAACACCTCCGCGGAACATGCATCGCGAAGGGAAGTGTGTGCTGACAATCGATCAGGATGGATGCGATCTCGTTCGTTCTCGGTATCAAATCATCTCATCTGCGATCTACGAATCTCCGCGACCTAGTCTACCGCGGTCGTGTCCTGCGGACATCCAAGGTGGATGCGAACGGCAATGCCATCGACGGGGCGGCGGACGGGGAGGAACAGCCCGAAGACGAGATCGACGGCGAACAGTCCCAGGACCCGACCGGATCGAGTGACCCGCGGACCGCATGGGTTATGGCGGTGTACGAGGACGATGCGGGCGAGGAACAGCAATGGCGGCGGTCGATCACCAGCGGGGGTGTCAGCGAGTACCGCATTAACAACCGCCCGGTCACTGCGCAGCAGTACAACGAAGCGCTCGAGGCCGAGAACATCCTGATCAAGGCGCGCAACTTCCTCGTCTTCCAGGGTGACGTCGAGGCCATCGCATCGCAGTCCCCCAAAGACCTGACGCGGTTGATCGAGCAGATCTCGGGCAGTCTGGAGTACAAGGCTGAGTATGAACGTTTGAAAGCGGAGGCTGAGGAGGCGGCGGAATCACAGACCGTGCAGCTCAACCGCCGCCGGGGCATCAACTCGGAGATCAAACAGTACCAGGAACAGAAGCGGGAAGCGGAGAACTACGCCAGAAAGGCCGAGGAACGCGATCAAGCGATCATCACGCACATTCTGTGGAAGCTCTTCCATTTCCAGCGCCTGATCGACGCATCCAGTGCTGATATCCTGAAGTACCAGGATGAGCTGAAGGAGTTCCGCCGCGGTGTTGAGAAGTACGAGAAGAACGTCGAGGACGCGAAGAAGAGCCACGCCATGGTCGGTCGGGATGTCGCCAAGGCGGAGAGGAACATTGTCAAGAAAGAGAAGGACATTGAAGAGGCCGCCAACGCCCTCGTCCCTGTTGATGAGAAGGTCGATATCACCAGGAAGAAGGTCGACCGCTTTGCTTCTCGTATCACAGAAATTACCCGCGAGAAAGACACTCAGTCGGCGAATGTGAAACAACTGGAGAAGGATCTCAAGGTCGTCGACAAGGCGCGGGCCCAGTGGGAGTCAGAATGGCAGAAGACTATGAGCAAGCAGGGTGGCCAGCTCAGCGAGGCTGACCTGCAGGAGTACGAAAAGCTCAAAGAAGAGGTCAGTAAGAGATCGTCTGCTGAGCAACTGAACCTCGACAATCTGCGCCGTCAGCGGAAGACCGAAGCCGAAGGCCTGAACAGCCTCAAGAGCAAATTCGAAGGGGCCGATTGGCAATTCAAGACCTTGGAATCTGAGACGCAGACCTTGGCCCAGCGCAAAACTTCCCTCAACGATACAGTCAAGACAACTTCCAAGGAGATTGACCGCAAGAAGAAGGAACTCAATGCTGTGACCTCTGAACGCCTGCGTGTATCTCGGATGCGAACGGAATTGGAGGAAAAGTTGCAGGTCGTCCTGAAGAAACTTCTTGACGCAGATGATGGGAGGAAGCAGTCGGAGAGAGAAATCAGAGCCAAGGAGCTGATTTCGACCCTCAAGCGCATTTTCCCGGGAGTCAAGGGCCGCGTCAGTGACCTTTGCAAGCCCAAGCAGAAGAAGTACTCCGAGGCAGTTAGCACTGTCCTGGGTCGGCACTTTGACGCGATTGTTGTCGACAACGAGAAGACAGCGAAGGAGTGCATTCAGCACCTTCGCGACCAGAGAGCCGGCCAGGCCACCTTCATCCCACTCGAGACAATCCAGGTCAAGGCCTTTAACTCGAACCTCAAGGGCCTACACCGCGGAATGCGTCCGGCCATCGAGACCGTCGACTATGACGACTCGGTTGCCAGAGCTATTAGCTACGCATGCGGAAACGCAATCGTCTGCGATGATTTGGCGACTGCCAAATATCTCTGCTATGAGAGGAACGTGGATGCCAAGGCCGTCACGCTCGACGGCACCGTGATTCACAAGGGCGGTTTGATGACCGGTGGTAAAGGGCCTCAGCAGCACTCCAAGCGCTGGGAAGACTCTGAGGTGGAAAATCTGTACAAGCTCAAAGACAAGCTGTTGGCTGATCTTGCCAACCTACCCAAGGGTCATCGCCGCGGCACCGAAGAGGAGACGCTACAAGGTGACTTGGTAGGCCTGGAGCAACGGCTTGCCTACGCTCGGGACGAGCTCAAAGCACTCGAGAGAAACCTCGAAAGCAAGCACAGCGAATTAGAATTCGTTAGAAGTCAGCTCGAAGAAATGCGACCGAAGCTGTCTGAGCGCGAAAAATTGCTACAGGACCTCGATAAAACTATCGCAGCATCTCAACAGAAGGTCAGCAGTGTAGAGGACGAAGTGTACAAGAAATTCTGCAAGCGCTTGGGCTATGCCAACATCCGCGAGTACGAAGTTCAGCAGGGATCGTTACAGGAGGAGGCAGCTCAAAAGAAGCTCGAGTTCACGACGCAAAAGAGCAGGATTGAGAACCAGCTAAGCTTTGAGAGGCAACGACTGCAGGCTACGATCGACCGCGTTGCTAGCCTTCAGGCACAGTATCAACGTGACGAAGAGCTGATCCAGGAGCTTGAGGCCGAACAGGAGCGCATCAGAAACCAAATGGATGAGTACAATGCTGAACTTGACGTTCTTCGAGAACGGCTCGAGGAGCAGAAGGAGGCATATGCTCAATCGGCGGAGAACCTGACACATCACCGTAGGGAGCTCCAAAAGCGCACCAGAGAAGTTGAGGGCACTTTGAAGAATGTCAATGCCCTTGAGGCAGAGATACAACGCAACTCGTCCAGTCGATACGCTCTTCTCCGGCGGTGTAAGCTGGAAGATATCGATATCCCACTGACAGAAGACTCCAACCCCCTCGATCAGCTTCCCATTGATGATCTGATGCAAGCAGCGGATCCAGACGCCATGGACGTGGATGAAGACGCCAACGGGGTCGGAGACGCTTTCACCGTCCAGGACTATGGCATCGAGGTTGACTTTGACTCTCTTGGAGACACCCTCAAAGAGGTAGGTTACTCAGCGTCAGACTTACAATACTTCCCACTGATTCAATGATAGGAGGATGACGAGAAGCTTGAAGAAGAACTGCTCGAGAAGGTCCGGTCTATCAACAGCGAGCTGGACAAGATGGCACCTAACACACGCGCTATGGAGCGGTTGGAGAGCGTGGAGAACAAGCTTCGAGCCACGGAGAAGGACTTCGAAGATGCCCGGAAGCGTGCTCGGAGGGCGAAGGACGAGTTCGAAGATGTGATGCGCCAGCGGTCAGATCTCTTCAACAAAGCCTTCTCTCACATCTCCGAGCAAATTGGCCCGATTTACCGCGAATTGACGAAGAGCGCAAACTACCCACTGGGCGGCCAAGCGTAAGCCCGACTGGAGCCCCTTCCATTCGACCCTATGCTAACAGAGTGGTGCCGCCTAGTTATCTGGACATCGAAGACTCGGACGAGCCCTACCTCGACGGTATCAAGTACCACGCCATGCCTCCGCTGAAGCGTTTCCGGGACATGGAACATCTGTCCGGTGGCGAGAAGACTATGGCCGCTCTGGCTTTGTTATTTGCGATTCACTCCTATCAGCCGTCTCCCTTCTTCGTGCTGGACGAAGTCGATGCCGCCCTCGACAACACCAACGTTGCTCGCATCGCCAACTACATCCACGACCACGCAGCTCCGGGCATGCAGTTTATCGTCATCAGTCTGAAGAACGGACTGTTCCAAAACAGTGAAGCCCTAGTTGGAATCTACCGAGATCAGGTGGAAAACAGCAGTAAATCTCTGACTCTTGATGTGAGAACCTAGCTTTTCCCAGACCTTATTCAGATACTAATTGACTCCGTTCGTGCAGCTCCGTAAATACAACTGAATGATGATTCGGAAAGACTGGGTGGAATGGACTGGGCTACCTGACTCTCGTGTGATGTGTAGAATATATCATTCTCTTGTGGTCATGTTTTTCTTTGATGAGCAAAATGGTTTTAGCTATCGTGCAACGGATTAATGGGAATTTTCTTTCTGCTTTTCTGATCTTCACCCTGGTCCGTTTCCTAGAACCAACGCTTCGACCTTACTCCGATCACGGAGAGAAGTCCGGATCTTACGACACCAGCCAGCCAGTATCGACAGCAGAGCTGCTCTCGCAAGTGAACCAACCTTAAAGATCGTCCCTCCCACCCCCACCATCCCCGCAGCCCCTTTCATCTCCAGCTCTCTTTAATCCCTGACCCCCGGAAAAATTCCGTGCTCAACTCCGCCAATAAATCCCTAATGATCCTGATGAAGTTACATCTCACTTACGTTCGTTGCAGGCGAGCCAATGGCCTCCTCCTCCTCCTCCTCCTCCTCCTCCTCCTCCTCCTCCCCGTTCAATAACCGCTGAGCTGCACAGGATGCAGTGATATATATACCCCCGAACCGTAGACGCAAATGTCCCACTCAAATCCGACGTACAGTCCATGTACATACCAGGATCCACTACAACTCTTCCCGGGTGGCACATGCAGTTCTGTCTATACACATAGACAAACTATACCTCGGATACCTCGTATGCTATCCTCTAGGACCGGGCGATATCGACACCAGCAACAATGATCCTCCATCGTCAGCGTCAGTTGCTCACAGCAGCCCTAGTGGTGCTGCGCACTACCGTAACCGCAGCTCCTACTGTCACAGCGCCTAACAACTCTTCTTCTATCGTCGTCGTGAGCCAGTCCGTTCCCGAATCCGCGGGTCTGCCCGTTTTGCATCCGTTTGTGTCGTTCTCGATTGAGTTCGTCTTCTTTCCGGATTATGCGGGTATGCTTTTCTTCCCCTTTCCTATTCTTTTGTAGGGTTGTGTAGCATGATTGGGGAAAGGATAAGTTACGCAATTGTTTATGTTGTTAAGGGGTGGGGATGATTGAGGTGGTGTATACAACGAGAATTGAAGACTGAAACCAGGTGATTCAAGGAAATCGATCTCATCCGAATACCTTCTCGAACAACTTGTTGGATAATTTGGCCGAGTTAGAGGGAGTCAAGCCCTTTATCCGGGTGGGAGGGATTACGCAGTAAGCAGTTTGCCCTGCATCTGTTTAGGTATTGGTTGTTGACACAACTGAAGAGACTTCGCCCTCTACGACCCGACCCTCCCCACCGCGACAAACGGCACCTACGTGCCTAGCATCAGCACCGACTACCCCCTGATCCTGACGATCGGGCCCTCGTACTTCGAATCTTACTCGACCTGGCCGGGGGCGCGGTTCATCCACGGCTTCAACCTGGGCCGCAACACCTCGGCGCAGTTCGCGCAGCTGCTGGAGACGGTGCCGGTGGTGTGCGCGGCGCTGGCCGGGGGCAAGCTGGCCTACTGGGAGCTGGGCAACGAGCCCGATCTCTACAAGACCTCGGCGCAGGGGGCGGTGCGGCCGCCCTCCTGGACGGAGCGCGACTACGTGAATGAGTGGGTAAACAAGACGACGGCCATTCAGCAGAAGATGCGCGCGTCGTGTTCCGGGGATTTCGCTGACGCCAAGTATATCGCGCCGTCGTTTGCGGGGGTTTCCAATAGTCTGAACCCCGTGGTGACGTGGGAGAATGGACTCGGCAGGAAGGGCAATATCGCGCTGAATTCGGAGCATAAGTGCGTCTCTCTCGTTTTTGTGCTGTTTTGCTGTTCGCTCGATGTGTGTGGGAGGTAAATTTGCCTGCACTTGTACGGAGTACTGACAAGAAGTTTGGCATAGTTACATTGGCGGCGCCACGCAACCGGGCGTTACACTGCAGAAGACACTAATGAACCATACGATGACGGTCCAGAGCGTCGCGCAGCATGTCAATGTCTCGACCATCCTGCTCCAAAAGAACCTGACCACGGATATCCCGTATATCCTGGGGGAGACCAATTCCTTGTACAACGAAGGCGCGTCGGGGCTCTCCAATTCGTTCGGTGCGGCGCTCTGGGGCGTCGACTTCAACCTCTACTGCGCATCGCAGAACATCCGACGAACCCACATGCACCAGGGCCGCGACTTCCGCTACGCCTCCTGGCAGCCGGTCGACACCAACAGAACCACCATTGGCACCAAGGCGCCCTACTACGGCAACGCCATGGTGGCGGCTATGCTCCACGGCGGCGAGGGCGGCGAGAAGGATGATGTCCAGATCGCCAACCTTCCGCTGGAGCAGGACACCGAGGCCGCATATGCCGCGTACGTGAACGGTGCCTTGGCCCGGATTGCTGTCATCAACCTGGTGGAGTTCAATTACACCGGGTCGACGACGGGCAGCAGCCAACGACACAACGCATCTTATGTTTTCCAAGTGCCCTCAGCTGCTGCTGGTACAACTGTCTCAGTGCAGCGGCTGATAGCCAACGGTAGTGACGCTATCACGGGGATCACCTGGGATGGGTGGTCGTACAATTATGAACTGAACAATGGAAAGCCTGTGCGTTTGGCAAACATCACGGCCGGGGAGGCAGTTCCTGTTGGCAGAGACGGAACAGTGAGCATCGAGGTTCCTTATTCGAGCGCTGCTCTCTTGACGTGGTAGGAGTCAGGCTTTCAGATGGTCAATGCAGGATGGATGGTTTTCCAAGAGGGGTTGCTCTTCAGATTGTCAAGCATGGCAAAGCAGGCTGCCGCGTTTGCAGCAGCCTTATAGCAAGCACTGGGAAGGTGTGCATCGTTGCAGAGAATAGGACATTAGGCTCTCAACAGGGGCTCGCGTGTCTCATGATGCTAAGCCACGTCCTGTCGAGCTGGAGCTGTTGATTCATGTTCACCAAGTTACCCTGTATTCCTCGTAACTTACCTCGGGATACACCACATCCACCCGTTCTCCTGATTTCGTGGCCCACTTCCGTAATGCATTCAGACTGATGTACGGAGTGACGGACTCCGTTCTGCCAGCCGATCAGTAGAGGCAAGCACGTCCACCATCGTGATCATCGACCTCCGCCGAGCTTTGACGTCAAAGGCCCGCCCATCATGTTTCAAAGCCATGGAGAAGGCAATGGGGTGGGGTTCCTGGTCGATCCAAGACCAGACCGAAGTTTCGGAGCATTTAGCCCCAATCCCAGTAAGGCAGAAGTCAATAGTCAATTCCGAATGAGCTAAACATAACATGATTCCTATCAGTAGTGAGTCGTCGCTGAAAGCCCAGCCACGGCGGGACGTGAGCTTGTGTGGAGTCAATAGTCAGTTTTATCCCGTATCCTCCGTTGCGTGGAAAAGGGAGTCGACAGATCAAATGATCGGTGTACAGAAAACTCTAAGTCCGGATTAGTGGTACGATATGTAAACTTGGAGCCACAGACCTGGCTATGGCATTGCTGGATAGACTTTGAAGGACGGACGGATGCCTTAGCGGTGGGCCACAAAAGGCACAGCTCGATTAATCACTTTTCTTCCTGCAGCGGATTATCCACCGGTAGAGGAGTGAGTCCCCGTCACGAACCGAACGACAGGTCACTTCTGCATAATCTTGATCGCTTATGAATCGGCTTGGCAAGTCATTCCAGCGCCATGGCAGGAATGATCATGACACATGGCACTGTCATTATTTGCAAGGGATGTGGTCTTTTCACTTGGCCCGTGTGAAGAAGCAGTGAGTGCTCAGATCCCGAATTCTGCAAGCCACTATGTCGAAATTCCTGGAAGAATACACTCCCGCATAATTCTGTACGGACGGGGATGTTTTGCTGGCTGCAGGTCTCCCGTAACGGCAATCGCGTTCTACGCCCTTGGTGAGAGGGAAAAGGGTGTTGGGAAAGATTTGGAAGCTGCGCCTGAAAGAGAGAGTGGCAATTTGTTTGCTTGGAAATGAAGAAGACGAAGAAGGTTGAATTTGTTGCCAACTTTCCCCGCACCCGAGTCAAGACGGCCGTTACTTGCCTACTTACTTAGTAGTGGAGTCACTTAACTTGTCTTCCCTGTTGCATCATTCATTGACTTTTCCCGATTGAGTGACTGCAACAGTAGCTAGTACGCAAGTCGATCGGCAATCAGCTTTCCAAGGGAGCTCTATGTTTGCTACCTCCCCTGAGCGTTCTGACTGCAGGATCGGTGAAAATGCTTGGAGCCAATCGTCATAGTCGGATGCCAGATTCGCGATTGCCGTTGCATTGATTGTTCGCCAGAAACAATGCAATTGAAGGCAACTGAATGCTATTCAATTCGTGTCCCTGGGATTTCCTCTTTGGTCAATTCGAAGAGCACTCTGAAGAGTGATATGGAGGGTAAGATCTGAATCGACCGACATACAAGCTCGAGATCGCACAAGCCTATCAGGAAACTGAGGACTGTTCTGTGCGCCACTAAGGGACATTGCGTTACAGTTTGAAACCTTGTTGCTGAGCCAGTCATGAAAGCGACTGGAAAAAAAAGTATCAGTGCGATCAGCGGTCAGGCTATGGGCTCGCTCTGACACCCAGGTACAGTGGGCTACGCCCAACCTCCGCAATAAGCGCACTAGCTTCTAGGGCAGAGATTAAATCGAAACCATCGGCGAAGTTAAACCAGAGAGGCCTGAAGCATGGAATCATTCCAACTGGTGGAAAGCCGAAGTCAAAGTCGGTCAACTTTCACTCTAGCAATACTATTCCCGTACGAAGATAGTAACTTGCCGCAGCACCAACATGCCACAAGGATGGCAGCAATTGACAGTAGTAGCCTATCATCAACTTCCGATTATGGGTTCCGAGTACTTTCCGAAGCCATGTGATCTTCGCTGCTTGAAATAGCGAATTAGCTGCTGGTTGATGCAGGAAGTATGGGTTCGACATCAGCTGCGTACGCCATTGGCGTCGCAAATATCAGCAAAATAGCCAAATTAGATGATCATTGGACAAGACGCTTGTCTCTCTTACATTTACATTGTGAACATTGGGGTCAAGCGTACTCGTCGATCGAAGTTTGTGATGAAGTGCCGGTTAGGTAGTTAGAGACAGTTCCTTCAAAACTCGTAACCCTGTTCTGAACCTTCAGGGCCGTTTGCCTGTGCGACTGTACTCATATTGGAGGTTCTGGCAGTTTTGCGGCCAGGCATGCTCGCTTTCCAAGCTGCAAATCCACAGCCAGGTTGCCTCCGAGGTAGACCTCGCTGTGCCATGCGCCGTTGGCGCGACCTCACAAAATATTGATAGTATGCTTCTGCATGATGCAGTAGGACAAATACAACCATTTGAGATTACCAGATAGAGTCTTAGTTTGGGCGTCGGGAGCAGCTGAGGCAGCGATATGCAATTTTAGATGACACAAAACCGGGAATTTGGAGGCAAATTATGAAAGTAAATTCATAATTTCATCAGGCACCATACTCGCACCAGGATTAGGCTATAGTATGCGGAGCACCACAAAGTCTTGTGTGCAATAGTGCCTGGCCTCTGCCTGGCCTCTGCCTGTGGGTATTTGTTATCCTTGCATTAGTTTTGCACGTCAGAACCGCCACCAGGCTGGGTTAAACCCCACTGACAGGGTCGAGTGTAATTCAATGTTGACACAGGTACTTTTGTTCGGGCCTCGTATTACCTTCGATCGTCAACCCCGATGGGAAGTTTCAGTCGGCGCCTTCGCCGCGATACATGGTGGTTGCGCGCACCTATATAACCTGTTGCCCGAGACCTAGAGAATCGAGCTTAAGATACATCTCAAGCTACTTGCTACCTCGGAGCTTCTCTTCGTCAAGAAATACCGGCATCTGCTGGCGCAATAGCATAGTCTCCAAGTTTTTTGAGTGGGCCGCTTTCATTTATACACATAGACAACCGGCGTCATTGGACGCAGTGACCCTTGTATCTTGAAGGGTATGACAAGTCCAAACTGTGAAGAGGTTGCAACAAATCGGCTGATGGAAGCTAAAGGGTCGGACCGTGAGCATCTGCTGTCATCCCACAATATGACTGCTCAGTCGAGCCACACGGTAAGGGATTATCCCAACCCGCCGGAGAAACGATGGGTCATCTGACTTATGACATGTTGTGCATAGGACATGCAACGTTTGGCATCTGCTTTGCGCTGCTCCCATTATGCGGTGCTGTATATCGACCATAGTGGACAGCTTCGCTCCGAAGGGTCCCCTTCCATTGCAGGGGGCGAGAGAGAAATCTTCACAGAGGAGGTGCAGGGGAGATTTCTGAGGTCCGTGGCCTCAGCATGGCAGCTGAATACGAGTAAGTCAGAGGTCCGTCTGTTGGGAGAAGGAACGCATCAGTAATGAATAGGTGTGTTCCGAGCAGGCGACCCTTTAGGTCACATGTCCGGAGATGAAGCGGCGGCGGCAGCTTACTCTTCCTCTTCCTCTTCCTGGTCCCATCACCCAGCCACAGCAAGGCCTACCGGACTCATACCCTGTGACTTGGTGTCCTTGCGTTTCAAGCGTCCCCGAAGGAGCTTAAGACAGACTGATTCCGCCTCGGCTCTGGGTTCGACTTCAGAAAATGAGCAGAGCTCAGCAACAAGAGCAACAATCCTCCGACTTGGGGACACTGAAACCCTCCGGCACTACTACGAAAGGGCCTTCGACAAATTCCAGCAGTTGAACTGCAGAGTGGTTGCGAAAGCTTTCATCAAACTAGTAGAGCCCCGCAAGCAGGTCAATCATCCGTATAACGGCCGACGAACGTCGGCATCTGCGTCACAGAGGATGGACCCAGAGCTAACCAAGCCCAACTGGTGGCCGGCTGGGGTGACACATAAAGAGCCCGACCACCTGTTCAAGCCTGGTGAGATCAGACTCTAATGCTATGACCGCTGTTGTAATGCTAACACCTTATGATCATAGAGCGGATCAAGTTGCTTGTGCACATCCTGTGTAATCTGAAAGACAGTAAAGGAATTACAGCTGAGAAACTCCAGGAGGCAGGCCAGGACGTGAAACGTCAGATTGAGCCTACGAAGCGGCAAGATGTCTTAGACGAGATCTTCTATGTCCGGAAGATGGAAGAATTATATTTGGACGGAAAGATCAGTACGTTACAGCCGGAATTACCCCTGACACACTCGGATTGAACCAGAGACTAACAATATGATACAGGTGGTGACACGACAGTGCGCGTCTTTCATGCTCACCTTGCTGATCAATGTCATGTCCCTGAGCTGCAGGAGACGACAAACGACTCTCGCTCTGTTGTTGAAACTATTCGCAAGCCTATTAAACGATACACTCCAGATTCAGAGAAGATAGCAGATGCTGCGGAGCGGAGTTTAGACAGTGATCATTCCCAGAGATTGTTCCAGTCAAGTGACAGGAGTCCATCGCTTTCGGAAAAGGGCTCAGCAAGCCCGAGTGCTTGCTTCTCCCTCTCTCCGGCGTCATCTTCGACAATCAGCCGTGCAGTTTCTCTGGAAAACAATTTGTCAAAAGAGCCAGCTGACGTTGCTGGTACCTCAAAGTCAAATAGAGACCCTGGCGCGTTTAGAGACATCCAATCCACAGTGTCTCAGAGCTTGCCAGAATACTTCGCCCAGCAAGTGGCACATCCGCCTAGTGGCCAGAGTGCCACTTCGAGCTATTGGGCCACTCTTCCATACAATGGTTACTGATCACTGACGTTAGAACGGGCGGAAGCTCTTCTAGTGGGTGTTGCATGTATCACAAGCTTGCCCTCATGATGAAGTCTGTGCCTTCCCGTTGCCTTGCTGCTTTCTTCTCGACACTCCTTTGTCTGCTGTATTTCTGCGGGGACCACCATTGATCTAGGGGCGTTGTTTGTACTGCAAGGGTGTATATACATACACATCAGGGATTATTAGAGAACTATGTAATGATATGATCAAGACAACAGCACTCTGTTCCTCGAGCTGTAGTATAGCCTTGTCCGCGCATCGTAGAGACTAGTCCGATAATCGACCTGGCCTGATCAAGACATATGACACTGTTCAACCGAATGTTTGCCAGCTTCACTCTGCCTGAGGCAGGAAGGATTTCGGGGGTTGAGAAGCCATGTGGGGACAGGCACTTTGGCTATTGGTTTGGTGCGGGCCGTTGGACTCCACTGCATCCGATCATCCATGGATTCCATCGACGCGGTGGGCAGCCTGAGGCTGCAATCCAACAGACTCGCCCGGGCCAACCAGCTACGTCAACGCGTGCACACACAGATTCCCATCCTTCTCACTTGCTCTTAACTCCCCCATCTTCTTTCTCTTCTTCCTCCTCAAGACCCTTGGATCAACATCTGCCGCTACGGTCATGCGCCTTGAGTACTGAAGCACACTGGCTGGACTCCTCATCAAAATTCTCCTCCGCATTCACTTATTGGATCGTTAGTACGACCATACCTTATCAGTTTCCCCGATCCTAGGTGCACATCATCTGCCGCCTCCTATCAGTATGTCAATTGCTCGTGCATTTTTCCACCATGCCCCATTCAATAAATACCCTCTACCCCATACTTTCACCCCGGTCTTCACATCTCTACCATCACTTGCACCTTTGCGTATTGTTCGGAAGATTTGGGATCACAGCCAGCCAAGATGGGAATGCTAAGTATAGGTCGTTTTCTCAGCCGGCCTTATCCACACAACCGTGACGGCCCTACGATTTTCTCGTTCGAACAGAGACTCATGATGGAGGAAGGCAGTGGATCCTCCGACTTCAGAAAGACAGAGTCGCTAGTCAGCGGTGACTCTCCTACCCTTCAGGCCGCGATGGCCGAAGAGCTATCCGACGCGGACGAAGCTCCAGGAACCCCCGATACCTTCTACTCACCGCCAGCTTCACCTGGTCGACTTTCGCGCAACCCCTCCTTCTCCTATCATGATGACTGGGAAACGTTTCCGGCGCTGGACCAGCTCAGTGTCTTCGATCTGCTTGACAATTTCTCTCTATCCCAGAGGCTGGAGAAGCTGCAGCAAGCTTTGAATGCACAGAAGGCGAAGGTTCAGAAGCAGCGCGAGAAACTCAAGTCATCCTCTCTGAACGCTAAGGAACGCGTTGTGGACGAATGGAAAAGAAGGGTTCCGACAGCCGATGAGCGGCTTGACAAGTATCGTCGGCGCATGAAGAATGGTGTGGAGAGACTGGGCAAGCAATGGAACGCAACCGCAACTGTGACCCTTCGCGAAAAGATCTCCTTCATAGCCGGTGTCCTCAATATCTTTGTCAGTGGCTATCTTCTCGGAGGGTGGCCAGAGTGGTTCTACATCTGGTTCAGCGCACAGTTGGCCTATTTCATGCCTATTCGGTACTATGGTTACCATAAGCGAGGCTACCATTACTTTCTCGCCGATTTGTGCTACTTTGTCAATATGCTCTGCATGCTGAGCATCTGGGTCTTCCCCGGCTCAAAGCGACTGTTTATCAGCACCTTCTGTCTGACGTTTGGCAATAATGCGGTTGCTATTGCCATGTGGCGGAACTCTATGGTATTCCACAGTATGGACAAGGTAGTCAGGTAAGCGCTCTCTCGCCATCCCCCATCTCATCGGAACGCCTGCTTAGCTAACTTCATAGTCTGTTCATCCATATAATGCCACCGGTGACTCTGCATTGTCTGGTCCACTTGACATCTGCCGCTACTTTGAAAGCAAGATTCCCGGCTATCTATGCCATCAAGTTCAGCGAGCCCGGATCTCCAGACCATTTCACACTCCTCGAAATGATGGGATGGGCAACTGTACCATACATGATCTGGCAAGCTGCCTATCACTGCTTTATCACGGTCCGACGCGCGGAGAAGATTGCTGCCGGGCGCCCGACCAGCTTTACCTGGCTCCGCAAGTCCTATGCAAAGACCTGGTTAGGCAAATTCGTCCTGAGCCTCCCTGAATCACTGCAAGCCCCCGCTTTCATGCTGATTCAATATTTCTACGCGATTCTAACGATGATCCCGTGCCCTCTTTGGTTTTGGTCTCGGTGGGCCAGTGGAGCTTTCCTCACCGCTCTCTTCATTCTTAGTGTGCACAACGGTGCCACATATTACATTGACATCTTTGGCAAGCGCTTCCAGAAAGAGCTGGAGGAACTCAAGAAAGATGTAGCTCGGTGGCATTCGTCTCCCGAGGGAGCAATCAGCCCAATGCTGCTACCGTCTGATCAGGGCGCATCTTCTGCCGATAAGGCCCACGTCGAGTCGACTACCGCCGGAAGCGCTGAGCCCAGCAAGGCTAGCATTGATGCAATCCCTCTTCTGGATGCCCCTGCGGCTTCTACTGGCGTTGAGAGCGCTGCAGTTCCCAGCACCGACTCCACTGTGCGGGAACGATCGTGATTCTTCTATCTATGCGAAGGGTTTACTTTTTACTCTATGGTCTTGGTGGTTTTACTTGCACATTCTCTGGGGCTGTGATCGCATTTTGAATGGCTCCAACACGATACCCAACTCGATAGTCGTTCCTTCCCTTTCTACACTTGGAGCAATGCTGGATTAGCCTGATTTTAGTTGACTATGTAGTTAGTTATGCGTCTTGATATAGCCATTAGATAGAGTGGAAGTTGTTCTTATGATGACTTGAATGAATTTCTTTTGAAGCTAATGACATATTTTAATTTCCCTTGGAATCTGCATGAGTGCCCGGGCTCTGACTCACCAGTGGACAATTAGTTCTCCGAAATACTCGCAGGAAGGCGGACTCGCTCGCCGGCGGGATTAGGAAGAGACGGACGGGACTGCGAGGCGGAGCTCCCGATTGGGCGGCGACAAAATCCATTTTATCCCCGAAGACCGGAGGGGTCACGTGAAGTAGCCACCTCTGCTCCAGACCTTCGCCGACGACACTACGACGACAAACTTCCCTCCCCGAGTTCCAAACTATTATCGCCTCTGATTATACCTGTGTGTTTCGCTGTGATTACAGACTACTCTCTGATCTCGCATTGCTGTGCATATCTGTTGCCCTCGCTCGTTGCCCCGAGCTTCTCGATTTTCTAGATTTCCGCCATGTCCGTCACATTGAGGTCAGCTAGCCTTATGCGCGGCAGTGGTGCGCTGCGCTCAAACCTGGTCGGTATGTATCCAGCTTTTTGTTCTTGAGCGGGTCAGTCCGGCAGCAAGGTATACTTGCTAGTGAACAATGTGATTGCTAATCCCGATGTGATGCGTCTCTAGTCCGACCGCGTTTGACCGGAGCGTTGGCTGCGAACACCGCCGCAAACCTCCGCCTCAACGGCAGAGGACTGCCATCCCACATCTCGGCCCTTGCGATCCTCGTCCCACACCAGCGCGGCTATGCCACCGAGCCATCCTCTTCCACATCGTCTTCCTCTGACCCTCTCCCTCCCCCCGGCTTCAATGCCGAACAAGCCAAGAAGCCGCTCGCTGCGGAGCAGCAGCAACAGCTCGCCAGCAGCAAGGGTACCGCTCAACAGGTGGTTCCTGCGTCCGAACAGTCCGTCACGGCCCCTGCCAAGACATCCGGCACGGAAACCTCGAGTGAATTGACGACGGCCAAGAGCACGGATGCCGACAAGAAGACCGATGAGAAGAAGGAGACGAAGAAGTTGACGCTCGGCCAGAAGATCAAGAAGGAAGCCCAGCACTACTGGGACGGTACGAAGCTTTTGGCCACCGAGGTCAAGATCAGTTCTCGCCTTGCGCTGAAGATGGCTGCGGGCTACGAACTCAGCCGGAGAGAGCACCGCCAGGTGAGTACTGCAGCAAGATTTCGCGGCCGGCCTTTTGGTTGTTGTGCGGTCAGGGAGACACGCCTTCGCTGATTCAGCCTTTCATTCAAAATAGCTTCGCAGAACGGTGTCCGATCTGGGACGTCTGGTTCCATTCTCCATGTTCGTGATCATCCCCTTCGCCGAATTGCTGCTTCCGGTCGCCCTGAAGCTCTTCCCCAACATGCTGCCCAGCACCTACGAGGGCCAGAAGGGCCGCGAGAAGAAGGCGCTGAAGCTCAGCTCCACCCGGAAGGAGGTCTCAGGCTTCCTGAAGGACACCCTGCGGGAATCGGGTCTCCCCGTGACGGCGGCGACGGTGAAGAACGAGGAGTTCACCGAGTTCTTCAAGAAGATTCGGACCACGGGCGAGTCCCCGACGCCGGAGGACGTGATCAAGGTGTGCAAGATCTTCAAGGATGACCTGACGCTGGACAACCTGTCGCGGCCGCAGCTGGTGGGCATCTGCAAGTACATGAACCTCAACTCATTCGGCACGGACGCGATGCTCCGGTACACAATCCGTCACCGCATGCGCCAGATCAAGCGCGACGACCGGGCCATCTTCTACGAGGGCGTGGAGTCGCTGTCCGTGCCCGAGCTGCAGATGGCGTGCGCCTCCCGCGGCATCCGCACGCACGGCGTCTCCCCCGCCCGCCTGCGCGAGGACCTCTCCGTCTGGCTGGACCTGCGCCTGAAGCAGGGGGTCCCCTCCACGCTCCTGGTGCTGAGCAACGCCTACGTCTACGCCCAGGGCGGTAAGGAGGCCGAGATGTCCACCCAGATCGAGGCCCTGCAGTCAGTCCTGTCGAGCATCCCCGAGGAGCTCTTCCACGAGATCGAGCTCGAGGTCCACAACGCCGAGGGCGCCGCCACCAACAAGCAGCGCCTGGAGGTCATCAAGGAGCAGCAGGAGCTGATCGAGGAGGAGAACAGCCAGAACAGCCAGAACGAGGAGAAGGGCGTCTCCGCGCCCCAGGACATCGAGGACATCGACGACGACAAGGATGAAGTCAAGTACCGCTCGCGCTCGCAGGCCTCCGAGGCCTCCGAGGCCGTCAAGGAGGGCGACCGCGTCGAGGAGAGCCCTGCCCAGGAAGCCGCTGCCGCTGCCAAGGAGGAGAAGAAATAAAGGCTATTCTCCACGCCGAATTCTCTTTGGATCTGTTTTTTGTTGTAGGCGTTGCTTTCGAAATTTGATGACCCTCTGTGACATATAGACATATTATTCTACTTTTATTTTCTACTCCTGTGTTAGTTAGTGCTTATATGATAGACTCCCTACTGAACCGCCATGTTTGGGTGCTGTATAGGGTGCCAGCACTGTACAATTGCTGATCAGGGTACAAAGCAGCTTTACATGAGGACTTCTGATGTTCAAAAGTGATGGAGCGAGCAACGCAGCTGCTGGCAGCTGGGGAGCTCTACTCATGTTTATCACCCCTAATTGTACCCATTCCCTACCTCAATCTTATAGCCAGTTGCAGTTACAGTACAATGGGTCCATCCCAAACAGGCCTGGTTCTCATACGTTAGTTTTCCCTCCCATCGGACAATCCCACCTCCTCCAACACCAACCTCGGCAACTGGGAAACCCTGGACTCCTCCGGCACGGGCACACCTTTTGCATCCACCTCCACCTCCACCTCCACCTCCACCCTTCGCCAACCCCAACCAACCAACCCCAATCCCAAGTCTCCAGCCCAGTACATACAGACATATATACATACATATCCAGACCATTCGTTCGTTCCTATCTTGTATCTTCCTTTCTGATATCCTTGGTCCAGAAAATCGCATGCAGATTTGATTCAGAAGGCAATGCGCCCCTCCTCCCGCCTCTACCTCCGCCTTCAGCTCAATTTCAGTCACCGAATATCATATTCCCATCCTCAATCCTTCTGCAAAAGATTTCTGACCACGATGCCGCGGCTGAACCCCGTTTCTCAGGTACTGTCCCTTCCCCCATTCACCATTCACCCAATGAGACAATTCCCCCATTCCCCGAAAGGATATCAGAGAAATACCAAATCCCCAGTTCAGCATCCCATTGGTCTCCCCGGTGCTACCACACGCGCAAAGAGGACAGTTGGAAGGAGGAGATGACGTAACACAACCCTACTTCCACCCTCAACCTTTTTACTGTCAATGGCCCAGAACACACAGAAGAGAAGCCCAATGCTTGGACATTGAGGATCACACAACATACTCAGTACGATTTATAAGTCTGTCTTCATGGCTGATCAAATTTACTTTCCTGTGGATGAGAGTAGGCTGCCATCGACAGACTCAGACAGTATGCGCCGCCGCCGACGAACTACGACCTCGCTCCGCTGTCCCGGCGCGCGGCGGTCTTGGTGCTGCTGTACGCGGACCGGGAGGGGGCGTTGAGGGTGGTTTTGACGATGAGAGCGAAGACGTTGAGTTCTTGTATTGATTGACCTTCCCCTGTATCTTGGACTTCGGGGAGCGCTGGCTGAGTCTGATGCTGATGATGACGGGTTTTTGACGAGTAGATGCTGGACAGGCTGCGTTACCGGGTGGTGAGTACATGTCCATTTCCTTGCTTGACTCTTTATGGATCGAGAGCTGATTCACTACAACCAAGGCCGCGCCGATTCTCTGGCCGAAACACCCTTTCAGACGGCCCGCCGCGAGGCCTACGAAGAGATCGGTCTACCGCAGGAGGACAGCAGTCTGCCCCGGCCCTTTCGCGTGGAGCATCTCTGCGAATTGCCGGCGAACCTCGCCCGGACGGAGCTGGTGGTCCGGCCGTGTGTGGCGTTGCTGCATTCCTACGACGAGGCCACGGCCGAGAACGCCGACCCCGAGGTGTCGTTGATTCCCCGGTTAAATGCCAAGGAGGTGGCGGCGGTGTTTACCGCCCCATTCCAGGATTTCCTGCGCATCAAGGGTGAGACAGATCCCGAGTGGTATCGGGGATCGTGGACGGAGTGGCATGAGAGTCGGTGGCGAAGTAAGCTTTGTCTTCCCTATTTCTTCTGCGACTTTTGTCTGGAGGAATGGCCCTAAGAGATGTGCTTGCGATGGCGCTAACGCAAACCTCCTACCAAAAAGTGCATCAATTCTTCGTTCCAGTTCGTTCGGAGGAAGTAGTCAAGCCGAAGAATGCGAACGAAGAACAGCAACACCTCCTCAGTCAGCTTGAAAAGCAGAAGAACGAATCCGCGGCGGCGCGGTACCGGGTCTGGGGCATGACCGCTCGGATGATGGTGGATGTGGCGCGAGTCGCGTATGCACAGGAACCAGAGTTCGAACATAACAGCCACTTTGGGGACGAGGCGATGATCTCACGCCTGCTGAAGGTGGGCCGCTTGAGCGCTGTCCGGAAAAAGGGGGATCAGTTGACCAAGGAGGACATGAAGTTGGCTGCTAAGCTCAGTTGAGAGCTGCCATCCCCCTGCATATATTATGATGACACATGACGAATTGCATGAGAACAAGACGCAAGTCCGGTCGAATAGACGGCTGATGATGTTACCAGCATAAGTGGCTAAGCATCAATCCCACATAGCAAACATTTCTGAAGCCCCGTAAGCTTAGCCCAACAGAGCAACTTCGCCTGGTTATCTTGCCCACGGGCTAGGATGCATGGACGAGGAGCTGAAGATCATTGACGGGGATGATTTGGGATTCTGATCCCGCTCGAAATTATAGCAAGGTAGCGTGCTGCAGAACTCAACATTGGGGCTGTTGGGGCGACACAGATGAAATAGCACTAGCTGGCATCCATGCTCATAACGTAGGCTACCAAGCGCAGCAGACCATCCTAGAGGCTCAAGAGCCCACACCAAACCAAATCTCAAGGTATGGTCAGTGATGACACAAATGTTGGACCTCTCTCCGCGCAAGACTGTCTGAAGGCCGTAGGATATTCCTTGAATCACCGTCCTAAATGCAGCCGCCAGACTAGTATCCTTCAAGCTTCGTAAATGCTGCGCTAGCGCATTGGGCAACACAGCACCCGACAGTCTATACTCAAGCTCGGTCTCGTCACACAATCCCTCATATTCCCCCGTGCCGAAGTCGGACGGCGCCACGCGAGACCGGGGGCCTGCCTCCTGCCTCCGAAGCCCCAGCCCGGGTGTGACAAATTCCCCCAATGCACGATGCACCAACTGAAGATCGGTCGCACTTGATTTGTAAAATCCCAAGCAGGTATCCCATTGCTAGGAGACTGAAAGCTCCGGTGGCGCCCTTTGCACTCCTCGTTGTTGATTGCTTTCAATGCACGTATCCGTCGGCTGACGCTAGTTTCTGCGAACAGCCAGCGGACCTCTCCATGAACCACATCTCCGGTAAAAGGGGGTTCCCTCGGTTCTCAAACTCTGGGGTCCGGTATTTGTCACTCTTGATTTGACTCGGTGGTGGTTTCCGTGGTTATCTCCGTGATTATGTCGATTCAGAGGTGTTTGCGTGGTAGTGCAGTCAACCTTGGGTTTTGTACTACCTGACCTGCAGTGATTGACGCTCTGACCTCGGGATTTAGGTCAATGATGATAGGCCGCCAATAGCTTGTACTTCAAGGTGACAAATGTAGGACCTGTTCATGATGGTGGTTGACATGGAACGGGACAAGACTTCTGCTATAGTCCTAGTAGGAAATGAAGTCCAAAGCATAGGTTCCTGCAAAACCAGATTGCGTCGGTCCATCATTTAGCCTGCAGCTATGAATGACCAGGAAGGCGGCTGGCTCTTATCATTTCGAGGGACCATTGCATGGACAATGGAATATCGGCTGGTGTATGAGTAATAGGTAACTGATAGAAGACAAAGGTTCGTGTGTCTGTCAGCAAGATGGTAAAGAGTGATTGGGACTCTAGAGAGAGATCATTGCCCATACCGTACGCCTCGGACACCACTTTCCACTGATCCATCGGAGGAGATGGCAGTCGAAGACCTTGCATCTTCTAGCTCACTCTCAGAAGAGTCTCGTGATGATATGCAGGGCAAGGAATGACGACACGAGATGGGTTTTCTTCAGACCTCCTGCATGATGCATCGACGTTGTGTGAGGTTTATTGCCTGGGTCAGAGATGGCAGCTGCAAGTTTGATGGTATGGTTGGCTCTCGAGGTACCATTCCGTGCCTTGATATTGTAGCCATGCTTGCTTTAGAGAAGTTCTCATCGATAGCAATTCGCATCTTAGTTGGAAACTTCTCCAGAACACACGATGGACATTCCCGATGATGCCCCAGTCATCCCCGGTTAGAAAATACAGGCCGTCAATGACTGCGGAGATTAAAGAATAGGAAGGAGTGCATTGATTCCAGTTGATCTTGCATTGATTCGATCTGCTTGCTCAATCTGATCACCTGATCACCGCCCACCACCTACTGTCGCATTTGCTTAGTGTATGATAGTAAATTTCTACGTTTCATCAAATTCATGATTAATCAGGCTACGCAATTGATGGATCACAGTACTTGTCTTAGTAAGAGAGCGAGATTAATTGCTGTTCCTCCCCCATGTTGTTTGGGTGACCTCTGCGTATCCAGCTGTGAGAAATTATCCAGCTGAAATGGCGAGTCAAACCTGTCTTAGATGCTTGGTGAGGCATTTACAACTGGTATCCAGCCAAGGTCGGGCAGCGGTTACTATTGATCAGGCAATCCTTCACATCCCTCACGACCCTGACCTCGTATTTCTGTCTGCTGATCGTCTTGAGTCTCACCGACTCACTCCGGCTGTCCAAGAATCCATCTTGATGCTTGGTACTGGAAAAGCTACAAAGCATGTGGGTAGTACCGGCTTGAATGTGACCAAGAACACGAACAAGAGTAATGGTGATGTCAGACAGGATGGTCCCCGGTGCCGATCAAAGCATTGTTGGCAGGTTGACGGTGAAGGAGGAAATATGCGGTCTGTCCTCCAATCGTCAGGATGGCGGGCCGCCGCCGCCAAACTCGGCAGCAACAGCAATAATGCCCCCCCATAAGATCGACCTCCACCGGGCGGCATATCTGAAACAGATCGATGGTGGTGCCAGTGGGCCAGATCCCTGAAAGCATGAGCGGCGACTTGTGCGATTGGCGGCCCCCCCTTAAGTCTCTCTTGTTCTAGAAGGTTCATAAGGGAAGCGGTGTTCGTCTTGTTGAGCTTCTTTGCGCAGGAGAGTGGAGCGGGACTGTTCGGTCGTGAGGGACATGGCCTTGCTCCATCCAGCACGATATCAGCAAAACCTGGAATAGGGGTCTCACTGTGCTGTTCACCGTCTCATGGGAGATGATCGGTGATCTACTCGGGACTCGGGACCAGCATTTCATCATCTCCATCCGAAATATGCCCGACTCGCATCCGTTGCACAGCATGTCCGCTGCGAAAGACGTTTGTGACGTCGGATATTGACAACAGTTGCCTTTAATGTTGTGCCAACGGATCAGATGATCGCAATGGCTGGTCTCGTCTCGGGGACATCGGGCTGATGGCCGCTGCTTTTCTAGTGATTTCACACTCAAGGAACGAACTGTGGAGGCAAGCAAGAACGAGGGGGAGGGGGGACTGGAAAGAGACCAGAACACCCAAGAGAGAGGTCAATTGAACGGCACGAGCCGGGTACTATATGACCTGTCAATGTTTGGACCACGACTATCTCTTAGTTCCTTGCAAGTGTTGCTCCACCAGCCAGTCGATCCCGGACATGGCAAAGGTTAGGTTGGAGATCGACCAGTGTACCGAAGAACAAGAAGAAAAAGAAAGGTAGAGCAACACGAGCATTTCGCAATGCTAGATGAAGGTAGTGATCTGATCGAAGACCAGGAAAGGCCTTAGTGAATAAAAACAATGAATATTATGGGCTGAAGAGGACGGGTGTCGTGGTGGCGATGTTGTGTCACGGGTGCTTTAGTTTTGTACTAAGCCACGAACAAAGAAAGAAGCGAGGGAGGGAGGCTCTTTCTCCGAGGTCGGATTAGAACCGGCCGAGCATCTTGCTGAGCTCAAGCAGAAAGAATAACGTGGCAGCGTAATGGAAGGAAAAGGCAACCCACAGGGAGATCCTCCCTACCGCTATGTGATCTGTCCTAATGTATGTCATGCTAAGCGAAGTCTAACTTAATTTCATTTTTGGGATTTATTTTTTGCCGTAGCTGCAGCAGTCAGGCACCGATTCCTGAATGGCTGTCTCCCAGCAGATAATATAGATTATGTTTTTCGAATTCTTGACATTCGGCATGTCCGAAGAGAAACTTGAAGAGAGACAGACACAAGGCAAGGGAAGAGAGGGAATGTGGTTGAAAGTGGAAAAGACAGGCGACGGAGAAGGCTTGTACTCCGTACAGTACGCAGGACATCATCAGGGCTGATTGATGTTTATCGGGCAACGGAGAAAAGGGCTAGACTCGACGGGGACGATCGGACTAACTACCTACTACCTAGTAAAAGCACTACTACTGTAGGCCAGCAGTCAACAGTAAGCAGTAAGCACACTCTTCCTTCTCAGCCCTTCTTTAGGCCTTCTCAGGTCTTCGTGTTCAATTTCCATCTCCCGTTAGTTCGTTTATTGTTATTCATCACCATCACCTGAACCTGAACCTGAACCTTCACTTTCACCACCCATCGGGCTTTCGTATGGAAACAGGGAACCCCCCATCTCGATCAAGGTCCATTCCAGGTCCATCCCTTGCATGGATGTGTCACTTCAGAGGCTGTTCACGACACCATGCCCATGATGACCACGGCGATCCTGCAGCCGACCAGGAACTGGCCCCGAGAATTTGAGATATATCGGGGTTCTACTTTCTTGATTGATTTTGAAGATTAAGTCCAAGATCAACCCCCAATTACATAGTAATATCTAAACAAGCCAAGCGGGTCCAGCCATCCCTTTGGGACAATTTAGCACTCTCTACACCGGACTAGAATCCAGCCATCTTCAGCTCTCGCCCATAATGCGGGAAACTCCGTCAGTTAACCAGGCAGAACAAACTAGGGATGAGCTGGTTCTGGACAGATCATGGATGGATGGATGGACCATGAATAAAATAAGAATAATATATGCTACTCATAATAAATATAATAAATATATAAATAAATAAATAAATAATGCGACCTCGTTGAGCTGCAGCCTCCATCCCCCTTTCGACGCTAGGCCAGCCTCATGCATATCGCATCGCAACCAGCAGCCAAAGCAGCCAAAGCAGCCAAAGCAGCCAAAGTATTCAGTCAATGACCGAGCTGTTCGCTGCCTGTACCCGATCCTCTCTCTCTTGTCTTGCTTCAACCTCCTCTTCCTCCTCGTTTCATTCGCTTTTAACCCCTCCTTTATCATCCTCCCTCCCCATTCCTTGTGTGCCGCGTTTTGCTTTCCTTCTCTTTCCCTCTTTCTCTTCTTCCCTTCCCTTCCTTTCAGTCTAATTCTGGGGTGGAACAAACTATGGTTCTGGCCTTTTCTTTATCACCATCTGCAATCCCTTTGCAGTCCCGCAGAAGAACCACGGCAACTGGTTGAAGATGAAAAGGACTGGCCACCATTGACTCGATCGACTCGCAGCCTGTCATCCCGGACGCCAACAAAGGTTAAAAAGTGCACTGAGCAGCACGCGACGGGTGATAAAAGAAGCAAAGTGCCTGACTGACTAAACTATTATTACGACTCGACTTCGTCCGGTCCAATTGCTGGGTCCAACGCATGCTCCATCGGGTTTTCAGGCCATACATAGCCTGAGCCTAGGCCAAAGCCTAAGCCTACTACTATCTCTCTTCAGAACTTCACTGGCTACTCCCCTCGATTCCTTGACTCTCTTTTCAATTGTGACTTACTATTACCAACCTACTTATTGAACTTGACTGGTTGTTTCATCCCTGGAGGAAGAGAACAAGTCAGAGGTGTCGGTCTCACTTTCATTGAGTGACCCCTCTCTGGTTTATACACTCTCCACTTCACTCCACCTTCATTAGCCGCCCATCGGCCCGTCAATCAATCATCAATCTCCAACCCCACTCCGATCAACATGTTTCCTCCATCCTCGTTGGCGCTGCCACGAGAAGCTCCTCCTGTGAGACCGTCTCGGTCCTTGGAAGGATTGGAACAAGTCATCCCTCCTCGAATCCCTCAGCCGCCGTCTGTTCGCCCAACCTTGCTTTTAGATAAACCGCTCCCCGAGCTGCCCGCCAAACCTCTACCAGAGGCTCCCTCAATCATGGATGCTGGCTCAACCGCCTGGAGCGACGACAGCAGCATGGTTTCCAGTTACTATGGCAGCCGACGGTTTTCCGAAGTGTCTACTACCGAGAGCTACCCCGTATTTGTTCGCTCAGGGTCCGATGATCTGACCGAGCTAGTCGATCATCCTCCCGCCTCCGCCCCCATTGATCAATATGGGGATTCTAAACCGCTGGCCATTACCGCCACCTTCTTACACGATGCGCATGTCGACCGACCAGCCCCTTGGACCGTCAAGCGAGCCGGTCCTAATCACTATTTCCGCGAGAAGAAATGGGACTTTTTCCCAGAACTCGCGCCTCAATCCGCCTTACCTTCCTGTACCACCAACCATGCCGCTGCTTCTCGGAAGAAGAACAGTAGTCGGTTGAACCTCGCGGTCTTCGACTTCTCCAAGTCACGCGGTCGCTGGAGCTCATCCGACAAAGGGGGACGCGCTCTTGCGCATGATGTTCGAGACTCGATTCGATCTTACATGCAACGCCGCTTATCCAAACATTCGGTAGACCGCGACACTGCCCGGCCGAGCTCGCGGCCAGACTCGCGACCCGACACAGTATCTTCGGACTATACGCGCAACCAAACACCATCGATTGAGTGGACGCTGTCGAAAGAACGCACTGATGCAGTGAGCCCTCTGATGCCACCTAGTCCCGTGGACTTTCCCATCTCAGGCAAGCGGCTGTCCCGAGCGTCATCACGATCCTCACGATCGACAGTCAGCGCTCGAGTAAAACGCCCGCCCCCTCTTACCCTGTGCAAGAAGCAGCTCTCTGGTCCTCTGAGCCCTTATCTGAAACATGGGGCTTCCCTCTGGGAAAAGCCGGGCCGCGAGAAGCGCGTGAGCTATCGGCAAAACCGCCAGGTGCGGTTTCCGAAGTATGCAAAGAGGAGCCCGCCAACACCGAAAGGGTTCATCTCGTCGGCCACGCCTCCTCTGACACCTCCGGCCCGCTCCCAGATCCAGCAGAACACTCGGGACTACGTCAAGGCGTTTCACAATGGGACCTCCCACCTGCTGGGTGCTATCGGTGGGGCTCGGAGGAAAATCACTGGGGCCAAGCTTGAGCGACGACACTCGCAGCTGAAGTCACAAATCCGACTCATTGGCCCTGTGAGTCCATATAACACCCAGGGACAGACTGATCCATGGGTATAGGCCTTGGCAGTCACTCGCTTCCTATTCTCTCCATCTTTTACCATATTTGATGTGTGTGGTCAACACTATATTTCTGGTTTAGTAGTCATATTAGCGTGCTTCTTGCCCTCATTCTTCTTATATTTCACATTTGTTGTTTATACTTGATATCCCGTTGGCACTCTGCAGGTTCTATGTCAGGCGTTGCGGTTTCGTGCTAAGCGAGCTCTAAGAATGTTAGTTTATAGTCACGGTGCGCCATTCATGACATTGATTTATGACACCATCATGGTTCAGACCAAATGATACACTGTTAGCCTTTTAGCCTTGATTCTCCTCTTTAATCCCCTCCCCCCCCACCACAAAGTCTCTCAACATGTCAACTGCACCCCGAAGAATGTGACCTGAAACACGTGCCAGGGCCGGACTGCTGTCGCCCCTTGCGGACCTCGCAACGTTGCCCGAGTCACCTACAGGATTTGTCATTGGCGTGCATGAATCGCATCTCCTGCATGCTACAACCCGCTCATTCCTGATGAAGGGCGTCTATGTATGCACCATCCTGTCCCCTTGTACCACCCTCGGGAAATTCAACCACGCTAGCAGCCTGACTTTCAGGATACCGGCATTAAATGTGCTGTCACTGTGAGTCATGATTTAAATTGCGAGGGAGCAGTAGAATGTATCAGACTGAGGGATGTGGAACATTCTTGCTTGTCACATCCAGACCCATGTTTTTGAGGACGATGGGTGCATTTGCGGGGTTGTGGAGTTGCGGAATGTGTTCTTCTGTACCTTGCAGGTGTCAATAAGTGGGTGATTGTTTGGGTTGGTGATCTTCTTCTGATCTAGTTCTCTGCTGCGATGGTAGTACTCGTGAGTTTGTATACGTATCTATGTTGTCGATGGAAATGCTTGGGGGGTGTGGGAGGTAGGCGAACCGTACTGCTTTGGACATTCACTTTAAGTCCTTAGAATGGATGAGGTGAAATTTCTTGTCTTGTGGATTGTTGGGTGAGATGGCAGCATAGCTGAGTATTCACTTCTTATCTGACAGCGAATTGACCTAGATTTGAAAGGACTTGCTTATCTCTCATGTTAGTCTTCAGTCTCATCTCAGTTTTGGTCGCTGATTTCTTGATCTTCTCCATACGAACCCAAGCCCGAGCTGGGAGATGAATAAACATCTTGACTACAAAATCAAAATCAGACTTTCTGTAACTGAGAACTGCTGAAGATGATATAACCTGGTGAATACTTCACCCAAGTCACGTCTTGTCAGTCCCTCGGCCTTCAGCATAAGTAGAGCCTCCCTCCCCTCATCCTCCCTCCTCCTTTCCACAACCTTCCACTTCGCCTCTACCAAAACCCTCAGTTTCCACCCCACTCATCCCAACACCATCCTACGAGCCCTGACACTGGTATTATTTATCTTCAGGCATGTCTAGTGGAATCATTTTCCACGAGTTCAGACCACTATCTCCTTACCATCTTCTTTCTCCCACGATCCTCTTACTGTGAGGGTTGCTATTCGACACCATGGCCAGGAAGAAATCCGATTGACACAAATAACACCCAGCCTCATCTTCTTGCCAAGCGCCAGTGATTGCAAAAGTAAGAACATCCCCAACACACAAAAGTCCTTCCACCGTCAACTCATACACTGAACGTCTAATCCGAACAGCTTGTCTCTCGAACGGAATCAGTGATCTTCTTCTTCCTCAGATCACTGCCGCACCTCATGTTGAGGTGCACCGACTCGAGTGTGGGCCCAATCATGTTTCCTTGAGGATTGTCATGGCAAAGGTACCAGATGTTGTTTGCATCGTGCAGCACCCTCTGGAAAACCTCGATGCGTGCATTCGCAATAAGTGCATTCCTCTTTCGACCAGGCAGCAGCACAAACCAATGTTCTGTTTTCGATTTCCATTTTCTATTGCTCTGTTGAGCAGAGGCTTTTCTTATGGGACCGACAGCGGCCTGTAAAAGCGACCCATTTCTGCGACACGCAGGCAACTGTCGGGACCGACAGCAGCACACAGCGACTTTTTGTTTCTTATTGCCCTGTTGAGCAGATGCTTTTGACGTCGGACCGACAGCAGCCTGCAGGGCTAAAGTACTTGTTAGGAAAGAAGAAAAGAGGTGGGCAGTAACGCCCCGTCAATTCCGGCTGCAGATACAGGATTGACTTACTCAACCGGAGTCTCGCAAAGTAAGTCCAATGGTTTTGCTCTTGTGTTTGTCGACCAAGCTGCTCATGATATGCTCCTATGTACAGAAGTCTGCGATCTCCTCCATTTGGAACTCTCATAGCTTTTTAGCTGAGGAAACCTTTGCTCAAGGTACTTCAAGTACGGAGTACTTCGGTTTAGATTGTCGAAAGAGACGAAGAGCTTGAGATCAAGACGGCGGAGGAGCGTCACAATTTCGAACGGTGGAAGGCCAAGTGCACTCACTGTATTTACAAAACCGACTTTAATCGGTCGACCTTAGCCCTCTCCGCTAGGGACGGTACTTGCTTGGTTTGGTGTGCTCGATCCTGAAGTCGAATTTCTACGCCTACTGTGGTCCACCTTCCTCAAGGGCATTGAGCTGGCTTAGGGTTGAGGCTATGATACTTGTTTGTCTTGTTTGTTCTAAAGAAGATGACTATACTGTGATCTCAAAGACCGGAACTCGTGCAACAGCCGGAGCTTGTTAGACAACCTCGAAAGCCAGTGCCTTCGCCCTTTAATATAGATCTGTACGTACGTGCTTTCCATCCTCAACACTCTAGCTATCACCGATAAACACTCTCATCCTGCTTTCTCCTCCTGAGATTGGCGAAGTGCCCTCAAGGTCTAGTTTTTAAGTAGACTAATGCTCAGCCAGATACAGGCTTTACTCAAGCATGTTTGGCCTTCTGCCAGGTCATGCTGGTTGCTCGACCTGCCTCTCGAGCTCATCCTGGAAATAATCTCCTACCTCCCGCCTGCCTCGCAGGCTTGCTTTGCCCTGACCTGCAAGCCTCTCTACAACTGTTTTTCGTACGTGCTGAAGGATGAGGCGCTCTGCTTTCCGCGCCTGCTGAACAATCTCAATCCCTTGATCTCCCTGAACCAGAAACATGTGGTCCGGAACCAATTTCTCCTTCTGCTTCAAAACCGTCGTTGGAGGTACTGTGCAGCCTGCCTCAAATTACATCCTCGCAAGGAATTCCCGCGGCGGCTCCGGAGCTTGACACCATCCATTACGCGAAAGTGTGCGCCATTCGCCGGGATCCTCGACCTTTGCGCCTGCACTAGCCTAACGCCTCGCGGGATGGAACGGCTGACGCGATCACTCCAAGGGGCAATATGCGAACGGGATCAGCGATATCCCATTCTCGGAGAGGAACCGGATGGACGATACCAGTTTTCGCGCGACGATCAAGGTAACCGTACCTTGACGCACACATGCTCTTCACCTTCGCAAGCCAAAATCACGTGCAGCCTGGAGATGACAATTTCGTCCGACGGCGCAGACAGTCTCGTAGTAAGGACATACTACCACTATAGATTCCGCAAGGCACCCCCAGCTGCGATCTGGTGCAAGAAGATCCCTACCTGTCCTCACAGGGACCTTAATTCCGAGAGATACTTTCCGCACAGAACTTGTTTCGCTTGTGCCGCATGCAGTAAATGGATCACGGGTGACTTGCGGTCCCTGACTGGTACGATGATGGTTACTCGAGTGTTAAGCACGGATAACTCTCGCGCAAAGACCCACCACCAATTCCGCTGCCCTGATGAGGGATCCTATTCCTTGCACGCGTGGAAACTCTGTGGTGGGCCAAGGCAATGCCATTCCTATATGCACTGAATGTGTATTAAATGAATAGGATAGAATGGAACACAAAGCTTGACAGCCCTTTCGCAGTACAACCCCCCATTTAGACGTTGATGATTTGATATATACTTTCATTCTGGTATCGCTGCACGGGGCTTTAGCTCCAGCAAGACCCGTTGAACATCTTCCCTCAGCTTAGCTAGCTCTTCATCCACGGTCCCCAAAGCATGCCTGGCCTTGACATCGTGATGCAGCTCCACTAACTCCTTTGCTTGACGGAGCTGGTCCTGTTCCGTCTGTATAGCAGGTGTTTCTTCCCTGTTGCTGGGCTGTGATTGTGTCTCTTCAGGGCGGGAATCCAATCTCTCTTGAATGGTCACGAGTGCCAGAGCATCATTGTAATCCTGCGAGACATCAGTCTTTGTCTAGCATAGAGTTTGAGCTCTACTCGACCGGCGGCTGGATGAGAGGGAGGCACAAAACCTACACAGACGCGCAGTGACGTGAGATCGGAGAGGATTTCCGCTACTTGCATGGTGACGAGGGTAAGTTATCAACTTGTAGAATGCGATCCTTATCAGCTGCGCTTCATTGACCGGTCTTGTGTCGCGACGGGGTCAACAAGGTGGAAGGCGGCTGGGTACAGCCCGCGTGACGTAAGAAAGTCCATTTCAATCCAGGCCATTCGTTGTTGTGGCATGCCAGTTACACTGACACTTGATCGCACCCATCACATCTCACTCTTCTATACACCTGTTGTATAATCTCCCACCTCTCGGTTCATATCTCAATGTGAAGAATAACTAATCGAAATGACACACCAGTATTTCCCCAGGACGGGGTGCCACCCCGGCTCCAACCTCCGAAGCTCGGAGAATCCGAGCTCTCCGCAATGAAAAAGCGCGGAGGGCCATTCCGCCTCCCCGGCCGATTATATTCTTATCCGCCCTGCCATCGCATCCCCAACCCTCTGCAATTCTTACGCACTTTGACTCCTCTCCTCGCTGCAATTCGGACACACAACAAACACAATGGCGTCTGCGATCAAGGCTCAGTGCAGAAAGGTCATCTGCATTGGCAGAAACTATGCGTACGGTCCCTTTGTTCACGGAACCATCGATGACCACGCTCGCCAGGCTAACGGACGTCTTTCTCTAGCGATCACATTACCGAGCTCAACAACACCAAGCCCAAGCAGCCCTTCTTCTTCCTCAAGCCCTCGTCTTCCATTCTCCTTCCCGGCCAAGGTCCCGTCCTGCGCCCCCAGGGCACCAAGTTGCACTATGAAGTCGAACTCGCTCTCGTGATGGGCAAGACGGTGCGGGACCTCGACCCGGAGGACAGCAAGGGCGCATTGGATGCGATTCACAGTTCGTGCCCCCTCTTTCCTCCCCCTCCCCCCCCCCCCCCCCCCGCCCTGCCACAATCCAAAGCATTCTGGCTAAGCATCTCTGTGATACCTAGGCTACCTCCTCGGCATCGACATGACCGCCCGCAACGTCCAAGAAGAGGCCAAGAAGAAGGGACTCCCGTGGACCATCGCCAAGGGCTTCGACACGTTCCTGCCCATTTCGCAAGAGATCACCAAAGCGCGTCTGCCCGATCCGCACAACGCCTTCCTGCGCCTGAGCGTGGGCGCCGAGGAGCGCCAGGCCGACTCGACCGGCCTGATGCTCTACCGCATCCCTCGCCTCCTGGCCGAGATCTCCCGCGTCATGACGCTCGAGAAGGGCGACCTGGTCTTGACGGGAACGCCCAAGGGTGTGGGCGAGGTCAAGTCCGGGGACGTGATGACGGCGTCCATCGAGGTGGACGGCAAAGAGCTCGAGGAGGGGCGTATCCAGGTCGAGGTCCAGGACCGCGAGGGCCGCTACCGGTACGCCGAGACCTAGAGTATTGGGTCGAATGAGGATGTAGTGGGTCTCAGAAACAATCAGTATATATACACTTACACATACAAATACATACCCCCTCAAATGAGATTTCAAGATTCTCTTAGCCAGCTCAATGACCCATCATCATCGCCCTCGCAATGAGAACATCCTCCTCATCAGCCGGAACAATCGGGATGAATCGTCTCGCTCTCGTCCTCTTGCGCACGATCCCCCGATTCTCCAACACCTCAAACCAATTCCTGACACCACCCTGACTCTTGATCGTCCGTCGTGAACCACTGCCACAAGCCCCATCCGCATCACCCTGCACAGCAACAGCAACCTTACAAACCTCCCCCCTCGCCCGCCCAGCCATCCCAGCAACCATCACCCCCGAACCACCACAGACATCATCATCCCGCCCCTCTCCTTCACCTTCTCCACCATCACAACAATCCAAACCCCCACTGTCCCACGTAGACGCAGTACTTGTACTCTCCCCCTCACCCGTGGAAGACAACCCACCCCCCCTCCCCAACCCCCACCCCAGTCCCACAGGTATACCCACCACATGCCCCAACCCAGTAGTAGCACCAGCACCACCACCACCACCAGGAGCAGCGGGCATCGAATCCGGCACCAGAACCTCCGTCTCCCCCTCCCCATAACCACCATTATTCCGCCCATCCAAACCCCCCCACGCATCCTCCACCCCGACAACCCGAACCTGCAACCCCTCCACCAACCGTCTTACCTCCCCCACCTCCCCGCGAACGAGGTCCTCAGCCCTCTGCATCCGCCTGTCCACGTCCTGCAATCCCGCCTGCTGCAGCACAGAAACCCGGTGGACTTGCGCGCGCACATCCTGGAGCTGGTCTGTTAGGGCGGTGATAGTGCGCTCCGCGGCGGCGAGGCGGGCGGCGAGCTCGAGGTTCTCGCGGCGGAGTTCGTGGGCCCAGAGGAGGGTTGTTGGTGTTGTTGTTATTGGTGCTTTAGTAGGTGATGCGGTAGTAGTGGCTGTAGCGGGAGCGGGAGCGGGAGCAGGAGCGGTTGCTGGGGGTGGTGGTGGTGGTGGTGGTGGTGGTTTTCCAGGGGTTGTGGTTGTGGTTGTGGTTGTGGTTGTGGTTGATGGCATGGTGTTTGCGTTCTGTTGAATGGTTGTTGTGGATATGGGATGGAGTGTTAGAGGTGGGTGGAGGATGGGATTGTTGGTTTTGCGGTATGATGAGGGTGTGGTTGGGCGTAGAGTATGATAGGTTTCTGTGGGGAAAGGGTAGGTAGGAGCGTGTTCTATGTGTACTGTGTACTTCGTGGGTTGGTGATGTTGAGGATGAGCGGTGATGGATGTAGATTATTTGTTGGTGGTTTGGATGGTTGGGTTGGGTTGGGTAGGATGGGTATGTAGGTGTAGATGTAGATGGATGCTGAGTCCGAAGGTTAAAAGAATGAGGTATGTGGTGGAGACAGACAGGGAAGAGTGCTAGGGGGAGACAACAACAGTAACTCTACTAGAAGACTGGATATTGACTAGCTGACTGCTGACTAGCTGACGGAGATATAGATACTTCTCGACAGCTAAATACACAAAAGCCAGAAAGTATGATACCAAACTCGCAACACTGCACTGGCACCATAGGAAAACAAGCGGTACCTTTCTCGTCTATCGTAATGAACACAGGGATACAAGCCCAGTCGGAGCCAGGGGTTCATACACATCATCATCTCCATCTCCGTCTCCCCGCATCCTTGCGGCAAAAGAGAAAAAAAAAGCCGTGGAACGAGAATAATCACATTTTAAGTGCCCGACCTTCCGACCAAGTATGAACGTAACATCCTCGACCAGCCAGAGCGAGCAAGGCACAAAATTCAAATGGGAAAAAGCGTGAGAAAAGGCGTTTCCGGAAGCGAGGAACCATGAATTACAGCAATAAAACCGCACGAACGTTGTCGCATCTCCATAACAAAAAGAAAAAGGAAAACCATAAACAGTAAGTATTCGACAAGAACACGCAGGACATGATGGCATGGCCACTGCAGGCCCCTGCCGCCCACTGCTAAAAAGAGAAAATGCTGGAGACACAGAAAGCCACTTTTTGAAGGATTCTCCTTTACCAAGATAAGCATGACGATGACAGAACGTCTTTCCCACCGCAGCTCACCCTTGGAGCGTTATTGGCAACTGCATTCGTAATCCGCATCGAGGGGAATGAGGTGATTCGGGAATTAAGGTTTTTAGATGAGGTCTGCCAGCTTGTTAGCATCATCATCATCACTATCTTAACCAAGTCAAACTTACCAGCAACGTTCATGGGCATCTCCTCGATCTGGGTGCTGTAGAACTGCTCGATCTCGCGCATCATACGGACGTCGTCAGCGGTGACGAAGTTGATGGCAACACCCTTACGACCGAAACGACCACCACGACCGATACGGTGGATGTAGTTCTCACGGTTGGCGGGGAGATCGTAGTTGATGACCAGGGAAACCTGCTGGACATCGATACCACGGGCCAAAAGGTCGGTGGCGATCAGGACACGGGAAGATCCGGAACGGAACTCCTTCATGATAACATCACGCTGGCCCTGCTCCATGTCACCGTGCATAGCGGAGACAGTGAAGTCACGGGCAGTGAGCTTGTCGGTGAGCCAGTCGACCTTGCGGCGGGTGTTGCAGAAGATGACGGCCTGGGTGATGGTGACAGTCTCGTACAAGTCGGAGAGGGTGTCGAGCTTCCACTCCTCCTTCTCGACGGCAATGTAGAACTGCTTGATACCTTCGAGGGTAAGTTCCTGCTTCTTGACCAGGATACGGACGGGGTCACGCATGAACTTGGTGGTGACCTCAAGGACATCCTGGGGCATGGTGGCAGAGAGCAGGGTGACCTGGGTGGACTGGGGAAGGAGCTGGAAGATGTCGTAGATCTGCTCGGTGAAACCACGCTAATCATGCCGTTAGCATCGCCGGTCAACCACCGCGGTCCAGTGATGAACTTACAGAAAGCATCTCATCGGCCTCGTCGAGGATGAACAGCTTCATCTGGTCGGTCTTGAGGACGTGGCGCTGGATCATATCGTGGATACGACCGGGGGTACCGACAACGACCTGGGGGCCGTTGCGGAGAGCGTTGATGTCGTCACGGACGTTGGTACCACCAATACAGGCGTGGCACTCAATGTTCATGAAGTCACCGATGGCGATGACGACCTTCTGGATCTGCTGAGCCAACTCACGGGTGGGAGCGACAATCAGGGCCTGGCAGGCCTTGAGGTTGTGGTCGATCTTCTGGAGAGCGGAGATGGAGAAAGTGGCAGTCTTTCCAGTACCGGACTGGGCCTGGGCGATGACATCGTTACCTGAAAAGATGGTTAGTCTTGGAATATACGATATGTGGAAAGTCGTTTGAAACGTACCCTTGATGATGGGGATGATGGCACGCTGCTGGATAGCAGAGGGACGCTCGAAACCGTAAGCGTAGATACCTGATTGTCGTCAGTTTGGTGCCCGCACTGACCCCACCGGAGCGGATCAGAATTTGTATCACATACCGCGAAGGAGCTCGGGCTTGAGGTCCATGGAGTCGAAGGAGTCGGTGATCTCATCGTAGTTGGACTCGATCTGTCCTGTTGTCGTTGAAGTCTCTCGTCAGTTCATCTGTTACAGTGTTTCGCATGGCCGTGTCCGTAGATGCAAGAAAATTTCCACCGTTCTAGCCGAACCCTCTAGCGGAATGACCGAAACAAGCCCCCTTCCGAAGCATACATCTCTCTTGAAGATAACAAAAAGAATATTCGCAGTTGAAAATAGTCGAAAAAGAACGTACCCTCGGGGATCTCCTCCAAACCCTTGTCGTTAGAAGCCATGATTGCGGTGTGGTTGTAAGAAAGTGATCACAAGCGAGGTGCTGTGATCGAAAAAGACGGTGGGGTTTGGGAAATAAAACTGAAAAAAAATGCCTGTTAGCGAGGAATGCAGCGGTAGACGATGAGGGGCAGGCGCAAAGGATGGGAAAAGGTAGCAAGGTAGCAGTGAGATGGAGACCTACCGAGATCACAACTTTTGAAGTTGGAAAAAATATCACAAGACTACTAGAGTCGTAGGGGTTGAGGAGAAGAAGGAAGAGAAGAAAGATCAAGGTGGAAGGGAAGGCCAACGCCTGGTGTGGGAAAATGGGGCGGGCAGGGAAAACCGGCGGCGGAACGAGCGAACTTTTTTTTCACTCCTCTTTTTTTTTTTCTTCGGTCTTCCCTGCTCTGGCTCTCTGTTTGTTCTGACGCTGTTTGATTTTTTCTGACTTTTAGCGTTGCTTTAGTGCAGCCGAGTTTGACCGCCTACTCCTTATGGCAGATAACCCATGTTTTTCTCTTGCCCCTGTATTCTGCCGTAACGCGTTTTAGTTAACCCTCACAACTTAGTACGTCCAACCACAAGACTCTCCAGAGTACACCTGAGGGTCATTCTAGGAGTTGAGGGCCTAGGTCACGGTATTGGTACTGTAATGGAATTGCTTATGTCCTAATTTCTATCGCCTTTGTCCTGCTGGCGAACGGGTATTCCTCGGTACGGTGCATGGTTGGGCATGATCTTGCCTGATTATTCCTTCCCCTCCTCAATGTGGGCGTTACTAAAATTTACTAGCGCCGTACCGCCTCTCGGCCACCCCTCCGCCTAATCGGGAAGGTCTCCAGATTTCCAGCTGTGTCACTTTTTAGTTCTACTCTAGATATCATTCTTCCCTCCCAACGCCGCAAGTATGAAAATGCCGGACATCAATTCAATTGACGGTGTCCGCGACCTGGACCCGGCGACGGTTACTCGTGCCTATCCGACTGCCCTTTCCCACCCCGAACCGGAGGATGAGGCTGCCCATGATGCAATTCCCGGCCATCCATTGGGAGTCAAGCCCAGCGGCAATGCCCTGCTTGCGACGGAGAACCTTCGGGATGCCATTGGGGTCTTCAACATTCTGCCAGATGAGCTGATACTCATGCTGCTGGAGCATCTTGATGGACCCAGTCTGGTGCACATTGGACGTACCTGTAAAGCATTCTATGCTTTCACCCGGGCTGAAGAGCTGTGGAAGGCTCTGTTTGTCGCGTAAGTTCTAGATACCACCCTGCCATGGTTGCCATCGCCAACGGCGATTTGCCTCGCAGGACATGACCCCATCCAGTGTTCCTCAATCTCAGCGCTGACTGGTAGCGCCAGATCACCCCCCGCCAAATTTACCTGGAAAGGAACATGGCGCTCCAGTTACCTCAACATCCCACCCACGGAAGTGTGCGTTTTGGATTGTTCAAACCTCTATTCCGATGTCCTGCACCGGCCCTTCCACTGCGCGCATATTAGTCTCGGTCCCTACGTCACGGGCATCCCCGCCCGCAACCAGATCGCCCGTTTTCCCGATCTCACTTTCGAAGAATTCAATGAGAAATGGTCCGATACGCCGTTCGTTCTTACCGAGCCGGTCAAGCAATGGCCCGTATACAAGACATGGACCATGGATTCATTGCTCTACGACTATGGCGAGACCGTCTTTCGCGCAGAGGCCGTCGATTGGCCATTCTATAGCTACGTCGAGTACATGAAGAACAACTCCGACGAGAGCCCGCTGTATCTCTTCGACCGGGCCTTTGTCTCCAAGATGGGGCTTAAGGTCGGACAGCTCGATCAGGAACCCGAGGCCGCCTATTGGCCGCTTGCCTGCTTTGGCGAGGACTTCTTCTCCGTGCTGGGCAATGATCGGCCCGACCGACAGTGGTTGATTGTCGGGCCCGAACGGTCTGGAAGTACTTTTCACAAAGACCCAAATGCCACCAGCGCGTGGAACGCGGTCATTCGCGGCTCCAAGTACTGGATCATGTTCCCTTCGTCGTCCAAGCTCCCGCCTCCGCCGGGAGTCTTCGTGTCGGATGATCAGAGTGAAGTGACCTCTCCCCTCAGTATCGCCGAGTGGCTGTTTGGATTCCACGCAGAGGCCCGGCGCACACCAGGCTGCGTTGAGGGTATCTGCAAAGAGGGAGAGATCCTTCATGTGCCGTCCGGATGGTGGCATTTGGTTGTGAATATTGAGCCATCTATTGCCATCACGCAAAACTTTATTCCCCGCGCGCACCTGAGCGCTGCCCTCGATTTTCTTTCTAACAAGGCAGATCAGGTTTCTGGATTTAGAAAAGACGTGCAGAATCCCTACGACAGTTTCTTGGCTAAAATGCAAGAACAGCATCCAGACCTGCTGAAGCAAGCGCAGGAGGAGCTGAGGAAGAAGACAGAAGGCAAAAAAAGAAAATGGGATGAGATTGTTCATGGAAACGCAGACCAGGAAGGGGCTGATGCCAACGAAGGTGGTGGGTTCAGCTTTGGCTTTGGTGGTGATGACAGTGACATTGAGGTCCCTTGAGTCCATTTTACCCGAAACAGCAACCAACGACAATTGCAGCAGTCTGAAAACGACTATGCTGAGCCACCATTGCCTGAATCATGCAGCCTGGCGACACTCATCCCTCAATATATCTCGAGAGAGCTTCCCGGAAACCAAGCTACCCAGCTTGCGTGGCCACCTAGTGACACGCAACCGTCTTGCTAGCGGAGGTGTCGTCTCCGAACGCCAGATACCCTACAAAGGCACCGACGGCGACAGCTAGCATAACAAAGCCATTATAGGTCATGAAAAGCAACCTACGCAGCTCAGATCAGTCCATGTCGATAAGAGGGTAGTCAGGGAACATACATAATGAAAAAGCTATAGAAGACCTGCACAGCATACAATGACGCCATGGTAATCTTTCCTCGCTGCTCGACGGACTTTCGGCTATCCCTACCTACAACGAGCTGTGAGCCACCGTTTGGGACAGGCAGTGTCGGGCTGGGAGGGTCATTGGCTGGCGGAGAATCGTCGTGGATTTCGCTGCCTTGAACTCAACAAGCGATTTGTCAGGCGCATCATCTCAGCAGAGGCATGCATACAACCCATGACTATCAAAGAGACGACAAGATATTCCCGATGCCGTTCCCCGCCGCCGCCCGCATAGCACAAGCAACGAAAGATCAAACTTACCTCCGACTGCGGCGGTCGTGTATGCGCTGAGCCTCTTCGCATGTGCCACCTCGAAACGCCTTGTAAGCTGACGGACGCCCTCATAGCCGGCGGTCAAAAGCACGATGAGTAGAAGTGAGATTAGTAGAGACAAGGTGCCGGTGACCCGCCATTGCGGAAAGACGATGCAGAGATTCTTTGTAGACCAGGTGAAGAGCATCTAGGGAGCGTTAGCAGGGTTGTCTTAGGGCAGGGCGGAGAAAAAGCAATTATATCGCCGGGTCATTTAAGAAACGGTGGAAGACGAGAGAAGAACAAATGTGATTCTTCAACTTACATTCATACTACACTGTCCCATGTCCATATCACCGTGGTCATGGCCATGGTCCATATCCATCCCCATATGGTGCATCGAATGATCCATCTTTGGTGCCGTGAAATGAAAGAAAAAAGTTTCTCACCAGAGCAGCGATACAGTAGCAGCTCTGTAAAATATCAACACTGTCCAGAGAACCCCAAGTAAATTGGTAGTTGAGAGCAGGGAGCCAGGAAGTGAGAAGAGGGAGGAATGGAAGTGAGGGATGGCGTAAGTGCCTATCGGAGTAACTCACCAACAAACCAACAAACCCTCCGCTTCTCCGCCCCAGATGCAAACCAGCCAAACAGTGCTTATTGATAAGGTCTGCCGAGCAATTGATCTTCAACCCGCCGCAACAATCATCTCCATCCATCCATTCCGATACCCTTTCGCAACTTACTCGACTCCGCGCGCCATTGAATCAACACTCAACTGATTACTGACCAGCATCGCCATCCTCTACATTAGTGTCGCGCTCACTCACTTTTCTCTACAAACAAAAGCGCGACTCAACCCGAACAGAGCCCACGCGCCCGCGACTCACCACCTCAGAGGTCGCATCCAAACCACACCTCCCAGCACCGAATTGCGCGTCACAACCTCCTTCCTGGAAGCAAACATGGCCTCACCCGCCCCCGTTCCCACTGCAACAGCAGGAGGCTCAGTTCCCACGCCCTCCCAAACTCCAACCGCAGCAACAGGAGCCGCAACAGCTACACCCTCGCACCTCCGAGACATCACGCAGCAATTGAGCGCAGACTCCAACTCCAGCTCCAACCCCAATCCCAGTGCTACCACCATCACCACCAACAACACCAATGACTCCACAAACCTCACCCCAGCATCAACAACACCAGCACCAACAGCCACAACCACCGCTCCCGCGCCCGCCGTACCAACCCCAGGCACCCCCGGCACCCCCGGAGCCACCGCATCCCACCCCCCAGCACCCACAACCACAACCACAACAACAAACGGAGCCACCGCACCATCCACCACTGACCCGACCTCAGCCCCAGCACAAACACAAGCAACCGCACCAGCAACCACATCATCAACAACAACAGCAACAACAACAACAACAACAGCAACCTCAACCGCTAACCGCGGCCTACCATACTACGAGAAACTCCGCCGCGAACTGCGCGACACCCTACAAAAGAAACGCCTAATGGATAAGAGCATGGTCCGTCCGCCCATCGTCCCCTCCCCAAAAACACTCAAACCGCCTCAGTAAGACTAACAAACGAAACCAGGCCCAACTCGAAGACCAAATCTACCGCTTCGAACAATCCTACCTCGAAGAAACCACCGCCGGCAACATCATCAAGGGCTTCGACAACTACATCAAGGGCTCCTCGACCGGCGGCGGTCTAGGCGCGGGAGGACTCTCGCTGTCTTCCGGGGTCGGAGGCGGAAGTGGTGGGGGAGGTGGTGGTGCCGGTGGAGGAGGCAGTGGAGGCGGCGGCGGTGGTGCGCGACGGAAGGCGCCCGTCACCGAGGCCGACCGCGTGTTCTCGAGGAGCTCGGCGAGTTATATGCGGGTTCGTTTTGCCCCTCCCCCCAAAACCCCCTGTCGGGAAATATGAGCGTGTGTTGTTGAGGCACCAAGTGTCTAACCTTGATATATAATGTTTAGGACTCCCCTGCCCCATCATCCGCCCAGACAACCCCTTCGCACGCGCCCACGCCTAATTCCACCTACAACGGCTCCTCGACCGGCAAACCCGGGAACAACGGAGACGCCTCCTCCGCGGCGAATAGCGTCAAGGGCCAATCGTCCAAAAACAAAAAGAAATCTGGCGGGAATAAGGATAAGTCTGCGGCGAATAATAACAATAGCAAAGACAACAACAACAATAACGATGAGGATGCGACGGATGGGGATCGGCCGCCGACGAAGCGCTTGAAGATCACTTATGGTCGGGACTAGTTTCGTGGTTTGTGGACGGTCTGGGTTTGTTGTTACTAGGAGTTTGATTCTCTTGATACGGAGCTTTGGCGCGGAGAAGAATACAAGCTAGCTCGATTTTCCTGGTTCTTCTTTGTCTTGGTATGGCCAAGGATGACTATGGCCATTTTTGCGGCGTGGGGCTGTCTGTATCTTACTTTCGTGATATCCTCTTGTACTGTACTGTACCATAACTACCCTTTGCATTGTTGGTGTTGATCCATGTTTTGACTATATATCAAGAACAACATCTGTGATCAATGAACAATATGTTTTCCATTGTGTGGCGGTCTAATACAATGGCCGATACCAGTAAGCAAAATACAACGCACAAAAGCTACAGCTGCAGACGGTATGTAGCCACCTCGAAGGCCCTCAGCTCGATATCAATATCCGTGGTGCCCTCGGCACGCTGTACAAGCGCAAGAGGAGTCTCGTCATCCTCAAGCACATTGCACTTCCAGACCTTGCTGATGGGGAGCTTGGTGTGGATGGTGCCGCGGCTCTTGCCTCCGAGCGACTCATAGATACGGAGGATGACACTCTTACCGGAGCGCCGAGGCAAATTGTCTCGGGACACGTCCTCGTCGTCCTCGCCACGCTTGATCACATCAATGACCAAAGACGGGTTTCCAAAGAGCGCAACCGATTTGAACGCGTCGCTGACTTCCTGGCCGCTTGCTGCTTCGAGGACAAGAGGATGGTTGAAGCTGTACCCGGCTCGGATTGTGCGCGCATCCAGTGGTCCTGCGTGTGGGAGAATAGCATAGCGGATGTGATGCCGGCCCATATCTGCGTGGGCATCTGGCGCCTTAGGGGCGCGCAGCAGCGAGAGACGCATCAGGTTGCCGGCAGTGGCGAAGCCATATTTGGAGTCGTTAAGGATTGACACTCCATAGCCGTACTCGGACAGGTCAGCCCATTTGTGGCAGCATACTTCAAACTTGGCCATATCCCAGCTGAATGGGAGGTTAGTGATAGATTTCGATTCTGCTGCAGATATGGTCAACTTACTTGGTGTTGTAATGCGTCGGACGCCGAATGATTCCATATTGTGTTTCATACGACGCCTCCGTGTTAGTGATGTCCACAGGGAACTCGACCTTGAGGAATCTCATGGTCTCACACCATTCGACCTCACTCTCGAACTCGACGTAGGAAGGCTGGGTTCCGTTCGCAGCAGTGAGGCTGATAGTGGTCTTGATCCAGCTATTCTCGCTGATCTGAGTTTCGCTAACGACACTGACACGGTAAGGATCCTTCTCGGAAATGGTCGTCTTTCCATAGTGCAGTTCCTTTCTAGAATCGAGATGGAAGACCTCCACATCCCAAGCCTGCCAGTAAAGAGGCTTGTCGTCGAAAATGACCAGTTGCCCAGCCTTCCCGTCCTTGGGGGTGATTTCACGATCCGCTTCACGGTCGTACAGAGATGTAATCACACCGTTTTGGATATCGACTCTGAGATTTTCATTCTGTAGACGGAAGACGCTAGGCTCGATTTCGGAGACTGTAACAGCAGGATCCGCCTTGGAAGGAGCACGGGTTTGGCATCGAATGAGGCCAGTCTCTCCATTGACCAATGTATACTTGGGACCGCCCGAAGCTACAAGTTCGGAGGGAACCTTGACAACTTCGGAACGTGGCCAAGGTAGTGTGTTGAGTGCGATGAACTCCTTGCTAGTCTTCTTGTTGCCGATTCCCAGAGCCCCGAGCGCTTCCTTTCTGACCCTCTGACCTGTTTCAAAGATTTGCTTATAGAGCTTGTTCGAGTCATCATAGCACATCTCGATGGAGCTTCCAGGAAGACAATCATGGAACTGACAGAGAAGAACACCCTCCCACATGTCATCAATATCCTTCTTAGGGTACTGATAGCCTTTGTCACCATGAAGCGATGCCAGAGTGGCAAGGTACTCGATCTCCCGGAGCAGAAATTCAGATTTGCGATTGTTTCGCTTGTTGTTGGCTTGCGTAGTGTACGTGCCTCGATGTAGCTCAAAGTACAATTCGCCATACCAAGTTGCGAATTTGGTACCAGCTTCCGCCTTCTTTTCAAGTCGTGCAAAGAAGTCATCGACAGATTCCCCCATCTTCACGCAAGGAAGCAAGCCCACTTTGTCACTCATTCCGCGGCAACGACGCAGCTTCTCCAGATGTTCAAAGGTTGGGCCACCTCCACCATCACCCTTACCGAAGACCAGGAGCGATGTATTGTCCTTGTCCAGCGATTTATGCTGAGTCACACTGCGTTTAACATCGCCAAAGTGGGCGCTCGCAGTGTAAGTCTCGGATGGAGGCATGTGACACATGACCTGACTCCCATCCAGCGCTACCCATTGGAAGGTAGTGTGGGGAAAGTTGTTAATATTATTCCAGCTAAGCTTCTGGGTGAAGAACCGGCTCATCCCAGCCAGACGACAAATCTGAGGAATCTGTGTAGAGTAGCCGAATGTATCTGGCAGCCAGAAGGTTGTACAACGTTCTCCGAAGTGACTCTGGAAGAAGCGCTGTCCGTAGAGAAACTGTCGCACCAACGACTCGCCGCTCGGCATATTAGTGTCGTGCTCGACCCAACTGCCACCGATGGGCTGAAAATGTCCCTTCTTGACCCATTGTTTGACGCGATCGAACACCGAGGGGTAGTATTCTTTCAGCCATTTAAACTGCTGTGCTTGGGAACAGGCAAAGCGATGCTCCGGATAGCGATCCATCAGATCACACTGGTTCGACCAAGAGCGGGCCACCTTACGCTTTGTTTCCGCCCAAGGCCAGAGCCAGCAAGTGTCGATATGACAATGACCAATTGCATAGACGATGGGATCCGTGTCGACGTCATATACCTGCGAAGAGTCGACTTTATCGCCGATATACTTCCTCGCAATCTTGCGGCCCTCTTTGATAGACTCTTGGCTCCCATTGCCCGCAATGAAAGCATCAATTATGGCGTTAGTCACCATGTTGGCCTCGTGCTTTTCCCAAGAATCTCCCGGGAACTCTCTCGCAGCATCTGAGCACAATCCCAAATTAGTGTGAGGCAAGACAAAAGGCAGTATTGGACGAGAGACTTGAGGGCTGGCAGCATACCTCCGATGATCCAGAAATCATAAAACAGCGCCCGTGCTTCAAGGTTCACCGCAGTGATCTGAGCTTTACTCAAGGTGAAATATTTGTCGGGCGAGGGAGGCTGAATGGAATCCCCACCAGGAGCGTTACCAAACATGCCATTGCAGGCCATTTCAATATAAAAGACATGTTCCTTTCCGTCGCGCCAGGCGTCGGGGATGATCCACTCGATGCGCTCATTTCCACCGGTGAGACCTTGCAAGGGCCGGCCATCTTCCGACCAAATCAAGCCTTCGTTATTGGCATCCCAATGGAACTCCAAGCGTTCCTTATCGCGCATGACATTGGGAACAGTCAAGCGGATGTGAAACCAATGGGTGGACCAGCTTGGACCAAATGAGGCCCCAATGTGGGTGGGTTTGAATTCATGAGATGTGGCTTCCTTGAAGGGTGGACGCTGCAGGTCGGGGACGGAGTATACGGAAAGCTTGACATGGTCCTCGTCAGAGTTGACAGCCTCGTAGAATTTGCTGAATTGTGGTGTCAACAAAAGAACTACTGCGATAATATAGATATGATCATAGAATCTTTTGAAAAGAACTCACGAGAGAAGGTTCTGACCCTGGTATTGACCAGTGGCAGTGAATTGCTTGAGACGGTCAGTATAGATGGATTGAATGCGCTGGCCGACGGGGCCTTGGGGGGTCCGGGGAAGGGCGCTGGGAGCTTGTCGGGGCATGTCTCCACCCATCGCCGCGGGTCTAGATTGGGGGAGTGTGAGTGGGAGGGTGAAAGAGCTCAATGATGGAGAAACCGTCCCAAAAGAAAAGAAGGGACGAGGGAAGAGATGGGGGTAATTGATTGCAAGAGTTGGAGATGAAGAAGATGAAGAAAGAAAAGAGATGGAAGGTTTGTTCAAAGAGGAGAGGAGAAGAGCAGCAGGAAGCGGAGATGGAGGTGGAGAGTTGCCAGGAACGGCCAGGCACCCTGCCGGTGACATACCCGGGTCAGCTGAGCCTGACAATCTGGGGTATCACAACTCAATTGACTGCATGGGCGTAAATTCACATATGTCCATCCATTGACTACCTGACTCGTTTGCTATGTCTTGCTTTCAAGGCTACTTGGATCAATTGACCATCCTCTCCCACCAGGCTGAGAGACGCATTCTAACCCCATGGACTCAGCATACAATGCAATCAATCAGTTCCTGTGGCACCACCAATGCAGGCTCGAAACTACCGTGAGTGGTAGGCTACTGATTCAGACACATTGGCAGAGAGCTTTGGTCAGTTTTTGTCCACAAGCCAAGGCAGCTACACTGCATCGGTTTTGGTAGCCGCTTTCGGGGTCTGCATTGCGGAGAGCGCCTCCCTCTGGAATGCTTCCTCGGATGAATGCACTGTACTGTACATGGCTTTACTCTAAAACAACATAGCAGATCCTCAGATATGATCTAATCTGTTCTTGTTCAATAATTTCAGATACTTTTGACATAAGACTCTCGACATCTTCCGTCACATCAGTAGCAGCCCCCATGTGAGACACTTAAGAGTCGCTCGGTTGGTTATCAGTGACATCATTAGAACAAGCGGGGAAACACGAGGACTGCGCAACTATAGACAATCACAAATTAGTGATGGGTAACCCGACTTGAATGCCTTCAAGACAGTGGTCATTCCAGGTAGGAGAGGTGAGCTGTTCTTAAGGGGTCACTGTCAACAGTAGAGATGCATAAGAACAATCTCAGTCTCAGGTTGGAAGAACGATGGATAAGAAGATAAGATGTCCTCAGGAGTGCGGGGCAGAGAGAGAGGCGGAGGCATGGCAAGTACATAGCAGGAGTGCAACAGCACTACCATACTAGTCTGCGATTCTCTCAACAGTCAATGGTACACACTAACAGATCAAGTCTCTCCACTTGACACTTGTTCTACAAGCTAGTAACTTATCATTGACGGCATACCCGGTCTTCTAAGTAATCTCCTCGGAAGAAAGTATCGATTTGTCATCCCGGCTGAGTAATCAGATAACCCGCGACGACAATCTCTGCCACATGCTTCACCGACCAATCACGTCACTGTCAGATGACGGTTTTTGAGTCAGCCAAAAAACGAACTCCAGCGCCGATTACGGTTACGCAGAGACGAACGCCCATTTAATCTGCCATCACAACCACAATCTTCTTGGAGACACAGACGCAAATCATATTTCACCGCAGTCACTCCTTTATATTCAGAACACGAGCAATACAGGAAGATCAGTCGCTATGGCTCCCTCGTTCGTGACCATCGACACCACTCCCGACTTCGACCTGACTCCCCCACCTTCGGTCAAGTCCATCAACCCCTCCTCACAGCGTATCCTCCTCCTCGCGCCGCCTTCCATCGCCACCCACGAAGAGAAGTTGCGCGACCTCTTCACCACCTATGATCGTTCCACCACCGACCTCCAGATGCTCGACCGCATAGCCGGTGGTTTTGCCTCCCTCCCCGCCAACACATACGACCTCGTCCTCGTCCTCACCGACACCGATGGCACACGACGCTCCGAGGCTCTGCAGCTTCTCAACCGGAATGTCTACGGCGCGCTGGTCCCCTCTATGAAGGCGGGAGCAAAGTTCCAGACTCAGGATAATGTCTTCGGGGAGGCTGAGGAGCGGGAGGCGGTCTTGGCGGGGCTGTTTAAGACGGACAAGGGCTTCGAAAAGGCCGACCAAGGCAAGGTGTTTGCCATCCCCCTCCGTCGGAGCGGAAAGAAGGACGCTGCCAAGAAAACGCCCATTGCTGCCGCTACGAATACCCAGACTGCTCCCCTGCCCTCTCCCCCCACCGGCGCCGCTCCTGTCCAGTCTGCCCCGCCACTAGCGATGGGCATCATCAACGATGACGCCGACTACGACGATGACGACGAATTGATCGACGAGGATGAACTGTTGTCGGAAGATGATCTGAAGAGACCTATTCCTCGTGAGTGCATCCCCCACCTTCACCGTCCGTATTGCCAAAAGCATCCTGCTAACCAAAATTCTCATTCCTACAGCCCCCGAGTGCCAACCCAAGAAGGGCCGGAGAAGACGTGCCTGCAAGGACTGCACATGCGGCCTCGCCGCCCGAATCGAGGCGGAAGAACAAGCGCAGCGGGAGAAAGCCGACAAGGCCCTGAACGTGATGAAGCTCCAGACCGATGATCTGAACGAGTTGGACTTCACCGTACAGGGCAAGCCCGGTTCCTGCGGGAATTGCGCCCTGGGCGACGCCTTCCGGTGTGATGGGTGTCCCTTCATTGGTCTTCCGGCCTTCAAGCCCGGCCAGGAGGTCCAGATTATGAACAATGTTGTGCAGTTGTAGCGTTGCTTTTTTCTTCCTTTATGCCTTGTTTTGTGCTCTTCTTAGCGGAGTTGGTTTCGGGCAGGTAACGGGGTATCGGGGTTTCAATTTGTCTTTCTTTCGATTCGGGGACCGGACAAACAAAATAGATAGAATCTTTTGACGGAATTTTGGATGGCATGATGTCAGGAACTACTAATCATATCCTTATCACATTTCTCTCCTTATCAGCTACGGTCCTTCAATCTGTGAACAGGATCACCAATCTTCCAGGGTATTGTTAGTATACCGGGCTTCCTGTTATTCATCTCAATGGAAGCACTTGATCTATTGTCATGTAGTAAAAGGGTCTGTTTACTCAAATTCTTTGGGCGTTGTGAGCTATGCCAGCCCATGACCAGCTCTTCCCACCTCATTGACTTCCACCGCATTATTACGGTTATGCAGTCTCCCACACGTTGTGAAGCCAGCAATCCAAACTCTCGAAGAAGGGGTCCTTGAGCTCAGGAATCCTGCAAGTGCCTTTTTTTCGTCGGCATCATCGTCCAATCTGTTTCCTTACTCCATTCATTGAAAGCACGCGTCACGCCAGGCAACCACCTCAACCTGTACTTCACTGGGGCCTTTCTCCATCCATACCGTATCACTAACCACGCCCAGAGCCAGGAACCCGCGTCATGATAATGTCACTCAGAGTCGAAACCATGCACTTTGTGAATAGGCCTCCTCTTCAATAGCCAGTTTGACCCGTGTATCATTCAAAATCTTATAACGTTCCGTGGAGACCTGGGTCTGGACGTAGATATCATCTATGCGCTGCCATTGGAGCACATCGCATTTACAGACAAAAATGTCCTTCCCCTCGTCCACCCGACCTCAAATTGAGGAAGCTCTGTTGAGCTGCCCAGCGACGGCATGTAGAGTTCACATCATATCCAGGATATAAGTACCAGGCAGTTCATTGAGTAAGGTATCGTTTAAATGTGATATTGCTGGTCTTCTCCGGGATGATACGATATACTATTTGATACATAACGGTCAACAAGGGCAGGTCGCCCAGCTTCCCTCGACCGTCGTCAGGGTTATCCCGGTCGCCTGAGCTTGAGTGACGGCTTAGATAGACGACCGCTCCTCCAAGGTCGACGATACATCCACAGGGTACTCTGGTATACTAGGAGTCACCATGGCTTACTCTATTATCAACACAGATCATCATGTCCGTGGCCATATGTCCGTTTAAAAACTCTCAAGATACATGAATTCATGATTAGTGAACCACTATACGAGATAACTAATTCACTGCTGCCGAATCTCGCTACGCCCATCCAGCGAAGTTGTCACAATGAGCGAGAGTCTGGCGGTCGGTGACCGAACCGGGGGCGGATTTAAGGCGTGGAGATAGACAAGGCCGATAAGATGCCGGACTACGATCCAGAAAGCTTATCTTCGTAATTCTTTCGGATACTACGGAGCTACGGAGCTACCTACGGAGGTCTCGATTCTGTATATAAATCCTTCATTTCCTCGTCAACGTTGGTCCCAATCAACATTCTAAGCTTCCAATCTCCTCAAATATACTTGAAATCACCTCTCATACTAACCTTACGCATCTTCAACATGCCCCAACTCAACGGCAAGGAAGTAGGCCCCATCGGCTTCGGCCTCATGGGCTTGACTTGGCGCGACAAGCCATGCTCTCAGGAGCAGGCCTTTGAGACTATGCGCACCGCTCTGAAGAATGGATGTAGGTGACACCATATTTTATTGTCACCGACTGGCCGGCTCGGCCTTCCTTCATAGCCACGTACTTACCTCATGACGCAGGCAACTTCTGGAACGGTGGCGAGTTCTACGGACCGCTCGAGTACAACAGCCTGGTCCTCCTGGAGCAGTACTTCGAGAAGTACCCCGAAGATGCCGACAAGGTCGTCCTCAGCATCAAGGGTGGGATGAACATGAAGACGTTCAAAGCCGACGGCAGCCCGGAGGGTACTCGCCGCACCCTCGACGACTGCACGGCCCAGCTCAAGGGCCGCAAGACGATCGACCTGTTCGAGTTTGCTCGCCGGGACCAGGCCGTGCCCATCGAGACAACTTTCGGCGTCATGAGCAAGGAATACATCGCGACCGGCAAACTCGGCGGAATCTCGCTGTCCGAGGTCCGCGCCGAGACGATTCACGAGGCCGTCAAGCACGGGAAGGTGGAGGCAGTGGAGGTTGAGCTTTCGCTGTAGGTGTTCCCCCATTACACCATGTCTCTACCTAGTAAACTCTGTTTCCCCTAACCGCATGTGACATTAGATTCTCGACGGAACCCCTGGAGAACGGCGTGGCCGCGGCCTGCGCGCAATATGGCATCCCGATCGTCGCCTACTCGCCCATTGGCCGGGGCATGTTGACGGGCCAGTTCCAGAAGTTCGACGACCTGCCCGAGGACTCGATGCTGCGCCACTACCCGCGCTTCCAGCCGGGCAACTTCGAGATCAACCTGCAGCTGGTGCACCAGGTGGAGGAGATGGCGCGGAAGAAGGGCTGCACGCCGGCGCAGCTCGCCATCAACTGGACGCGCGCGCTGTCGCGCCGGCCCGGCATGCCCACGATCATCCCCATCCCCGGGGCGACGACGGCGGAGCGCGTGGAGGAGAACAGCAAGCTCGTGGACATCACCGATGAGGAGATGGCGGAGCTAGATGCTACCCTCGCCAAGTTTACGCCGGCGGGCGATCGCTACCCTCCCTATGTTCCTATGAACACCTAGAGTTTCTGGTGCAAGGGTGATTGCAGTTATTTGTATGATGGGATGACGGAGTGATTATGTACAGTCAAGAGATTCAGGAAGTGGAATTGAGCGCAAGGCCGATTAGTGATTTAGTCGAGGTATGGATGTAGCATCAATGAATACTTTGCGTCTCTGGGAATCAGCGCCCAGCCTGGAGATCAAGTATACCGAATAGCGAAGTAGGATTGTGAATGAAAGGAAAATTGTAATAGCAGACTCTAAGACAGGGGGTTTTTTTTTTTTTTGTTGAATATATGATGAATCACAACTTCGTGAGATATTCCCAAAAAGGCAAGATTGAAGCTATACCTTAGGGAAAGTAAAGCCGGTCCGACAAGGCTCCGGGAATACAGTCGGCCACACCGACCATCCACGCAGTCTCGATCGTCACTCACGACCGTTTCGCACGCACCTCCACTCCAAATGTCTCAGCCTCTCCAGATCTCCTGATTCCCGCCCCTCATTGCTTCCTCGGATCTCATCGTTCGCGAAGATGGCGACCAGCGTGGACGCCAAGCTGCTGCGGCAGACCAAATTCCCGCCGGAATTCAGCCGGAAGGTGGACATGAAGAAAGTGAACATCGAAGTCATGAAGAAGTACGTGACCGACCTGCCTCCCCAGATGATCTTGATCGGACAAGAAGTGCCACAACGGAAGAAGCAGGACTGGTTCCTGACTATCTCCGTTCTACTTGCAGGTGGATTGCCGGCAAGATTTCCGAAATCTTGGGCAACGAAGATGATGTTGTTATCGAACTCTGTTTCAACTTGTTGGAAGGTTCCCGATTTGTATGTCCCCTCTTTCTGCGGCGAGACCAGTGCGCCTTTTACTCGAAAGTTATGTCGCTGATACGAGCTCTGTTTTAAATCTCTAGCCCGATGTGAAGTCCCTTCAGATTCAGCTTACGGGCTTCTTGGACAAGGATACCGCCAAATTTTGCAAGGAGCTTTGGTCGCTATGTCTGAGCGCTCAGGAAAATCCCCAGGGTGTTCCAAAGGAGCTACTGGAGGCCAAGAAGCTGGAACTTATACAAGAGAAGGTGCGAACACGAAAAGTGCCTGGTGTGACATCCAACTTACCTCTTTTCCCTTTAGATCGAAGCCGAGAAGGCCGCCGAAGAAGCCCGCAAACAGAAGGAGCAAGAACGCACAAGGGAGAGAGAATTGGAGGACATCAGACGCAGAGAGCGCTCTGAGCGTGGGCGAGGAGGAGGGCCAGGGGGCGCAAGAAGAGGCGGTGGCCGTGGCGGTCGCGACTTCGACAGACGGCCGCGGTCTCCTCCCCGGCGTCGCAGCAGGGAGCGTTTCCGCGAGCCACCTGGACGGCGGGAGTTTGACTCGTACGTTCCTTCTGGACCTCGCAGAGGCCGTCGGCCTTCCTACTCCCCCAGCCGCTCACGTTCTCGATCCATCTCGTCGCGGTCACCACCACCGCCGCGCCGCCAGCAGCAGCAGCAGCAGCAGCAGCAGCAGCGGTACTCGAGTAGGGACCGGAACCGGCGACTTCGGTCCATCAGCAAATCCGTCTCGCCAGATCGCGGAGACCGCAGCAGACGGCCCCGAAGACGCAGCCCTGATTACGGTGATCGCGCTCGATCCCATTCCCGCAGCCATTCATCCTCCCGCTCACGTACTCCCAGAAGAGACCGCAGAAGACGGAGATCCGTCTCTTCCCGCAGTGCATCGCGCTCGCGCTCGCCCGGCGTGAGAGACAAAGGCAGACGACGGGACTCGTCGGGGTCCCGCTCGCGTTCCAGGTCGCCCAGGTCGGATGCCAGTGGCGCCCGACGACGGAGGAGATCTTCGCCTTATTCTTCACGAGTTGATAAGAGAGAACTTACCGCTGATATTGCCAAGGCCCGCAAACCCCGTGATGACCGCCGCTTGAGCCGCAGTAGAAGTCGCGATGACCACCGCAGACGCCGACCCTCCTCGCGGGGGTACAACCGTGATCGCAGCCGCAGTCGAGGCCGGTCCCGCAGCGCCAGCCAGGGCTCGCGCAGTCGCAGCCGGAGCCATAGTCGAGGAGGCCACGCAAGGGACCGCAAGAAGCGTCGTTCCATCGAGAGATATGCCCCCGCAGGCCGGAAACGGCGCAATACGTCTTCCGTGTCCGCTCCTGGTGACAAACGACAGAGGATGGCTGATGATAATGAAGCGACAAGACGACCTGAACCGCCAGCAGAGCGACCGAGCGGCAGCAGCGATCCGGAGATGAAGGCAGCCGACGAGGTGGGTGAATAAATTTTTTCGAGGAGAAAAATCTACCACCACCAAAAAGCTATCGATATGGCCTTTTCATGATGTCCGTTCAATATTCTCAACATCCCTCGTGAAACGAAGCTAACATGATGATTGTTTTTGTCTAGCCTGCTCCCTCCAGATCTACCCACGCCCGCATATCCAACTCGGAATTACGCGAGAGGATCCTTCGCGAACAGCTCGTCGCCAAGCGCCGTACCGCCTCGAGCGACAAGGTAGGTAGTCTTAGCCATTCGAAACCCTCCGAAGAAAGAGAGAGAGACCACAGAGAAGCATCCCGCGGAGGCATGGCCTAGCAGCACGGCACACAGCACATGCAAATGAATGGACATTACGAAATTTCGGTAGTCTTAATGCGAGAGAATGTTAAAAAAGAGAACATCACGCTGACCATTTTCCTAACGTTTTCTCTTTTTCTTTTTTCTCTTGCCTATCCGTTTCATCTGGCAATAGCCCCGAGTAGATGCTTCTTTTTTTTCAGCCGGCCAAATAGTCAGTTATAGTGCCAAAGCAAAAACAAAAAAAAAAACCAATAAATCTATAACGCCTTATTCCAGCCACCGGACCTTTAATGCAATTCCAGAACCACGTTTCCCAGCTCAATAGTGTTTAAAGCCCCACCCCACCGGCGAAATAGTTTAATATCTTAGAGTTTGGAGCCTTTAAGTATGCCCGTTTTTGAGATCTACGGCCGCCACGAGGTCAGGAGCGACTCAATCCATACTACCATATACTTTTTGGGAGGAGAGCAGTGATATCTACCCGTGCATTCAATTTATTGCCAGCTTAGACCGAATTAACCAGAAAAAGGAGTCGGTGCGAATACGGACCGCCGACTGCGGAGAGCGCCCCCCTTTTCTTTCCGGCCAGGCTAGGCTAGGCGCGCCGTTATGCTCAATAATGAGCACAGACTTGGTAGTGATTAGTGATGTGTCGCGTTCCTGTCGGATCCGCAGAATTCGGGGGGGGGGGGGTGCATGTAGAAACGTAGTCTAGAAGGGCTACCGGTGGACTATAGGCAATAGTCGATAGACTATTCCATTTACTTTGCGTCGGTATAGTGTATAGTGTCTAGTACGGCAAGGAAGAGTGGGGTGGGTGCAGTCACTGTAACTAGGCAGCCAGCGGCCGGGGGGTCTACCAACTACGTGGGCAGGTGGGAAGGGGAATTCCGAGGGTCAACAAACAGTCACCCACCTACCTGCCTATCCACTGCACCGATCCATTGACTCTTCTTACTTGTTTGTGAGTATGAAGACGTGTGTGGGTATAGCGGTCCTTGACAGCTTGGATCATTCTGCAATATGCAGGTCTGTTTCTCCGGATCGAGAGGGGCATGGGGCATGGGTACAGTCCCTTGGCTTCTGACTACTGCTCGAGTACATACAGTATCGAAGTCCACAATCAAAATTAATAACCTTAGTGACATTGGGTTATTAACAATTTCCATCCAGCCCCGGCCCCGTCCAATTTGAAGCTGCATGCGTAGTGTAGTGTAGTGTAGTGTAGTGTAGTGTAGTGTAGTGTAGTGTAGTGTAGTGCCATATTCCTTAGGGCATGCATCCCGTCCATCCCCCTGGTCTGGTGCGAGCCCATCCATGCATGCATGTCTTACTCATAGTACTCTGTCCTCGTAGTCCAGAATGGGAACCGCACCTGCAGTAACCGTGTAGTAGTCGGTTTTGCTACCTGGTAGTTAAGTTAGGTCGAACGACGACTCCGTTAAGCAACAGGGGTTCTCCAACCCAGTAACCTGTAGGCTCGTTTCTTCTCGTGGTTTGATTTTCTTCTTCGCTTTTTTTTTGTTTTCGATTTTCTTTTCTCTCCCCAATAAAAATAAATAAATAGAAAAGAAAGAAGAGGAAAAAGAAAAAGAGAAAACGTGAAGATCTAGACTCTTTCGTGGTGATTACTGCATAAGGCAATAAGGATGCATATGTACTGCAAAGTATAGTGATGGTACGAATAACCCCAGCAGCTACTGAGTACGGAGTACACACCGTAATATCCAACCAAGCTTCCGCTGCTTCCGCTGCTTCCGGCTTCATCCAGTTCCTCCTAGGAGTCTGCTTTGATTCTATTCCTGGAAGCAACATGGAGATAACCTGAGCACGGGAGACGAGGGGCTGTGGTGTGATGTGATGAGGGCGAGAAAGACAGAGAGAGCCACGAAGGGGAATTGGGATCGGCCCGCTTTGCATTCGCGTAGTCGAATTGCAAGGCAGGCGGATTTGGCACTCGAGGGGCCTTGGTGCTTGGTGGCTTGGGAACCCCAGGCGGGAAATGCAAGTAGCAACCAAGATGGATGCTGATCGGGGCGGGATTGCTGTCGATCAGGCGACGTCAACACTGGGGCTGAATGGGACAGCCTCGAAGCGAAGGACGCAAGCATTTGTTGGACAATTAGCAGTAAGCGTGCTGATATGTTGGGATTACTAAGAAATCAGCATTACCCGGCAGTATTCAGGCATCATACCTGAATACTACTGCTACTATCACTATAACGGAACAAGTGAAACCGAATCTTCCTCGATTATTCAGAACCTTAGCTATAATATACAGTTGGCAGATAGTACATGTTTTTGGTAGTCTCGCGGGAAACGAATGTACTCCATTGAAGGGGATTTGCAGCAATGAACATATCAACAATAAAGCAAATACATCGTTCCTCTGACCTCTTGCAGCTTTGTACAAAGATAGGAAGCAGACAGTTAAGACAACCTTCAGAAGAATTAGAATTAGAAATGAATTAGGTATATACAGGAGCTTTCTTCGCCATGCATGCCGTTGCTATCGTCTCATGTCGGGTATGTTGGTGGCTTGCTTACTCGCAAGCAGCGACGCTCACAGTGGTGGTGACAGTGACAGTGACCACATCAGAGCCCGAGCCGGAGCCGGAGCCTGCGACAGGGGCGGTGGTGATCTGAGGGGCGGAGCCTCCCTCAGCGGCGGTGCCGCTGGGGGCAGGAGAGCCCTCAGTCTGAGTAGCAACAGGGATGACAGTCTCAGTAACGAGAGTGTCGCAAGGAGTGGTGGTGGAGTCAGCGCTGGCGCCCTCGGGGACGGTGCTGGAAGTAGGGACAGCAGGAACGCTGGCAACACCAGAGGGAGCCTCACCACCAGCGGCGCCACCAGAAGGAGCGGCACCAGAGCCACCCACAGTCTGGGTACCAACGGGGACGACAGTCTCGCTAACGGAGGTTTCGCAAGGAGTGGCGGAGACATCACCACCAGCACCGCCGGCAGCACCACCCGAGGGAGCGGCACCGGAAGGAGCAGCACCACCAGGAGCACCACCAGAGGGAGCAGCACCGCCAGCGGGAGCGGTGCCAGTGGGCACAGCACCAGTCTGAGCAGGAGCAGTGGGAACAGAGCCACCCTCAGTGTTGGTAGCAACAGGGATAACAGTCTCGCTGACAATGGTGTCACAAGGAGTAGTGGCAGAATCGGCACTGGCACCGCTGGGAGAGGCACCGTTGGAGCCGGAGCCATTGGGCGAAGAGCCAGAGGATCCGCTGGAGCTACCGCTGGAGCCGGAGCCGGAGCCGTTAGAGCTGCCAGAGGATCCGCTGGAAGAGCCGCTGGAGCTGCCAGAGCCGCTGGAGCCGGAGCCGTTGGAGCTGCCAGAGGATCCGCTGGAAGAGCCGCTGGAGCTGGAGCCGGAGCCGCTGGAGCTGCCAGAGGAGCCGCTGGAAGAGCCGCTGGAAGAGCCGGAAGAGCCGCTGGAGCTGCCGCTAGGGACACCACCGGTAGGAGAAGCACCGCTAGGGGAGCCGCCGTTGTTGCCAGCAGGGGCGCTAGGAGAAGAACCGCCAGCAGTGTTGGTAGCAACGGGAACAACAGTCTCGCCGGTGAGAGTCTCGCAAGGGGTAGTAGAAGCACCGCTAGGAGAGCCGCCGTTGTTACCGGCAGGAGCGCTGGGAGAAGAACCACCCTGGGTTTGGGTAGCAACAGGGACAACAGTCTCACCGGTAAGAGTCTCGCAAGGGGTGGTGGCAGCACCAGCACCAGAGCCGGAGCCAGATCCGCCGACAGAGCCAGAGCCAGAGCCGGAACCGTGACCAGAGCTAGAGCCAGAGCCAGATCCGCCGATAGAGCCAGAGCCAGAGCCGGAACCGTGGCCAGAGCCGCCGCCAATCACACCACCGGTAGGAGAGGAGCCACCAGGAGTGACAGGGGTGCTAGAGGGGGTGGGACCCTTAGGAGAGCCAGAGCCGGTGATGTCGGTAGGGCTGACACCGCTGGGGCCAGTGCCGGAAGGAGAAGAGCCGCCACTGATGCCAGAGCCGGAGCCGGAGCCGGAGCCGTGGCCAGAGACAGAGCCAGAG